>NC_084822.1:13983991-14289556 GCF_958449725.1 Rosa rugosa
CAAACCCGCTCCGTTAACCCGGCGGATCATTGATAGCTCGATCCAAATCCGTATCCGCCGGATTAACGGATACCCGATCCGCTAATCCGACCCGTTTATAATTTCAAATATTTTAAAATTTTAAATAGTAATATTAAATTTATATCATGATACCTCATAAGATATTAATAACATATTAAAACAACATGAAAAGTATCACCAAAAGTAGAATTACATTATCAAAATTCTTAATACTTCTTGGAATCTTGGGTGATGGACTGTCCCTTAGATTTCTGCAAAAAATTTGTACTAGAAATTCTTCATATTTTATATTTTATATTTTTAAATAATAATAATATATTAATAAAAAATAATATTTTATTATTACAAAAACGGGCCGGATCATTAACGGATCGGATCGACCTAAATCCGTATTTGATCCGTTAAATAAACGGGTTAACGGATTCGGATCATTAACGGATCAACGGATCAAAATTTTCGATCCAAACCCGTCCAATAGCCACGGATCTAGAGCGGGTCCGGATCAAAATCCGGTCCATTTACAGGTCTACATGCCATGTTGGGAGGGTTTGAGTGGGGTATTATTGGTCATTTGGTGTTCAGGCTGTCGGGATCAAGTTTCGTTGTGGCACTACTGGTGCTCAATGTCACGCTACGGTTGGCTTCATTAATTGAGAATTTTGTAAAAAACAGATTCGAAGAGACTTTGAATTGACTCATATCTATTTCGTACTGATGCATCGGTTACTTGGCCAGGGTCCGAATGGAGTTGTCTCGAACCTTCCTGCACCTCTACATGACCTACTTCTTCTAGATTTTCAAGGCCATGCCTGAGTCCAAGCTTCATATTTCTTTAGGCTTCAATCTCTTTGATTGCTCTGATTGCACTTAAATGTTTCTTTTATTTTTTAAGAGTCAATACTCTCTATTTTTTGTGTTATCATCTTTAAAATAAGGCAAGATAGTTTAGGTAATAACTATGGCATCCATAAATGGAGTTGAGACTGTGGTTGAAAGATAGAAGAGGACACGAGTTTAGTCGAGTTGTGAGATTGAGTTACGGTTCCACACCCACTTAATATAATAGGGTGAATTTTAAGAACAGTACATGAACTTAAGGCCACTCCGAATTAAGGTGGCTAACGTTTATAAAACCCAACTTCAGTACATGAACTTTTAAACCCAACCCAGTTTTCATACATGCCGTCACTAACACCGTTAACACCTATGCCATTATTTATTTTATAAGGGGCAATTTAGTATTTTCCGCTACCACACCCCCCCCCCCCCCCCCCTTCTTTTTCTTCCTCGTTGCAACCAGCAAGCCCAGATGGCTCTCTCTCTCTCTCTGCAACCAGCAAGCCCAGATGGGAACTTTGACATTTTTTCTACTAAATTGATTATTACACATATTGGATTGGAATGGGATACATAATAGGATTGGATTGAAATCATATTAGATTGGCCATAACCTTACACTTCGTTTGTTAGAGTGGCTGTTGAATTGGAATGGAATACTTCCTTTTCCTGAAAACCAAAGAAAAAAAAAACTGAAGAGAAAAAGTGTGAGAGATTGAGAGAGAGCTCAGAAGAATTGGGATTTACAATTCCATTAATGAAAAGATCAATTGAATTGCAGTTAAGGGAGGCTGCATCTTAAATTCTTAATGGAATTCCACAGTAACAGAGCGCGAGCTTCCATTGGCGGCTGGAGATGAAGAACACAGATGCAGGGGGAGGAAGAACACAGATGTAATGGAGGTCGGAGAAGGCCGAATATTGCCCGGAGATTGCCGGATTTTAGCCGATGAGTTCTTGACTTCTTGCCAGATACAAACATAGCAGAGGTCGAATTCACCAGCGTCGGCAAAACTAGAGGTCTGCTTGACTGCTTTGTGGGTTAGAGAGAGAGAGAGAGAGAGAGAGAGAGAGAGAGAGAGAGAGCTGGGTGTAGAGAGGAGTCTTGGGTGTCCATAGCAATCGCCAGTGATACATCCTTTTTTTTTTTTTTTTTTCATCAAACTTCAAAAGACGGATTTGCCATTATTAATATGCCACGTGGCATAGGTGTTAACGGTGTTAGTAACGGCATGTATGAAAACTGGGTCGGGTTTAAAAGTCCATGTACGTATGTTGAGTTTTATAAACGTTGGCCACCTTAATTCGGAGTGGCCTTAAGTTCATGTACTGTTCTTAAAAATTTCCCAATATAATATGGAACATAAAAAGTTAGTACCTCTACTATTGATTTTCACAAATTTAAAATGAAAGTTCAGTGAGAAAAAAGATCATAAAATGCAACAGTCATCTAAATGTTTTTTTTTTTAATTTCAAAAATGTATCTTATAGTACGTACTCAATGAAATTTATTTTTAACTCACCTAAATTTGTATGATGTGACAATAAGAGACTGCATTCGGTAGGGCAGTAGATTCATTGGAATATTGGGACTGTCTAATGAAAGCTCACAATGTTTGCAAGTGTAATACAAATAAAAATCAAGACATTTTGGTGTATAGTCTTTTCTAATTTTTAAGTAGACTTGCCACAATAACAATTTCTTATTTATGCAATATATATTGCATGTGAATTTCTGAAAAATTGAAAATAATTTAAAAATATTCTTTTTGGTAAAAAATATATATTTTTTGTTTTTTAGCTTTAATGTTACCAAATGTAGGTAACAACAATACATGACTTACCAAGGAGGACCACGTCAATATTAAGTCATGCAAGGTTATCCTAGAGCAACCTAATGTAATTACCACAGTAATAACGCAAAGAGAACCATAAACTAGATAATGTTAGGGTAAACGAAAAAAAAAGTACCCTAACTTATTCAACAAAATCTGAGACCTCCCTACACAGAGGTTTTCACAGTAACAAAACACTTGGAAGTCTCCTCTTCCGTAATGATCACCATTTAAGAAGATATTGGGTCTAATCCAACCCCCAGGCCCACCACCAAACTCAGCAAACCTAGTAGCACAGAAACTCTAGACCCAAAATAGGATATGGACCCCTAACCGAGTTGAAATCCGCAAATGCCGCCGTACAAATACTACTCTTTCTATATTGTTTTTAATAAACTTTTAAGTACTTACGTCCATCACATATTTAATATCTTGAAAATGATCACACATTAATTAGAAAATATTCATTGAGAGAAGAAACAGACTTTGGAAGAAAAGCAGATAAAAAGCTATAGTAACTTAAATCAATCAAATGTGTGGTAGAAGGGTGACTCGCCAAAACCTATTGCCTTTATCTATATGGAATCCTAATCATTTCGTTATGGTAGAAAAACTAGAAATCTTCACAAGATTTTGGGGAGCTTTTAATCATACCTCCAAATTTGGCATTTGGACCTCCCTACTTAATAGATCTCCAACTTACTTTTACAAATAACCAATTTGCTGTCTACACCTCTCTAATTTTCCTATAATGCCCATCGTCCAATAAAATCAATAAGTACCCCTTTTTTTTTTTAGATTCTATTCATACTTTCAAAAATCAATAGTTGGATCTCCTTCAGTTTTTGAAGATTTGAAATTGCAGCGATTTTTTTTTTTTTGGAAGTTCATCCTCCATATACGAGTAACAGAGGTGCTAACACTTTTTCAATGAATTGTCAATTCTTGGTTAGCGTAGGCAACAATACCATGTTTGTTCATCATCTCATACAAATATGTTTTCCAAGTATTATTTTCATTGCATTTAGGTGTCATTGTCCCTAAACTGATTCTCTCCTACTTGTTTCCATAGCAGCTTGAAATGAATATGCATGGTCTTTTTGTTTCAGATATGTATGGGATAGTGGAGAAAATTACAATAATCAAGCATGAGTCTAGTGCATTCTCCATAGATTTATATCAGAGGGTCGAATTTTTCATCATGTCTATAGAATAGTTCCACATAAAATTGCTCTGCACTGATGATGTGCGGGAAGATCTTGTGGACAACTACCCATTGTTGCGTTTGTCATATAAACGTTCTGGAGTACTACTTTTTGTCGCTGCTCATTCACATGTTTGATTGCATTCAGAATGAGTAGGGCTTCATCAACTGAGGTGTCTTTGTATTTTCCATTTTCTCTCCTTTTATTTTTTTATTTTTTTATAGCGCAGTGATAGATCTTGTAAATTGTCAACTATGTGAGCAAGGAAGTCTATCACTTTACGAAGATAAAGTCAAATTCAGAAAATTTTGACTTCAACGTTAAATCGCCAATTTTAGGGTTTACATTGGAGGAGAAAATTTTTCCCAAGTTGAAGACTATTACTGTTCGTAGAGATAAGAAGAGATTTTTTTTTCCCTTATTTGTGTCTTTATTGGTAATTTGACATGAGTTGACAAAATCAACTATTAATTACTTGGAAAAAGTGAGAGGTCCAAATACTAATTTTGGAGGTATGAATAGAAGCTCTCTTTTTAAACCACTTACAACATTTTTTTTTTTTACTGCACAAGAGAGTAATTTTGTGAGAAGTTAAATTCGCACCCTTTCCACAGTACTTGCAATTTTCAATTTTACCCTTAAATTTCCAAGTAAATTGAATTTCTATTATGAAATTTTGGGTTTCTCCACATTTATTTTGGGAATGGCTTTCCATCCCATCTCAAAAGTAGTTTGAATATTTAACCCAATACTTGGCAATTGCCAAATAAATTGAATTTCAAATTCTGAAATTTTGGGTTTCTCCCACATTTATTTTGGCAATGGCTTTCCATCCCATCTCAAAAGTAGTTTGAATATCTAACCCAATACTTGGCAATTGCCCTATATCATTTGGTCTAGTGACATTAGTCTTCTCTTTATTGCCGCGTTTGGCAACCAGGATAGGAATGGATTAGAATACATGATTGGATTTGATTGGATTTGATAAGGAATCCTTAACCTTATACTTTGTTTGTTACATCAGATTTTGCATTGGATTGGAACTCTCTCCTTTTCAGAAAAACCAAAAAACAAAAAAATGAAAACCAAAAAATTGAAAAGAACGTTCAGGGGGCTCAAAGCCTCAGACCAAAGGGAAAGAAAATTCACGGTTTGATATTCCATTGACTGAGTTTTGGGTTTGATATTGCATGAAAGGAGATGCATCTACTTGTTATTGGAGATTTGGAGCATGAGTTAAGCTTCCCATCGGCGAAGGCCGGAGACGAAGAGCACAGATGTAAATAGAGGTCGGAGATGGTCGAAAATTTCTCAGAAATTGCCGGATTTTAGCCCAAGAGTTCGAATTCGCCATTGACCTATCATTGTGAGGTTGACCAGGCCATGAGGACGTGATGATGTTTTGGGAAGGAATAGATCGCCGGAGATGTCTGGGTTTTGCCGGATATGGCCAGAATCAAAAGGGAATGACCGCCGAAGATGCAATGGAGATGAAGCTGGTGGTTGTTGTTAGCGCGAATATGTTTAGCGATTGAGTCGATCTATCTGTCAAAATGATATCTGCTTCTTATCCCACCTATTCAACAAGATTTGATATCCAACTCTGATAGGAATTGAAATTTCCAATCTATAGATATCCAGATTACCAAATAGCTCAAAACAGCTAGACAGATAATTTTTAATCCTATCAAGCTACTTAACCGGGCAAACAAACACACCCTATAAGTGAGAAGTTGGGAGTTTGACTCATTAAAAACTAGTTGATGCAATAAAAAAAAATTAAAAAAATTACTCGGCAATTAGGGGTGGCCAAACGAAACCGAAAACCGAAAAAAACCGCACCGAAAACCGAACCGTAGCCGAAAAAAACCGAACCGAAACAAAAAAACCGAGCCGAACCGATTATGTTCGGTTCGGTTTTCGGTTTCGGCTAGGTGAAAACCGAACCGAACCTAAACCGAACCGAACCGAACTGAAATATTGTGAAATTTTATGACCACGGTTTACCAATCCGATCGGGTTCGAAACTATTGTGAAATTTGCTAAATTTTTTACCACACGCATAATTTATTGTAATCATCGCATCCAACGGTCAATTTTTTTATTTTCTTTGAATTTATAGAGGTTTCTCTTTGGAGTGTATGATATATAAATATAGGTTTATAAGAGTAACTAAGTTTGACCTAGTTGATCGAATTCGAAACGAGAACCAAATTGGCCATATTTTTTACAACCACCATAAAACATTACAATCTCTCCATCGAGTGGTTGGTTTCTCCAAATTCATTTTTCTCTTCATGGTTGCTTTAGAATGAACCTCAATAATTTAAATACAATATATAAGTCATACTATTTTAGGAGACAAATTGGTATAGGCCAATGTATTGGTAATTAAAATTGAAATTTTTATCTTATGTCAACGCACATCCATCAATGAAATATTTACAAACATGATGTAAAAAAATAAGCACGTTTCGCGGTCGTCACTTCATTGGTCAACCAAGAAAACATATAAGTGACTACGGTTGACCAATCCGATCGGGTTCGAAACTATTGTGAAATTTGCTAAATTTTTAACCACACGCATAATTTATTGTAATAATCGCATCCAACGGTACGGTCGGTTTTTTTATTTTCCTTGAATTTATAGAGGTTTCTCTTTGGAGTGTATGATATATAAATATAGGTTTATAAGAGTAACTAAGTTTGACCTAGTTGATCGAATTCGAAACGAGAACCAAATTGGTCGGATTTTTTACAACCACCATAAAACATTACAATCTCTCCATCGAGTGGTTGGTTTCTCCAAATTCATTTTTCTCTTCATGATTGCTTTAGAATGAACCTCAATAATTTAAATACAATATATAAGTCATACTACTTTAGGAGACAAATTGGTATAGGCCAATGTATTGGTAATTAAAATTTCAATTTTATCTTATGTCAACGCACATCCATCAATGAAATATTTACAAACATGATGTAAAAAAATAAGCACGTTTCGCGGTCGTCACTTTATTGGTCAACAAAGAAAACATACAAGTGACTACAGTTGACCAATCCGATTGAGTTCGAAACTATTGTGAAATTTGCTAAATTTTTAACCACACGCATAATTTATTGTAATAATTGCATCCAACGGTCGGTTTATTTATTTTCTTTGCATTTATAGAGGTTTCTCTTTGGAGTGTATGATATATAAATATAGGTTTATAAGAGTAACTAAGTTTGACCTAGTTGATCGAATTCGAAACAAGAACCAAAGCCATTAAGCCAACCATTTCATATAATGAAGCTTTGAAATTTGATTATGAACTACGAAGCAAGATTTTGGCAATAAAACAAAAAAAAAATTGTTTTATTGAAAAAAAAAACTGTTTTATTGAAAGAAAAAAAAAACCGAAAAAAAAACCGAACCGAACCAAAAAATACACAAACCGAACCAAACCGAACCGAAAAATACACAAACCGAACCGAACCGAACCGACAATTCGGTTCGGTTTTCGATTTCGGCCTAAAACCGAACCGATCGGAACCGAACCCACCCCTATCGGCAATTGTTGACCATACTTATAAGAGTTCTCTTCCTTCTTAGAGAAGCTAGACCTCGGCACTTCCTCATTTTCTCTCTTCTCGCTCAACCGCCTTTTTTTGTTTTTGTTTTTTGGGATGATCAAATTGCTTTTTGACTAAGTGCAAGAGAATATAGTTTGGGTCGTTAAGGAAGGCTTTTGTACTTGGTCCAAATTCCTTATAATATATCTCAAAAGAAAGATAATAGCAGAGTTAAGTAAATTGAAGGTGTAACTGGCAAGAGAATATCATAGAAAATAATAACATCTAAGACTAAGCCAACTAAGAGCATTATGGCTGTTCTTAAGCTTTAAAGTCATAAGTTAAGAGACCAACAAGGTTGAGATGATACTTTTTTTGGTCAGAAGGTTGAGATAAGGTATTGATTAAACTAATATTGTAAGGGTAATAAACATGATATGTAAGAATTTGTATAAAATGATCCATAAGAATGAGTTAATGTACTTCTAAATTTCTAATTCTCCTCGTCATTTTTGCATCTAAATGCTGGAATCCCTTGCCCAAAGGCGTTGAATTTCTCAGCCCTAGTAGAGCGATTACTAGGTTTCAATTGTAAACTAGAGGTTTTGTTTTTAAATTAAAAGCAAGAGCTGGAGTAGCTCAGTTGGTTAGAGCGTGTGGCTGTTAACCACAAGGTCGAAGGTTCGAACCCTTCTTCTAGCGAGCCTTTTTTTTCTTCTTTACTCCTTTTGAGCTGAATAACTAAGATTTCATACTTTTGCCATGAGTTAATTTGTAAGTACATGCACTGGAGGGTTAGGCCCTCCTTCCATTTGTCTCAACGTCTCAGTATCACTGGACCAATTGATTTCCTAAGAACATTGATCAGTAAATAATGAACTAGTCTAGAATAGACACTCTTTCGAATTACATTCAGATAAATAGTACCCCAGCAAAATAATAATACAAGGTACATATCAGTTTTCTAAGAGCTGAGCTCATCCAAATTGGTTCGGAAAATGAAGTCTTCGCCCTCTAATTCATCTTGATAAAGATTTATGGATGGCCTCTCTAACTTCTCATCACTCGATCGTTTATTATCTGGTGATCTTCTTCCCTGGAACATTAATCTACCATTAGTTACACAAGGTATACATTAACTATTTAAGCCTCGTCAAGCACATAAACAGTTACCTTCTTCAATGTATAGAAGAAATAGTGAAATCCATCACCAAAGGTACTCCACTCTACAGACCAGGTAAACTGTGGAGCCTCAAATAAAGGGCGCCTGAAATGTGGCTGCAGGACAACATACTAAGTAAGAAAGATAGCTTTGGTAGTCCAGAGAACAAATTGTGAGTTTTTATTAGTATAACCTGGCCAAAAGAAATTGAAATGTATATCCCATCTGGTTTCAAAACCCTATGAATGCCCTCAAGCATCTTCATGACCTTGGTTACCGTTGCAGGCCGGGGATTCCATGGGTCACCACTATCCACGAACAATACCTCCTTTTTAACAAAACAGATTATTGTTACTCATTACATGCAAGGTTTAGATAATGAAGATACCATAATAATGCTGATGATAATCATAGTTAAAACCAGAATTCGAAGCTGGAAAACAAGGAAAGCTATCTGAAATAGTATTTTACCATGGTTCCTTTCTCAATAACAACATCAAAACACTCGTTGCTAAAAGGCAGGTCTAGCATGTCAGCTTCCAGAACTTTTATTTCTGATAATAGAGAATATTGTAAAAGATGATAAGGTTTTTGTTTCTATAGAAACCAATTGACTCCAACAATGAGTTCAAACAGAAGAATAAGTATATCAAACAAAAATAATAAACAAAAAAAAAAAACAAAAAAAAACCAAAGGGCATGAGCAGAAATATGATGGGAGTTAAAAGAGGTCCATGCATTTTGCTAAAAGAGAAAGTCATTTAGAAACAGGAAACCAACGCATGAAGAAGATTGGTATCTCTAGGTCTCAACAAGTCATGGACTCAGGAACTCATCTCCAAATATTTTCCTCAAAACAAAAAAGAAAAAAAAAAACAGATGAGTTTTTTGGTTTCCACTTTTCCTTGTGAAAACTTTCTAAGAAATGACTACTAATTACTTTGACTGCTAATCTTTCTTCTCTACTGTTATAATTACTATTCTATTTCTTTTATATGAGGATCTAAGACTTGTATGATTTGAATCATTGAACCACATTACCCAACAACCTACATAAACATAGATGTACTGATGCATTATTTGTACATATTATATATATATGTATAGTTAGGTATGTATCATATATAAGATGCCTGAATAAAATTGGCAAACTTTGCAACTTGCAGTTTCAAGTTTGGTGCTTGTTTACACAAATTGATCGTTATGGATCAAAAATAAAAGAAAATCAGTAACTACTTAGACCAAAGGTCTTCTTTCTTTAATTTTTGCATCATAGAAAGTTCAAGTTATCAAGGACTTTGAACCCCAGATTGCATCAGAACATAAATAACATAAGTGAGGAAATAATGTCCATCTATAAGTAGATATAAGCTAACACTCCAACTGTGTGGATACTTTAGCAGAATATCATGAACATACCTTGAAGACCTTTAGACAGTAACTTCTTCTGCATATTCTCCACTGCAACCGCAGATAGATCAATGCATGTTATTTCAGTAAACCCATCATTATATAATTCCTCACATAACTGTGAATTTCCACAACCCAGCTCCAAGATCTGCATTATAATAGCCATCTTATCAGCACTGCCTTTTCCAACCATTGGACAAGTTTAATAGAATGCACTATCAGTAAACGCGATGAAAACAAACAAAACACCAGCAATAGCAGATACGACGGAAAATTTTCCATACAAGATTTGTATAATAGAAACTCGGAACGATCACAACACCATGTAGTCATTATGATTCATATGGATGGCTTTAATTTAACCCAGTTTAACTAACTAAACAATCATTTAACCGATAATTACACCCGATACTAAGATCTAATTTCCAGTTAGTAAGCTAGAAAACAAACATTGCATGTACATACAAGCAGTGATACACCCCAATATTTATGTTCATCAATCTTACGTATATGATTGAAGAAACCCACACAAAAAAACTGCCCTGTAAGTCTGTAACTACATGCTGCTCTGTGAGAATTACATTAACCAATTGAAATGAAGATAGATGATAGAGTAGAAAGTACTGATACTTACAGAAGAATTGGGATTGAGATAGGATTGAATGAGGTGCCGAAAGTGAGAATAGTCCTTGAGCCACTCGTAATGCTCCTCAGTAGTGAAGCGCTCATCCCTGAAACAACAAGAGCAGGGATTACTGGAGATATCGAAGAAACATGGGTATGGAACTATGGATATGGGAAAAGAGAAAATCATGTATACCAGTATTGAGGATCAAGGTAAGCCAGAGTAGTGGACGGGCCAGCGCGACTTTTCTGAGCTCCGTTCGGCTCTTTTGTTGTACCCATTTTGGGTTTTACTTCTTCGTCTCTGCTTCGCTGTTTGCTAAAACCCTGAAATCGTAATTGCAATCCACACCTGTTTGATTTCTTTAATAGCATTTTATCTCTTGAAGTCAAATTTTTTTATTTTCTCACTATTCTCTCTCTGTTAGTATAAAATATTGTTGGCATTCCAAAACCTATTTTCTCTCACTATTTTCTCTGTTAGTATAAAATATTGTTAGTATAAAATATTCTCTCTCACTATTTTCTCACTATACCAGCCGTGTGAAGTATAAGGAAGTGTGAAGTATAAGGAATTGTTTCAAAGGAAGTGTGGTGTGGTTGCTTTGCTCTTTCGTACGTGTTAAAGAATGAATAAATTGTTTAATTGTATTGTGGAGAAAATGCTGTCAAAAGAACAAAGCCTTGGGTCTTCTTCTCCTTCACGTGTGGCCCAAAAAGAAAATCCCTTTGTTTAATCTTATGGGGTTGAACATAGCAGACAAAGCATAAAGTTGTTGGCATATAATTATATTTGTAGACTTGCTTTTGTTGCATGCTTGAAAAGACCAAAAGCTGAAGAATGTCGTGCACCTCCATCTCCTCCACATGAACAACCTTTCTGTCGCAAAACAAGGAAAATCAATTGCATCTGGTTTTCCATTTGTTTTCTCCTTCATGGAGAACTGGCTGTCCATACACAAAAGGTGGAAGAGGACAACAACGGGCTCCATCTTTCCATCATGGAAACCTTGCTGTTAAAGAAGAGATTTCGATCTAGTCTTGCTGTTCATCTTGCTGTCCAATGATGAACACGGTTGTGGGAAGCAATTGGTTCCCATCTCGTCTTGCTGTCAAGAAGACCAAAGCTGAAGAATATTGCAGGTCATGGTGTGTTCTTCCTCTTTACTGTCGTCCACGTTCATCTCCTTCATATGCACAACCTTGCTGCCCACTCGTTGCAATCATGAAGACCTTGCTGTCCAAGATGGAAGTGGGGAGAAAGTGCATCTGGACCTCGTGGTCTTACTCCAACCGAGCTGAAGAAACTTGGTTATTGTTCCTCCTATATATATAGGAGTTCTGTGGTTCTTCGATGCATTCAAATGGTGTTGAGTTTCAATCCTTTGATTGTAAAAGAGTCAGACTCTTTGTTGCTCTGTTTTGTTCCATGTTGAAAACAGTTTGTGAGTCTGTCCAGTAAGGATTGCAGCAGTCATTGCAATCCCACAGTTAAATGTGTAGTCTGTCCGGTAAGGATTGCAGAAGTCAGTGCAATCCCAGATTGTAAGTTAGTTAGTTCAGGAAGGATTGCCACGGTCAGTGCAATCCCTGAGTTGTAACTTTGTAATCTGTTTTGATTAGTGAATCATTGGGTTCTCAAGAGTTAGAGCCCCGCAGTGTTTTTGATCTCAATTGAGGTTTTCACTGCGTGACCAATGTTGTTGTGTTATGCATATTCTCTGTTCTTGATTATGTAGAGATTATAATCTGTCATTCTTTCTGGAGCTTGTACATCCTTGTATTTACACTCTCTCCCTCTCTCGTTTTCGATATTAGATTTATTTCTAAAAGACTAAAATTTTCTCCCTCTCAAAAACCAATACTAATATATTAAAACCGCCATTATAGCTAACCCGAAGAGGACAGTATAGAGACTTGGCCGAAATAATTCTATGAGAAGTACGGTCCAATATTTTACTCTGAAATCTAAATTGGCCTTGTGGGTCTTATTGTAACTGAAGTTCTATTGAAAATTCTAGAGAATTACCTAATTATTAGATATATTATTAATCTAATGGTAAAAAAATTTAAAAAAATGGTTGCATGGCAAACCGCCTAGTACTTTAGAATTTTACATTTCACTTTGGCGGGAAAGAGATCCAAACTTTCAAGACATCCACCTCTGTAATTACCATAGTTGTAACTCCCATCCACATTGCACTTCAAAAAAACTAGCTTCAGGAAGAGCACCACTCTAGCAGAAGGTACCAGTGAGGCGTGGACCAGTTTATATTCTTCAAACCAACCTAAAGTTGTAATAGTAATATCTGAAGGCAACTTTGGTTTGTTCTCCGACAAACTTGCATTAAGATTCTTCTAGAGGGCCCAAAGAAACATCATAAAAGTTTCAAATTGATACAGAAAGCCTTGAAGCACATTCTAACATCCATTCTTTGAACACAAATAACAGAGTTAAAGGGCTTGTAAGTTGTAAAGAAACAGACTCCAAAAGCTCACGTGCAACGTGACAATCCGCTAACACATGATCAACTTATTCAAGAGGACAATATATCATAGAGATTTGTTAGTTAATTACTAATAATTTGTTAAGGGTTAAACCTGTTACACACATTTTAATTATTATAACTACTAGATATATTATTAATCAAATGGTCAAAAATTATTTAAAAAAAACGGTTGCATGGCATATAGCCCCGTACTTATTTAGAATTTTCCATTTCTCTTTGGTGGGAATGAGATCCAAACTTTCAAGACATCAACCTCTGTAATTGCCATAGTTATAACTCCCATCCACGTTGCACTTCAAAAAACTAGCTTCAGGAAGAGATCAGTGTTGTACCACTCTAGCAGAAGGTACCTATGAGGCGTGGACCAGCCTATATTCTTCAAAACAACCCAAAGTTGTAATAGCAATATCTGAAGGCAACTTTGGTTTGTTCTCCGACAAACCTGCATTAAGATTCTTCCAGAGAGCCCAAAGAAACATCATAAAAGTTTCAAATTGCTACAGAGAGAGCCTTGAAGCACATTCTAACATCAATTCTTTGAACACAAATATAGGAGTTAAAGGGCTTGTAAGTTGTAAAGAAACAGACCCCAAAAGCTCATGTGCAACATGACAATCCACTAAGACATGATCAACTGATTCAAGAGGACAATCACAAAGATTTATTAGTTAATTACTAATAATTTGTTAAGAGTTAAACAGGTTGAACATATTTTAAATATTTATCACCATTAGATATATTATTAATCTAATGTTCAAAAATATTAAAAAGAAAAATGGTTGCATGGCAAACAGCCCATTACTTTAGAATTATCCATTTCATTTTGGAGGGAAAGAGATCCAAACTTTCAAGACATCCACTTCTATAATTGCCATAGTTGTAACTCCCATCCATGTTGCACTTCAAAAAACTAGCTTCAGGAAGAGACTAGTGTTGTACCACTCTAGCAAAAGGTGCCTATGAGGCGTGAACCAGCTTATATTCTTCAAACCAACCAAAAGTTGTAATAGCAATATCTGAAGGCAACTTTGGTTTGTTCTCTGGCAAACATGCATTAAGATTCTTCCAGATGGCCCAAAATTGTTACAGAGAGAGCCGTGAAGCACATTCTAACATTCATTCTTTGAACACAAATATAGGAGTCAAAGGGCTTGTAAGTTGTAAAGAAATAGACCCCAAAAGCTCACGTGCACCATGACAATCCGCTAACACATGATCAACTGATTAAAGAGGACGAGACAAGCTAGTGTACTGGTGGGTATGAGATACCCTCATTTACAACTATTTGAACAAAAATTTACAAATATTTGAACCAAAATTACAACATTGAGAACAAAAGTTACCATATTTATTTACACTATTTACATATAGTTAAACAAAAATTACAACATTGACAACGAATTTGTTCAAAAGCTTGTAAAAATGTCGTAAGAGGTGTAATTACCATTATTAGAACTAAAATTACAACATTGACAACGAATTTGTTCAAAAACTTGTAAAATGTCGCAAGAGGTGTAATTACCATTATTAGAACTAAGATTACACAAAGTAGGACTCAAATTACAACTTTGACAACAAAATTTGTTCTCACTTTTGTAAATGTGGGTATGAGATACCCACCAGTACACTAGAATTTCCCAAAGAGGACAATCACAAAGATTTATTAGTTAATCACTAATTATTTGTTAAGGGTTAAATCGATTACACACATTTTAAATATATACAACCATTATATATATTATTAATCTAATGGTCTAAAATATTTAAAAAAAAATGGTTGCCTGGCAAACAGCTCTGTACTTTAGCATTTTCCATTTTGCTTTGGCAGGAAAGAGATCCAAACTTTCAACATATCCACCTCTGTAATTGTCATAGTTGTAACTCCCATTGATGTTGCACTTTAAAAAACCAGCTTCAGAAAGAGACCAGTGCTGTGCCACTCTAGCAGAAGGTACTAGTGAGGCGTGAACCAGCTTATATTCTTCAAACCAACCCAAAGTTGTAATAGTAATATCTGAAGGCAACTTTGGTTTGTTCTCCAACAAAGCTGCATTAAGATTCTTCCAGAGGGCCAAAGAAACATCGTAAAAGTTTCAAATTGTTATAGAGAGAGCCTTGAAGCACATTCTAACATCCATTCTTTGAACACAAATATCAGAGTTAAAGAGCTTGTGAGTTGTAAAGAAACAGACCCCAAAAGCTCACGTGCAACATGACAATCCGCTAACACATGATCAACTTATTCAAGAGGACAATCACAAAGATTTATTAGTTAATTACTAGTAATTTGTTAAGAGTTAAACCGGTTACACACATTTTAATATATATAACCGTTAGATATATTATTAATCTAATGGTCAAAAATATTTTAAGATAATAGTTGCATGCAAACAACCCAGTACTTTAAAATTTTCCATTTCGCTTTGGCGAGAAAGAGATCCAAACTTTCAAGACATCCACCTTTGTAATTGCCATAATTGTAACTCTCATCCATGTTGCACTTCAAAAAACTAGCTTTAATTAGGAAGAGTCCAGTGTTGTACCACTCTAGCAAAAGGTACATGTGAGATGTGGACCAGCTTATATTCTTGAAACCAACTTTGGGTTGTAATAGCAATATTTGAAGGCAACTTTGGTTTGTTCTCCGACAAACCTGCATTAAGATTCTTCCAGATGGCCCAAAGAAACATCATAAAAGTTTCAAATTGCTACAGAGAGAGCCTTGAAGCACATTCTAACATCCATTCTTTTAACACATATATAGGAGTTAAAGGGCTTGTAAGTTGTAAAGAAACAGACCCCAAAAGCTCACGTGCAACATGACAATCCGCTAACACATGATCAACTGATTCAAGAGGACAATCACAAAGATTTATTAGTTAATTACTAATAATTTTTTAAGGGTTAAATCAATTACACACATTTCAAATATTTATAACCATTAGATATAATTAATATATGGTCAAAAATATTTTTAAAAAAATAGTTGCATGGCAAACATCCCAGCACTTTAGAATTTTCTATTTCGCTTTGGCAGGAAAGAGATCCAAACTTCTAAGACATCCAAAATATAATTTATTTAGTCCTTTCAAAAAAAAAAAAGTTTATTTAGTTTATAAGGAAGAGAATTTGATAAATAGTCTAACTCCATATATATTCTCTAACAATCTAATATAATTACATGAAATAAACAAAGCGTACGCATGTATATTTACCGAAAATATTATCAGAAGAGGAAGATGGACGTATCTTTTGAACTCTTGTAACAACACCAAGGAAGAGAAAAAGATGGATAAAGGGCTTCTGAAACTTGAGGAGCGACCCGGTAAGGCGAAATTTTGATTTCGTGACGGCGGTGGTGAGTCCTATGCTCTCCAGACCAGGTAGAGGCGAGACAACGGCGGCCTGAGCTTGGAGAGACCGTGGTTTCTTCTGCAACGGCGTTGGGATCTCAACCAAGGTTCTCGAAGGCTCCGGTTGAGGCGATTCTCGGCTGAGGGTGGTTTTTTGGATGTGGTTTGGCGAATCGTGTCGGAGCTGCGATCGATGTTGGTGTCAGCGCCTTCAGTTTTCGAGGCGATCGGGCTCTGTGTAATGGTGGCGGCGTCGATTGACCAAGTTTAGGGTCAGGTCTGGGAGACTGGAGGCGCTGGCTCCTTTGGTGGCGTCGGGCCTGGCCAAACTCGACTCGGGTTGTGGTGATGCAGGTTCGCAGTGCTCTGTAGAGGCGGCAGGAGGGCCGAGACGGGTCGCTGTAGCGCATGGGGTGGCTGGGTCGGGTCTGGTGTTAGCTGGGACTGATCTGACAGTGTTGGAGGTGAGTGCGACGGCAGGCTGCGGGGAAGTGTTTTCGAAAAAAATGGATCGAAACCCTAGTTTTGAACTAGGGTTGACCGCTAGCTAATTTTACCGGGCTGAATAGAGCTTCTGGGTTGGATGTGGCTGGGCTTGGAGCTTTTTGTTGGCAAGCGGTGATTGGGCCTGTTTGTGGGGTGCTCAAATTTGGAGAGGGGGGCTATATACTGCAGACCTTTAAGAAGAGCTCGAGAGGCAACTTGTTGCTGAGGTTGTTGGCTACTAAGGATGATAAGGATGGTGTTGGTTCCAACCCTAAGGGAGAAGGACTAGTACTTTCTTAAGTTATCTAGACTTTTAGACATTCTGAACTCAAGCCTTTTGAAGTAGGGGTAATTTCTATAAGTTTTTCTAAGAAGTTTATAATTGATATTTGTACCACAATTGCGTGATTGACAGATTAGACTAAATGAATATACAAAAAATGGTTAAGCCAAGCTGATCATTTAATGTCTAGCGTAGTATCACAATGACGTGTTTTATGCTCACTACCATGGCAAATTGGGAATGATGGCATACTACTCACTGTTCTGAGTGGGGTGCCCTATTAACTCGAGCAGGTTTGGGGCATTAGATATTTAAATGCAGATTAATTGACTCCATTGATACATAATTACATATAGATTTTTCAATCAAGCTAAGACAGGTGGTTGGGTGCTCAATCATTATGGGTCCCTTTAAGTGCAGGCTAAAGGTGCATGCTAATAGTCCCTTAGTACAACGCACGTCCCTTTCATCTCTTTCAAGCTATCAAAAGAAGAGTAGAGTTGCAGAATCGATCTCCCATCATTCTCAGAATGAAGCAAACACAAATACCTCCCCAGTTCTATGGAGTAAGGTATTTTTATTAAAGTTTTAAGTGGACCCACGAAATAAGAATGTGGTACCAGTTCTTTTTTCTTTTTCTGTTTTGTCAAGTCCTATTTAACGCTTTATTTGTTTTCACTGTTCTGAGTGGGGTGCCCTATTAACTCGAGCAGGTTTGGGGCATTAGATATTTAGATGCAGATTAATTGACTCCATTGATACATAATTACATATAGATTTTTCAATCAAGCTAAGACAGGTGGTTGGGTGCTCAATCATTATGGGTCCCTTTAAGTGCAGGCTAAAGGTGCATGCTAATAGTCCCTTAGTACAACGCACGTCCCTTTCATCTCTTTCAAGCTATCAAAAGAAGAGTAGAGTTGCAGAATCGATCTCCCATCATTCTCAGAATGAAGCAAACACAAATACCTCCCCAGTTCTATGGAGTAAGGTATTTTTATTAAAGTTTTAAGTGGACCCACGAAATAAGAATGTGGTACCAGTTCTTTTTTCTTTTTCTGTTTTGTCAAGTCCTATTTAACGCTTTATTTGTTTTCAAGAATCAGAAGTACAGTCTGGCTATTGGTTGTTACAGAGCACTTCTGTTCTTCGATATTTTCTGGGAGGTTAGTATACATTCCATCGTTTCATTTTTGTTTCTTCTTCTGATTGAATATTTAAACATATATGCTGGCGGAACCACATGGAAGGCTGTCTGGGCTGCAGCCTAGACAGAATTTTGGTCCAAAAACTCTCAAGTATATTTCCCTTCAATCCATACTAGCCCCCCAAAAAAAAAAAAAAAAATTATATGCAGCTACTCGACTAACTCGAGCCCTCGTGTCCTCGGGTCCTCGTCTCCTTGACGGCAGTGCGGCACCAGTTGGAGACGAGCTCGATGATCTGGTCATCTTTGATCGATGGACTCCCCGATGACTGCCTTGACCTTCTGCTAAACAAGCAGAAACTAGCGAGAAAGAAGATAAACGGCAAAGACAAAAACACCGAGCTACTTACTCTGGTTGATTCTGAGGATTAACTGCACCGTTAAGATCCATCTCCTATCAATCTGTCTATGATTTCTCCTTCTCTTTTCCGATACCCGCTGTTTGTTTGTTCAAATATGACACTTTGCCCTCGTCTATATATAGGAAATATAAACCTCTAGTGGCTAAAATGAGAGTAAAACAAGTTTGCAGAGTATTATTTTGCAGAGTACTACTATTAACGTACGTGTCTAGCTTAGCTTAGGATGGTTCCAACTTTCAAGTCATGCTGTTGATGTCAAGTTTCCTTTACTCTGCACTTTTATTTTTTTAAGTACTCTGCAATAGTGTACTTCTAATTAGCCTAGACGACTTTTGTATCCTGGATCCGCCACTGATTAAATGATCTTGGCTTAACAATTTACAGGTTGACGATGGAAATGGTCATGTTCATGTACGTGGAAATTGGCTAATTTTCAAACTTATGATTGCCCTTGATTCTCATATTGCAGGTGTGAAGGGACGATGCAAATGTGCATGCCACGGGGGGAACAAGACGTCTTAATTTCTTCTTCTAGTTTCTAGCTTCTTGGTCTGTTGTATTTATTTACCCCTTGGGGCCCCTTCTATATCTTTTATTCCATGCAACAGAGACGTAGCCTTTAGCTTGATTGTTTCATCCTTATTCGAATCTCCCCGATCCTCTTTTTATAAACATATATATACGCTTAAAACTCTCCAAAATATATATGTACTGAATTGAGAAGCTCTGTGAGTCTACTATAGTCAATCGAGCATGGCAAGTACTACCGTCGACCCTACAGTAGTTGTTCTTGAAGTTCTTAACCAATTCTCTAACTACGAACGTTGGAGTTTGGCTGTCAAGAATTACTTGCTGGCTGAAGATCTCTGGGATGTTGTTGAAAACACCAACCAACCTCCTAAAGAAGATGAACCCGAATTCAAGACATGGAGGAGGAACAATGCCAGGGCCTTGCGTATAATCCAAAATTGTTGCGGGACGTATAATTCTAATTTCATCAATAAAACCAGTTCGGCGAAAGATGCTTGGGACACTTTAGCAAAAATGTTCGAGCCAGTATTTTTCGACTTCAAAGGTATATCTCTCTTTAAGAAAATAAAAAGTTAAAAAAAGATGACTTTTACTTGTTCCAACTTCCATGCATATACGATGGGATGAGAGTGACTGACCGCAGTTGAGAGGGTGGATATCATTTTATGTTTTTCTTCATGAAAATTTGATTCTAACGTACCTCTCACTCCTTAATTACTCTTTTCCTCTTTTTGGACAAGAAAATGACTTATGTTGATTAGATCAAGCAGTAGTTGGGCATCTGTAAAGTTAGTAATTACTCTTTCTTATTTTCTTTAATCTGTTAATTTAAAAAGCAAATTGATGCACTTGCCAATATGCATGCTGCTAGTAAATAAAGGTTAAAGCTTCAAAGTTTTGAAAATTCCCCTTCAAAATATGAATAAGAAACATACATGTTCTTACATCTATAAACATTTCAAAAAACTGTCAATAGTTTTAGACTGAAATTTGCACTGCTTTCTTAGTTTTCTGTTAGTTTGTTATATATATAAAGCTATGAGAATTTGGTAATAAAATCATCACTTATCAATGAAAAGAAGTATTAAATAACTCCAATGGGAGTGTGCAATGTAAAATGAATTTTTTTTCCTTTATAATTTAAGAAAATTATTAGATGTAAGAAACTACTAAATGAAAAAAAAAAATGTTTTTGAATACATTTCTATGAGGCCACATTTTAATTATTTGCCTCATGTCTCCAAAATGTCAAAACAGGCTCTGCCGAGCACATGAGTGATACACTAAAGTTGGTGCTAGCTAATGACATAAAACTAGATGAAATTGAAGGTACGCATTATGGCTTGATAACGATAGACTTTTTTGTCACACAGTCATGCACATTTAGATTTTGATTATGTGCTTTCGAATTTTAGAACTCTATCAATATTCAAAATTTTATTGGAAGAAAATGACTAATATCGATTAGATCAAGCACTAGTTGGTTATCTGTAAAGTTAGTAATTGCTCTTTCTTATTTTCTTCGAGTCTAATAGTTTAAATTATAAAGCAAATTGATGCACTTTCCAAGATGCATGCTAGCAAGAAAAGGTTAAAGTTTCAAAAATGAATAAGAAAAGATGCATGACATCTTTTCTTATTCATTTCAAAAAATTAGCAATAGTTTTAGAAGACTGAAATTTGCACTCATTTCTTAGTTTTGTATTAATTCGTTATATGTAAAGCTAGCTATGAGAATTTGTTAAAAAAATCATCGCTTATCAATGAAAAAGAGTATTAAAAAACTCCGATAGGAGGGTGCAATGTAAAATGAATTTCACTCCCCTGGTTCGAATACGAATTGTAGTACAAAAAATTACGTTGGAATCAACATGACTATTGGCAACCATTATAATAAACGATTTACACAAAGAACCCTATATATATTTATTTCTTTAGGGAACGGATCTTATGACGCAGCAATCGATGGCGATGCCAAGCACTTGAGTCATAAGCAGGAGTTGGGGCTAGGTAAGGACAATGAACTAGAAGAAACTGAAGGTACATATGACATGACCCGGCTGATAGGCTTATTTGTAATACATCTATGCATAGTTGGATTTTTCTTGTGTATTTCCTTATAATTCTTCTTTGCTGGCCGGTTTACGACATACTCAAAATTTAAATATTCTCAGATATTAATCACAATGACAACAATGACGATAACAAGTACAAAGAATTCTTCCATGATGTAGAGTGTGGTAACTGGCCTACTGCACTGGAATTTCTTGACCGAAATCCCGACGCTGTAAGAGCTAATATTCCAAATTTGGGGTGCACGGCTCTTCACACCGCAGTGAAGACCAAGCAAGTAGATACTGTAAAAAAATTGGTGCAGTTAATGAAAGAAGAGGACATGGAAATAAAAGACGACTTTGGTTGCATGGCTTTTCATTATGCTGTGGCAATGAATAACATCCAAATGACTAGATGCATTGTTGAAAAGACCGACAAAGTACTTGGCATTCCCTTTGCATTTCCCTTTGCTTCGTATGGTGGTTGGCTTCCAGTTCTCGTGGCTTATGGTTCTGAACTATGGGAAATGGCTAGCTTTCTTTATAAGCACACTCCACTCGAAGTTCTAAAAGGTCGAAATGGTGCAGAACTTATTTCCCAGGCTGTTGGTAGAATGGAAATTGGTGAGAGTTTATCTACAAAAAGAAAAAGAATTTGGTTAGCGTTTTGACTCCGATTATTATATTAATGCCTATGTATAACTCTTTTTCTTCACTTGCAGATATTGCGTGGGATTTAATTCATCAATGCCCAAGCTTGGTTGTTGCCACAGACTTCTTCGGCCATTCTCCTTTAAATGCATTGGCTGGCAAGAGATCTGCATTCTTAAGTGGAAAACGGCTGAAATTCTGGGAACAATGGATTTATAACAGTTAGTACTATCCTAATATAACTAAAATAAAATTAGGGTGCGGCTATTGCCACCAAACCATTTTCTTTATTCACTCTGCTTGCTCATTACACCCTACATTTTAATTTCAATGATTAAATATACTTATCTAACCAATTTCTCTTTCCAAAAATATCCTTATATGACATATCCAATTAAAAAAGAATTTTTTTTAACGAAAAATCTCTCATTTAATTTATATCAATGAAAGAACTAAAATATATTAAAGTTTCCTAATAAAACCATAATCTGATTTAATTCCATTTTTTTAATTTTCCCATTTAGTTTCAATGTTCATCTATTTCAATCCGTATCAAAAGATTAGTAAGTTAACAACTATGAGCAATGAAGAAGAGATTGATTTTTTTTTTTTTTTTTTTGTGTTTTATACTTTTACATCAGTGTTCACAAAGGGTATTACAAAGATTTTGATAAAGTTAACACTAATAGTTTGTGAATTGAATAACGAATTAACGATGAAGAATCAATAAAAAGACCAAAAAATAGTAAAAAATTCAAATTTTTGGGTGGAGAAGATGAAGATCAATGTTATCCAATGAAAAATGAAGTAGTCTTTGTATTTAATTAATTGGTTATATATTTAGTTGTCCTTACAAATTTTGATTTTAGAAAATTAGTGTACTTATTAGTCATTTTGCACTTGAGTAATATAGTCTTTCAATAATTCAAATGTTTGTAGGGTAAACTAAAAATGGTAGAGTGGCAATAGCCAGCCGCACCCTAAAATTAAATACTCAATAATTAAAGCTATGATTTTTTGTTCCCTTCGTCTACGATTAATTGCCTTAATTGTTTTCTTATAGCTATACACATACCACCTACACTCACCATGGAGAGTCAAAAAACTTCTGCCATCCACGGTATTCGGATAGATGATCAGAAACTAGAAAACATTGAAGACAATCAAAGAAACATCAAGCGCACAGGTATGTTACAACTTACAATTCAATGTCATTTTTTTTACTTGCCCAAAAAATCTGGAACATTTGTCTTTAAGAAAACAATAAATTGGTCGATAGCTATTACAGTGAGCCCAAGTATTGAGGGTATGTGAAGGGTTCAATTCCCTTTACGGTCTTTAATACATTTTGTCCGGAGTTCGGTAATATTTTTGAAAATGATTTTCTAAAACTAGAAAACGAGATTGTATTCTCTAAATTTGAAACTGAATATTCAGTAATTTAGTGCGAAAAAATATTTTTCATATTTTCTAAATTAGGAGAAGAAAAAGTGAAAACTGTTTTAGGGAATGGTGATTCTAGTTGGACCTCCAAATTTGATATTTGGACCTCCAACTTTTTTCAATTATTAATAGACTTTGTCAAGTTATATGAAAAGACAAATAAGGACAAAGAGAGAAAAATGAAAAAAAAAAATAAATAAATACTCTTCTTACCTCCTCCAATCAAATATAACATTCAATTAAATTGTTTTTTTTTCTTCAAAATTTCCTTATATTGCCTATGTAGGTTTACAATTTACCTAAAATAATTAAGTAAAAATAATAATTTCTATACATGGCCCATCATTTAATACAAAAATAAATTCAAAACAATCTGATTTGGAATTTTTTAAAATTAAATTAATTGAATATTATGATATAGCTATTACTCGATCTTCTAACCCAAAAACCCTTGAAATCCTTCTTTTAGCAAATTCAAAGAGATTCCAACAACATATCAAGATCGAGAACCAACTCTCTGATTAATTTTTGTGGAGGAGAGACTTGCTCATAAGAGAGCAATATAATATGATTTTGATTCATTTTTCTTCTCGTGGTTGAAGAGAGATAAAAAATAGAGTAACAAATTGTTATATCTCATGTTCAAGGGCGTTTTGGTAAAAATAAGGAGGTCTACTTAGCTTTTCAAGTATTCTAAAAAGTAAATTAGAGGTGTACTAAGTATGTGAGGTCCAAATAGCAAATTTGGAGGTCCAACTAGAACCACCCTTTAGGAAATCAGAATTAGGGAGAGAATGAGTTGTGCTTTCATTGATAATAGGTACATTTTTATATAGAGGATTACAACCAGAGAATATGAGTTTTACATAGAAACTGAATCATACAATGAATAAGATATCTCTGAGAATATCTGTAAGACTAACCCTATTACAACTTGGACAAGTCACTATAGTTTGAGCAAGACACATAAATTAGATGTCCTTAAACCCCTTGTGTTGCCCAAACGTGGTGCTCCTCTCTTTGCTTCATCAAAAACATTGCCAAGTAACAAAAACCCAGTGAGACAGAAATAACCTCAGTCGAAGGAGAAAAAGAGTACAACACACCATTCACGTTTCAAGACTATACATATAGACATCTCCCCCTGATGTCTGCATCTCTCCCTGATGACTACGGTCATGGGAGTTCGGATAACTTCCGCAAACGACGATGCTACCAACATATTTCTCGAAAGTGGATTTAGGCAATGACTTAGTGAACAAGTCTACCACATTGTCCTCAGATCAAACCTAGTTCACTTTAATCTTGAGGAGAGTCTGTTGTTACTGATTATGCTTGGTGTTGTCGCCTTTGATGTAGTCTTGCTTCATTTGTTCAAAGTAAGCAGCATTATCCTCATAAATGCTCGTAGTCTCATCTGTGGTAGACTTCAAACCACAATTGCTTTGAACATGCGTAATTATGGATCCAATCCATATACATTCACGAACTACTTCATGAAGAGAAATAATCTCTGCATGGTTCAAAGATATAGCGACATGGCTTTCTGTTATGTAGACCTCCAAGATATCACGGTCTTATCCGTAGTGAACACATAACTAGTTTAGGAATGACCTTTGTGTGGGTCAGAGAGATACCCAGAATCAGTAAAACCTTCTAAAACACTAATGTCGTTTTGGGATGGGGATAGAGAACGCAGGCCAGTGTTGGTGGCATTCCTGGTGTGTGATGGGTCTGAATCCATCATTTCTCTGAAGGGATAGAATAAGCTCATATCAATCGTGCATCTCAAGTATCGAAAGATATCTTTTACACCAGTCCAATGTCGTCGCTTTGGCGCAGAGCTATATCTAGCTAACAAGTTCACTACAAATATTGAAATGTCTGGTCTTGTGCATTGAACTAAGTACAATAATGCGTCTATTGTACTCAAGTAGCGCACTTCTGCCTCTAGCACATCTTCATCATCATCCTTCGGATGAAGAGGATCATTTTTAGGATCAAGACTATGGACGATCATGGGTGTGCTTGAAGGCTTGACCTTGTCAAAACGCCTAAGCATCCATCAACACTGTGCTCAAGTTCTAAACCGAGACAAAACCGTGTTCTCCTAAGATCCTTCATCTCAAACTCGGATTTCAAGTGTTCAGCGGTTTCCCTTAACTTATTAAGGGCTTCCAATGAAGATCATGTCACCAACATGAACCGCGATAAATCCAGAACTTGTCATAGAAACGCGAGGGCATTGACATATCACTTCCCAATCAAGTAGTCGCTTTAGTGAGCGTTTCGACCTCATTGCAAACGCGCTTCGTGGTCTAGAGCCACTTGACTTAGGTGAATGATGTCCACCAGGAACCTTCATGTATATTCTGTATCTAGATCCCCATAAAGATACATAGTGACCACATCATAAGCTGCATGTTCAGTTATTCAGAAAACTACTAAATTGACAGGGTAGTGGAGTGCAATGACATTCATTACGGGAGAATATGTCTCCTTGTAGTCGATTACAGGGCGTTTGTGAGAAGCCTTGCGCCATAAGGCGAGATCACCATATCTTTTTCTCATTACGCTTTCTAACGAAGACCCATTAGACAACAAATTTTATGTTAGGAGGTGTTGGGATTACTGGCTCGAAAAACCTTCCTCTTCGTTAGAGAATCCAACTTAACATGGATCACATCTTTCCATTTAGGCCAATTTTCTCTACGTTGGCATTCATTCATCAACGGGACGTGGTTCGATATCATCGGACTCAATGAACTCATGCGCTATGAAATGTGCGAATACATCATCAATCATGATGGAGTTTCTATCCCACGTTTCATGTACACTAGTGAAATTTTCAGAGAGCTCTATATTCTCAGGAGTAGGTTCTGACGATGAGGCATCCCCAAACAATAACCTTAATCCGAAACATTCTCATGAGACGGATTTTGAGTGTCGATGATCAAAGGATTGAGTTGTGCCAAAGTATCCTTCGAATCCACGACCCTCACACGCATCCTAGCTAGGGCCATGGTCACTTTCTGGGTCAATTTCGTGACCTGCAAACTGACCCGGGTTAGTTTGGAAATTGTGCCCGTGACCCAGAGGGTGGAAATAAACACTGTGTTTGTGAATAGTAACTGACCCGGTGAACCAACAGGTGAACTTGCAAGGGCAAAAAAATAAAAATAAAAAATAAAAAATAAATAAAAAAAGCCATTAAGGGAAATCGAAACCCAAGACCCCAAGTCAAGTTTACCCGTCTATCCCAGACTAATGTACTTCATTGCTAATATATTTAATGAGAATACTTGGTTGACCATATATGCTCAGCCCATCCTAACCACGGAAGATGTGTCAATCTAAAACTTCAACACCTGTCTTTTTTAATTATCTTTCTTTTTATTTTCAAGATAACACTTTCTTCTTCGTTGTGCTGTGCCTCACCCAAAGAAGAACCAGACCCATCTATGTCTTCCCCATCCTCCAAGTCCTCTTCCAGTCTTTCCCCACCAATTTCACAATCAATTCCTCCTGATTGTGTGTTTAAGAAGTGGGTTTTGATCCCCCACCAATTTTGATTTTCCCAATTCCACCAGACTAGGGTTTTGATTCTCCCAATGGATCAATTGTTTTCGCCCTCATCTGAAAGCTCCATTGTTTTACCTTGAAGAAGAAAGATTGGAGCTTGTAGGTTTAAGCCCTCGTCTGGGATATGCACACACATGGTGTATTCAAGAAAGGGTTGGTGGAATTGGGTCAATTACTGGCGAAGAAATAATGACCTCGTCACAATCTGGGGAAGAAAACCCTCCACCATTGTTCGAATCAATCCCTCCTCTTCTGGGCTGATCTTCTATGCTTGAAATTCCGGGAGATGAGCTATGTGATTGTGTTGTTGTTGGAGGAGGAGTTTCTCAAGGAAGAGTCTTCAGTATTTGTCTTGGGTTCCTCTTTTTCTCTGATAGCATTGTTGAGCAAATCTTTGATGTGATTCAATTGCTCATCTCTTTCAAGTTGACATCTCTGGCGTTTTAGGAGAAGTTGTTTTTTTTTTTTTTGATAATTGAGAAGTTGTTAGATATTGAGAAAGAAAAATATTATAATTGAAATGGGACAGGTGTTGCATTTTCAAGAGGACACATCTTCCATGGTTAGGATGGGCTGATCTGGTCAGCCAAGTATTCTCCTATATTTAATTGAACATCACAATTTATATTTACGGTCGAAACTATTTTTGGGCCTCTACATAGGGGCCTGGCCTGACCTCTGTAGAGCATTTATCAACATTTCTGAATTTGCAATGCAGGTAGGGTTTCATTAAGACAACTCGGAAAAAGTCTCCTTAAACTTTTGGATTCGGGTATGGAAACTCTTTTTTTTTTTTTTTTGTCTTAATCATAATTTCCTTTTAAATTATTATTAATTCTACTTTGATTTCAATGTCAATTTAGGACATTATGATTAAATCAATTTTATAGTAAATAACATTTTAACCTGCCAGAATTTTTTGGATTCAACTGTTACCACCCATTTATCATGGATTAATTGTTTTTTCTTTTAATCTCCACCCTACCCATCTCATGATGCTAATAAGATTTGAGAGTCATGTTTACCTACTCAATTAATTCCTTACTTAGTTAGCTCAATTGTTATTGGATTTAAATCCAACAGTAGACATCGATAAGACAGTTGAAATTTATTTAGTTGTCTCATTATTATCCATCTTTGGATTTAAATTCAATGATAGTTGAGCATAACTGCGTAAATAATTAACTGATCAAGTGAACAAGATTGTAAGATTTAAAACCGTGTCATGATTTATTTCTACAACACTCAAATTAGCATGTTAGCATAAGACAGTCTCAAAACACATGCGTATGAAAGAACTACATGGACAAAAATGGATAGGTATTTTACTTCTTTTCTATTATACGTCATACTATTTAAGTATTTATTTAACCCATTACTTATAGCTTTCACCAACATATTTGGATTTGCAATGCAGGTATGAGATATTCATTTGGACAAGTTGCAACAACTCTCCTTAAACTTTTGGTTTCAGGTACACTATCCCCTTTAACATGTCCATTGACACCTTTTCTTTTCATTGAATTTGAAACATTATGAGCACATTCTGTCTTTTATTTATTATTTGTTTTATGATTGACGCTTTTGTTGGAAATATATTACATATTTACTATCTTGTTCTCAAGTATAAATATAAATATCTTAATATATTGATTATGTGGAACATACCTAGAAGTTCAAAAATTTAACCATAAAAAAATGAAATTAACTTAATATATAAGATAGGGGAGTGAAATTTGCACACCTAAATTTACAAACCACACACCCTTTTATTTTTTTAATATTATTTCAACTCACACATTTTCACACTTCCTAAAATACCCTCAAAGTCAGATTTTTCTTTTTTTTCTTTTGGGTCTTCTCTCTCTCTGACCCTTCTATAGCTTTCGTCTTCTTCTTGTTGAAATGGGTTCGAGCACCGCCGACTGTGTTTGCGCCCATCTTGGCCCCGACCCAACCACACCCAATCGTTCCCTACTCTCCTCTCTCGTCTGCGAAGGCTCTCCCTTACCCCTTTCCTGATCAACGCCTACCCTTCGCCTACAGATCGAACCCCAAACAAGTGCATGCTGGACTGCGTCCTCTTCCAGCCGAGCGCCGGCGTAGGAACCGTCTCGACGTTGTCGACGTCCTTGTGGTTTAGTTTTCTTCATATGAGCTCCGGAGACAGAGAATCGAAGCTCGATATATTTTTGGGTTCGCCGCCGGATTTTCCGATTCTGGCCACTTCTCGAGGACGGAACATTAGCGTCGGCTTCCTCTCAAGTCTCAATGTCGCCAATGTATTTGTGATGTCAGATAGTCCCAACAACCAAGCATGAGAGAAAATCGATAAATTGAAGCTCATGAGGTTCTCAGCTGGTTTCCTTGCTTTCCGGCCAACTTCGACGGGGAATGATGGTGTGTAAGGTATCAGAATTGATCTCCTCATCGAGGTCCACCTATCTTATATGCTTGAATTCGAATTTGGATGAGATTTGGAGAAGTTAAGGTTTTGAGCAGTCAGATTTAGCATAAGGAACAGTAACGATTGAATTGCAGAAGAGAAAAACAAAGTTAAACATGAAATTAGAGTAGATATAGTGAGACAGTAAAGAGAAAGGTTGGGATTGTGACCTGGTTTGGAAAGACGAAGGGTTAAGGTTGGTAAAGCTTCAATGGAGAAGATCTGGAGAAGAAAGAGAGGAGTAAGTTTTGTCGTGGTTTAGGGAGAGAGAGAGAGAGAGAGAGAGAGAGAGAGAGAGAGAGAGAGAGAGAGAGAGAGAGAGAGAGGACCAAAAAGCAAAAAAGGAAATCCTGACTTTAGGGGCATTTTAGGAAGTGTAAAAAAATGTGAGTTGAAATAATATTAAAAAAATGAAAGGGTGTGTGGTTTGCAAATTTGGGTGTGCAAATTTCACCCCCCATAAGATATATGCACACTGTTTTTGTCAAGTTTAGTCATAATTATCAATTCTTTTTTTAAAGGGATGTAATTTTACATTGCTAATTAAATTTCAATTTAGGACACTACAATCGCTTATATGAAATGAAATTGATCCATAGACGAAGCCTTGCAATTCTACGTCTCATGTATGAAGTCACAAAACACGAGAATCTCAACACAATGCAAAGTAGGTTCGTGCAATCAGCAATATTTCGAGCTGTAGAGCGAGGACACATTGAGTTTGTCAAACATATACTCAACGAAGATCCAAACCTTGCATATATGAAGGATGCAAAGGGTATGAACATGTTTCAATTTGCCGTTGAATGTCGTCAAGAAAAAATTTATAGCCTCGTCTATGGGTTCGATAAAGAAATCCGAAGAGCGCTTATTGGAGGTTCTGTAGATAATCTAAACAATACTGTTCTACATTTAGTGGGGAGGTTACCCCCATATGAACCATTCGATCGTATTCAAGATGCAGCTTTGCAAATGCAGAGAGAACTACAATGGTTACAGGTTAGATACCTATAAGCATGTAGACGCACACATTATATGTATGCAATCATGCTCACCTATGAAAAAGTTTTAAGGAACTGTGAGAGACAACTAGATCTCAGCCACATATATTAATTGCAAAAGCTAAAATTATAAAAATTTAAAGCTGTGTATTTATTCTCAGCCGTCATATTCACTTGTCTCTGACAATGTCTAAAAAAACAGTCCTTAGATGAGTAACTCTGTATACATATGTATATCATAACGTTTACATTATATACATGTATAACATAATATGAGTGTTGCTATTCATATATACCTCATAAATCTTTTAGAGTAACCAACACTAGAATTTTTGTCTCATAGTTTTAAATTTTACCCCTAGTTCAGAAAATATTACTGATAAATGAAAACAACAAAGTTCCTAGTTTACATGTCCCCCGGTTTTCTTCCTTTCTTATCTATTTCTCCTACTTTTCTCTTTTCCCCATCTATAGATCTTCGCTAGTGAGAAAAACAATGCAATCATAAACATGCATATTCAAAACTTAAATCAAACTAATTAAGATTCTTAACAAATAAATTTTAACTCTCATATCATGAAAGATTTATAGTATTATATAAAAAGATTTGCAGTAACCAAATATCCAAAATAAAGGTTAAAATCCTATAAAAATCTTAATTAGCAACCAAACTAAAGGTTAAAATTCAATTGGCAAAAACAAATTATCTATTCTCATCATTTCATTCAATTCACAATTAAGGTTAGATATAACATTGAAAAATCGATCATCGATCTCAGAGTTTTCAATAGGGAATCGTTGTGATAATGGGGTTTTTCTTTCCGCAGGGCTATTACCACCCTACAACTGCTTATGACACCCTACATTCTATTTACACTGTATCCAAAACTTAATAAAATACTTGTTGCACCTCACTTAGATCACCAAAATATCCCTAAACTCACTTGCATTCATATTTCAAGTGAAAAATGCCTTGTATCATTTGGTCTCATGTTATAAGTCTACTCTTTATAAGAAATCAAGTAAAAACCTTTCAAAAAAAAAAAAAAAGTAAAAGAAGAAAGATTAAGTAATAATATTTCTCTCGTCCACAATGTCAAAATTAATAAAACAACGCCTAAAATTCTACCGTATACGGATGTATGACTGATTCCATTACTTTCACTATCGGATTGCCTTAAAAAAAAAAAAAAAAAAAAAAAAAAAACAGTGAAACAACATGCAGTATCTCGTACACCATTGTAGGGAAAAGTTAGGGATGTCATCAACCGACTATTACAAATCACTAAATTAACTTGTGATTTGTTTATAAGACTTGCATTTGTTTATTGCTGCCAACTTTAATCCGTGAAGGTCACTTTGAAAATATATTCTTGGAAATGTAGGAGGTGGAGGATCTTGCACCTCAAAGTCATGGTGACGTGATGAACATTACAGATAATATGACAGCACGTGAACTATTTAAGAAGAACCACACAGATTTGATGAAGGAGGCAGAAAAGTCAATGAAAGGGATTGCAACTTCTTCTACAGTTGTTGGTGCATTAATTGTAACCATGATGTTTGCTGCAACGTTCACAGTTCCCGATGGAAACAATGAAGAAACAGACAGTCCCCTACTCTTACATGAAATGTGGTTTATGGTTTTTATAGTTTCAGATGCCATATCCCTCTGTCTTTCAACAACTTCCGTCATCATATTTTTAGGAATACTCACATCACGGTATGCGGAAGTTGATTTCCTTGAATCTTTGCCCGCAAAAATGATATTTGGCCTTGTAACCCTCTTTCTCTCTATCACCACCATGATGGTTGCTTTCTCTTCTGCCATCTATATTCTGCTTGAGAAGAAGTCAGGGACTGGTATTCCAGTTATCTTACTTGGTGGCATTCCGGTCACCACATTTGTATTGATGCAGTTTCGCTTGTTGAAAGAGATGGTCATTTCTACTTACGGAGCAGGAATATTTCAGAAGGAAGTCAAATCGTGGCGTAAAAATCTTGATGGCATGTAGTCTTTGTCCTTGGTTTTTTATCTTCTAACTTCTAAGAAGCTTGTATTAGAGTAATAAAGAAAACAACATGACACATCAAGTTTTAATTCGTGTGACTTGTGTAGATTGTGATTTTGCATTATAATTATGGTGTGTATATTAATGTTATGTGAATCAGTGTCCTACATTAACATTGAATCATGGATATATTCTCATTGAATACCCATAGCTAGCTCAGTTAACAAGTAAACTAATATAAATTAGGTTTAAGCGTGCTTTGGTTAGAATGATACATGTTATCTTCTATAGGAGGGAACTCTGATTGATCAATTTAGCACCTATATAATCATCCCCGAGCAACTTATATTCTCAAGTGATGATACAAAGTAGAAGCAAGGCTGAGATCGTCTGTGTCAAATCTGTTGAGAGGATTAGCATTCTAGAATTTGGAATTTTTTAATGATCTCCTTTTGGCAAAGCAGTATTGGAGGCTTCATCGTAATCCCAATGCTCTTTGGGCCCAGGTGTTGAAACATCGATACTTTCCTTCTTGCACTTTTTGGGAAGCTATTAGAGGATCTTCTCCTTCCTGGCTATGGTCTAATATACTGAATGGCCGTCCTATCCTCCAGAGAGATTCTTTACGGCAGGTCGGTGATGGTTCAAACTACAAATTTGGAATGATAATTGAATTCCAGGTATTCCTTCCAATAAGCTTTCACTTTCGAATTCTGATTCTACTGAGTAAGTTTCTTCTCTTATTAGCTAGACAACTTTATCATGCTTCTTTCTTCTGAGAATAAGGCAATTTCTAGCTACTATTCCACTACTTCTACCATCTTAGCAAGATCGACTAATCTGGCCATTGGAAACATCTGGTGTTTATACGATACGTTCAGGGTATCATTTTTCTCATCAATCTTTTGGGTTTTCATCCCTGTTCGCAAATACTTCTCATTTTGTTTCTCCAAGGCTTTAGATCGAAGTTCATTTGGAAGATTTCTATTTCTCCTAAATTACGCCACTTCCTTTGGCATTGTTATTCAAGTACTATTGCTACTAAGAAGTTCCTTTTTCGTTGGCATATTGCTGCCAATCTGCTCTGCGCCATTTGCTTTTCAGATATAAAATCCATATATCGTGCACATCCTCTTCCTTTGATCTTGGGGTATGTGAGCTTGGTTTGCTCACTATTTGGGTTATCGGGTACCTACTTGTTCTATCACTTCTGTTGACAGAAGGTTGGAGCATTTGCTATCTAATATTAGCGCTAGCTACTTCCTCTGATAAATCCTATCTGGTGACCTGTATGATTTTCATGTCATTGAAAACTGCATTGTAAATGTGTTTTTAAATATGAGACAGTACTAGAACCTATTTTTGTTACCAGAAGAGCTTTCAATGCTGCTAAGGATTAATTCCTCGTCCATCATCAGCGTAATGTTCTTCCCAGGAATCATGGCGTTTGTGTGTCCCTGGTTCTGTGGAAGCACCCTCCTATTGGTTGTCTTAAAATAATTACTAATGTTTCTTGGGATATATATTTCCACTTTATGTGGTGGTGTTGCTGTTCTTGTGCGTGACTCTTTAGGGACTCTGATAGCATGTTCTATGAATTGTGTGTCCTCATCAATTTCTGCTACTGCGGCTGAAGCCTTTGCAATTTTGCATTAGCTCAAACTAGCCTCTTCCTTATCTTATAGCTCGGTCCACATTTAACCTGACTTCTTTTACTTAGTTTCAGTTCTCTCAAATTCAAGAAGGTGGTGGGTTAATTAGAAGGCTTTCCCCATTGTCATGGGTATTTTAGCTATAGTTTCCTCTTTTGAGGATATTAGCTGGACTTGATCCAGCACGCAAGCTGACTCTGCAGCGGATTGTATTGCATCGTTTGCTTTTAAGGGAGTATCTCCGATTGATTGGGTTAGTTCTCTTTAACAAATATTCTCTTGTATGATGTCCAATGCGTCCTGAACCTCGTTGGTTCTGATGTGGGGGATCTTGTTTTATAAAAGTTTCTATTAAAAAAAAAAAAAAAGAGTAGAAGACTTGCGATGACTCGTCATATTAGTATTACAATTTTAGAAATTTTTTTTTAAATAATTTTATTATCAATCAGAGAAAATCCTATGTGATGACAAAATCGAGCACATCTTAATTTTATTGTTCATTGTTATAAAGTAGAGAGAAGATAAAAAGAGAACAGTTGGGAGCAAGTAGAAGTGTATTATATCTTACACTTTAGTCATTCGTCTATTTTTTTCGTTAAAAATCATCTCGTAATTGGCCCAATAAACGTCTTTTCGTGGTTAATCACTTGTCATAGAACGGTTGAAATAAAGCCTTAATAAAAGGTTCTAGCTAAGAGAAATTAAAAGGATGCATCTGCTAGGGTTTCCTAGCCGTCAACCTCTTTTTCATCCAAGAAGCGGCGACGGCTTCAGCCTCTGTCCATCTCCTCCATCGCGACTGCCATCTTCGGCTATCGCTTCCATTCCTTGCTTTGGTTCTCCATCATCAACAACATATCCTCCATGGAGCAAGAGAACGTCTTGCGCTCCCAAAATATTTGTTTTTAAGCCTTCGATTGCTCCTGCGATAATGTTTTGGTCTGAATTCTGTATACTTGGTGTCGTTGAAGGTGAGCCATGGATGGATCGAGAACGATCATCCCCAAAACGAGGCTCCCCTCGTCAATCCGATTCCGATCATATTTGGTAATTAGTATCGCTGTTTGGGCAGAGCGTTGGCACTCCTAACAATTGCATGGTGGCCCTTGATTGCAGCAAAAATTGCCTAAATCCAAAATGGTAACTGCTGATGAAGTCTTGAGCATGTTGTACTCAGGAAAACCTCTTAGCCCTAGCTTGAAGGGTAAGGAGAAGATGTAGTTTCTTTTATGTTTCTATGCCTATAAATTATGTATTAGATTATGTCATAGTTATAGGCTCGCTTTTAAATAAGCGAGTGATAAGTTCGAATATAGTTGGTCTATCCCTATGTACCACTATGGTCTTCACCACGAACCCTTGTTCTATCCATTACGAGACAGCGGGAGTGTATGTTATATGTAATGGCCTTTTTGGCATGAGTTTTATCAATGAAATTATCATTTATTCGATCAAAAAAGATAGAAGTGTATTATTCAATATCATTAGCCTTCTTTATATAGAAGTACAGAGAGTTTACATCATATATATTTGAGTATTTACGTAAACAGTCATATAAATAATAATATGAAGATCCTAGAAGGAGCCTAGAGGGGGGTGAATAGGCTCACAACCAATTTTTTTTTCGTTCAAAAACTTTCTCAGGGATTGCAACTGGGTGATCAATCCTGAGAGCTGATATTGAACATAATGTACTGAACAATCAAACAAACCAACTAAAGCATTAAAGAACACAGATTTTTGTTAACGCAGTAAACACCCTATCGAGGGAAAACATCTGCGTGTCCTTTAACTCTTGAAAGACCAAAACCAATTCACTAATGAACAACAACTTACAAGATTACAAAACAAAGATTGCACTGAACTCGGCAACTTCTCTAGACTAACTCACTAGACTGTTTGTAATCACTCCTTGCTAATTGTTTACACAAGTGAACAACTCAGAAATCTCAACTATGAAACAATCTATGAACGCAGCAAGTTCGTCTTGGAGATTTCACCTTTGAAGTTTGCAATACCCAAATGACCTCATGGGATGCAAGATATGATATGTAAGAATGATTGAATGGTTTGTTGTTTTTCAAATTGTTTTCAATATGGAACAAGACACTTTGAAAAACAGAAAACCAAAGAGATAGTTCTTTAAACAACAAAGGGATTGAAAACCCAAGTATTTTCAATGACCAAATAGGAACAGAGAACTCATATATATAGAGGAGGAAGAGGAAGGACAGTTCACTCAAAGGACCCTTAATCTCAATTGGAGTAGGTAAACCCATACCCATAATTTCAGATTGCCCATGTAAATCCATGCTCCTAATTTCAATTGGGAATACCAATTCAAGAAGCCAAAACACTCAAGCTCCATAATCAAAACTGACATAGGAATGGAACCCATGAAAAACCATTGACTTTGAGAAAGAGATGCCATGCATGAGCTTACTTGAGCCATGGGAAGAGGGGTCTTCTTTTGAACTTCAAGTGACAGCAAGATGAGATGGAATCACGTTAACAAGGCAGCAAAGCAGCAAACTGATGAGGTAGAAAGTTCTAATTGAACTAGTCTTCAAACTTGGTCTTGGTCTTGGTCTTCGACAGCAAGGCAACCCCCAAAGAGAAAAAGAAGCAATTTGCAATTGATCAATTATGCTAAGATGGGAATGCTGCTAGCAACTGATTTTCCAGTCTTCACGAGGGTCTTTGACAGCAAGACAACCAAGTCAACCACAACAATTGTATTTAAACAAGTATGGGCTTGGGCTGCAACCTTGGGCTTCTTAATGAATAGTGTTTTGTGAAGAATGAATGCCAATACTATACTAACATAATATTAATTTACAACATTCATATTATTCAATCCTCTTGTATTGCTTTGTGGCTTTGATCATTCATCATTGTGTACTTCTGCACTTCAATTATTTATTTAATATTCGTCAGATATGGCATCGTGATGGTCATGAGAGGTTTTGGTCCTCATACTAGCTCATTTCATAGCTTCAAATGTTTAAGAACTTGTTATTAATCAACACAACAGTCGCAAACCATCCGGCTAGTCGGAAAGTTAAGGTCTAAATTGAGGTACATCAAAACCTACTTTTGATGCAGCCGGAGTAATAAAGAGTTTGCAAGCAATAAAACTTAAGAGAACAAATATGGAGTCCATACCAGAGAATTGAGAAGAACTTCTCAAATTATTGATAATATGAAATATGAGTTTAATAGCAGTAAGAGGGCATTTAAATATAACTTAAAAACCCTAGGAAAATAAAAAAGAAATAACAAATTAAGTGAAAGTTTGAAAATTAACTGAAATATTGAGATGCGGTTTCAAAACCCTAAACGTCGGATGTCTAAAACGTCGGATTATAGTATGTTGGAGCCCAAAATTGCACAATGCTGATTTTCCCTTTCTTGTGCCGATCATATACTCCTCAATCAGCTCCACCTTTCGATCTACATTAACTTTGAAGTTGTAGATATATAATAATTAATGTTGATCGGTGTATATAGATAGTCCTAAATTCATATCCAAGAACTAGGAGGAAAAACGTTGAGGACAAAAAGAAGATATATGGAACTATAACTGCCGAGCGTTAAGCAGAGCTAGCTGGCGATCGAACAAAGCAGTATCTAGCTCATATGTTGAGGTCTTGAAAATGAACTTCCATACAGTACGTAAAATCTTTATACAAACAATCCCTTGAAGCAAACTGAAAATTCTTGTGACTCAAAAGATAATGGAAAAATGATACTGAGAATCACAGTTAATACCAACAATTTTATATGTATACATTCAACATTTGTCTTGTTCTGAGTTGTCTTTTTCTGCGATTCATATCTGGACATGTTTGTCCCAGTACGAATCTCCACGTGTAAGCCGCCAGACCCCAAACTGCATCTAAGATCACGTCCCCAGCTAATAGTCACAGATACTGTAGCATGCAAACAATTTTCAATCCGAATAATCAAACCAAGAACACACAAGAGAAAATGAAAGCGAAGTTAATCTGTCCCCTTTAATGCATTCAGTCCAAAACCTCCAAATCAAACCCTCAGAACCACCCGTTGGATTCAAGAACCACAACCCTCCTCCCTCATACGTGGTTTATGTTATATCCATGGTGTTTGTGGCAAACCCATCATCACTCATTCCCTCTTTAAAACCCCATCTCCCACCACAACAACCTCTCCACAAAATTTCTCATCCCCTAAACCCCAATAGAAAACACCATGCTTGATATTTGGTCATGGATTTGCGAGCTACCCAACTTGTCCCAATGGACCGAGTCGGACTCCTCACTCGTTTTCGAGCTCGCTAGCTCGGGACCGAGTCACGGCGACTCCTCAACTCGGTCCATCCAACTCAGGGCTGAGAGAAGTTCAGGCTCCAACATTGGCACTCTCGTCACCTTCTCGGTTTGCTTGCATGGCTTTCAGAACCTGTCCAAGAAAACCCTCTGGGTTTCTGACACGTGTTCTTTGTCTTCAGACAAGCCGTTCCTCCCTCTGTTACTCCAGCTTCTCCAGGAGACCATATCCCGTTCGCCGACAGCGCACGATAGTACATGCCCGCGTTCACAGCTAAAAGCCCTCAAACCCGACCCGGTTTCGTGGGTCATGGACTCCCACTCTCCCGAGTCTTTCTCCACCTTCTTCGACCTGGTTTTCATTACGCGCCTCTTCTGGCTCTGCGCTTGTGACGCGCCGAGTGAAGTCGGTTCTCTCTACTTCAAGTCCTTGCTGGCTCCCAACCTTGAAGGTTTGATGTCCAAGCACGCGCCGGCTCTTCGAACGTTCTTGATCACAGTCGGAGTGGACGCGGAGCTGTGCTTCATGCGCACCCTCGGCTACATGTTAGCAAAATGGTGCATGTTAAGGCAGGTGGGCGTAGGTTTACAGACGCTAACAGCTTTGACGGCGCCGTCTCAGCAGAATCTAGGATTCTCTTACGCGAACGAGGCTTGCGGGTTTTGGGTGCTGAAGGGCTACGCGCCGGTGCTTGGGATGAGAACCACGCGCTCAGTCAACGTTCAGACGACTCAGTTTCCGATTATGGAAACAACCAAGGACTCGGTGCTGAAGTACGCACTGGCTCACCAGCAGCTCGAGGCAGTTCTTCAGGTGGAATATTCAGTTGGATTCTACGACGGGTATATTCAGGTGACTGCACGTGTCGACAACCTGCGCTTCCACGTGGCGAGTCTTGGATTCAACAAAAACCATGACGTGGACTACGCCGAGGAGAGGTATTTCCCGTCGAGAATCCGGGTTTGGGTTGGTCCTGAAGTTGGGGCGAACTACGTGCATGGGTTGAGTTTGGGTCGATCTACAGATAACGGGGAGAAAGAAGTGAAAATGCAAAAGATTATGAAGAGTAGTTTCGGCAAGTCAAGGAATTCAAGAGTGAAAGCTACGATGAGAATGTCGACGAGGACGAGGAAGAAGAACTGGAGGTGGGATCAGGATGCGGAGGGAAATGCTGCTGTGTTTGATGCAGTGTTATGTGATAACGTGACGGGTCATGAAGTGGCCACGAGCAATCCGTCTATTGGTGGCAGAAGCGAGAACAATAACGGTTTACGGAGACGATATGAAGGTGCGAATAGGGCGTTTACGAAAACGGGGAGTTTGGTGTTGGGTGGAGATGAGTATGGGGATGGAGTTGGATGGAGATTGAGTAGGGAGATGGAAGGGAGTGTGTTGAAGTGGAGAATAGGAGGGAAGGTTTGGTTGAGTTATTGGCCTAATGAGGTCGATACTAGTTATTGTGAGACAAGGTGTGTGGAGTGGTGTGATGAGGTTGATTTGCCTTTGATTCTTGGAAAAATCAGCATATGATGAACATTATTATTGTACTCTTTTTTTTTTTTTTTAGATAATGAAAACTATAGGATATCTTATTACTGATGTATAATATTCGATATAATGATATATGCATATATGATATTCCTAATTGAATACTTTTAGACCTCATTTGGTTCATGGAAATGAAAGTAATTCCTTTGTTTTTCCCATGGGAAGGGAAATGAAATTTCCAAAGAACTCCATTCTAATGTTTGGTAACATAAGAAAAGTTATCCGGAAAGTTGTTAAAAAGTTTATAATTAATGTAATAAAATAATGCGTTGTGAGTAATAAATGCAAGGAAAGAATGGGGGAAAGTGATTACCCCCCCCCCCCCCCAATTTTCCTTTGCTTCAGGAAAGCATAGAAAGGAACAACTTTTCTTTTCCGATACTTACTTTCCGTGAACCAAACGAGGCCTTAATCAAAATGTGCCAACAATGAACAAAAATTTATAACATCCTGGGGTCTACAAAAAATGGTTGCCCCTTGATATCTACTTGGTTCCTATCCGAAATCAGTGACTCATGTTGGTTCTTTAAGGTAGGGCAATAAGCGAGAGACGGGTGAGAGTTTCACTTTCAGAATGTGTTTGGACCCTCATGTAATGTGAGGTTCAGGTTCAGGTACTTGCAGATGATATTCACTTGGTAGTTGTGTTAATGACAGAAGCCATTGTCATCCAACAATCTCAAATTTTTGAAACCTCTGACATAAAATTATCATTTATTCAAGCGAAATTACGTCACTGGAGTTTGCATAATCTTGAGGTACATATTCACACAGTTACATATACATTGTTTACATTATAATTTCCAAGAATAAGACTCCCGCAATCTCAGCTGCTTCCTCTTCATGAGTATGAAAACTTTGCCAACCCTGGATGCAAAGTTCAGATTTACTTGCACCTATATATGGTTCTGTTACAATTAAGTAGTTATTGTTATTTCTACACAGAGGGTGTGGCCTAAAGTAAATATAAATCCTCCATTTTCCTTCAGATATGAAACTACGGAGAAACTGGGATCATACCTTGTAAAAAATTGATGGGGCAGCGAATCGTCTAGAATTTCTTTGGGGATGGTATTGGCGATGCTGGAGGCTTTAAGTCCTCATACCTGTTCATTTATAGGCCTTGAGGTTCATTAAGTTGTCATAGAAACAACAATGGTCCTAATCTATCTATTTGGAAGATTAACTCTAGTCAGTACTGAAAAACAAAATGCCTTTTGAGGCATGGTAAAAGAAAAATATTTACTTCCATATGTAGTAAATATGGATCTTAGGAAATCTCAAGAGCAGCTAAAATATGCAACAAGGAAGACACTTACATAGTGAAAGGCGATTGTGGTTTTGGCTTTGGTTCGGTATGTTGGTCTGTGTCACTTTGCATATTTTCTGTTGGAATTTTCACTGTGCTGTTGACCGACAAGGCACCCGGTTGAGATCCATTATCTGCAGCGGGTGTTGAAAGGAGTGATGTGGTTGGAGGACTAGGAGATGGTGATGAAGGGGGCTTAAAGTTGTCATATCTGAAAGCATGCCATAATCAAAGATGAAAGAAGAATACACGTATTATCTCTCTAAGAGCACAGGTAAAAAATAACAAGAAGCAAACCACACTTGCTCAGAAAGTTGAGAACAAAGAATAAACCATCAGGAAAAACTTACGCATGAAAGGGTGAATGGCTATGAGTGGGATTCTGGGAAGGAACAGAAATAACATCATTGCCTCCACTTGATTGTGATACAACTTCTACCGATGTTGAGGAAGCTTCTACTGGTGCTGAGGAATCCAGAGGAATTTTTTTGGGACCAGCAGGCGTTGGGCTTGGAGAACTAGGTGGCTTGAAATCCTCATAACTGTCAAAACCATGTCAGCTCAATCTGAATTCATCCCATATCTATCATGTCACAGGAAAGCTTAGAAAAACTTACACATGGTAGGGTGAATGGCTATGAGTTGATTTCTGAGGAGAAACCTTTTCAGAAACACTGATTGTGATAGCCTCTATCACATCATTACCTCCAATTGGTTGTGATGCAACTTCTACTGGTGTTGAGGTAACTTCTACCGATGCAGAGGCATCTGGAGGAATTTGTTTGGGACCACTTGGTGTTGGAGTAGGAGATGTTGGTGGCTTTAAATCTTCATAGCTTCCATATATTTGGGAAAACAAAATTAGGTTTACATTAAATAATTAATCGATATTCCAACTTACAAATGGCACTGTAATATAAGTTGGCTTACGCAATATAAGGAGATGATGGCTGTTTTACCAGCACTTCTTCTTTTGCCGGTTCTTTCTCAATGGGAGTGCTTGGTTTCTCAGATGTGGCAATCTTAGAAGGTTCTGGATCAGAAGCAGCAGCAGCAGCACTACCACCAAATTCCTAATGACACCAAAAAGAACTTTAATTTGGCTCCGGATCTCCTAGCAATTTGCTTTGGTGCTATTATTTTCTGATGACACAAAAATAATCCCTTCCTTCCAGCCATCGGCTAGAGGATTGCGAACCACACAGACCCACCTATCCATCCAGATGCACTGCCTCATGTAGAAAACTAATTATTTTCTTAGCTGATAAGGCCCCAAAGAGACAATCAATTCATTCCGTAAGTCAACCGGAAAAAATGCATTCCATAAGAACCCCCCACCACTCTCTTGTCAAAGAATTCATCTGAAAAGCTTCATGAAAAGGAAAGTTGCAAAGTTCTACTTGTTTTATTGCCAGGACAGTGAGTTCCATTTTACTGTTCTAGAAGTCTGATTTAAACAGATCTCATAGCAGTGTAGTAAGGACACTCCAGGAGTCCAGGGCCCACTTCAGAACTTCAAGGCTCAGATCAAATTTTCTTGAACAGTTTTTTGCATTTGTAGGCGAAAAAGGACCAAATATTTCTTTAATCAGTAAATGTCAACAAATGAAAGGAACAACATACCTTTGGTGAGTATATGTCAGCGCGTTGAGATGGTATCTTTGCCAGAAGTTCCTCCAGAGGAGTCAATGGAACAGTTGTTTCTGCAACTACTTCAACAACTTTGAAGTAAGAAAGGCCAGGATTTTTGGCAATGCATGCCATGAGCTCTGCTACCTGTATCAATTGATAAAAGCTTATTTTTTAATCTTGATTGATGAATTTCAGGTTTCTCAAACCGTATTGCAGACATTCTTCTCTATCTATAGTTCGAAACTAAATCGGAGAATAAAAGGAGAGAAGGTTTAAAAAGATGGAAATAGAATGTGTCATATGACTGATATGAGTAAAACCAATTCTACATTTTACGTACATGAAAACTATTTAAAATATGACCTTGAACTTCCAGAGAAAACTACATTTTTGCATGAAAACAATGGGTGTCAGTGTGTCACTACGAAGGAAACCAATGCTACTGGAAAAATAGCCAGGGTGCATAAGAACATTTGATATTTTATTTGGACTGTTTCATTGATGTTTATTATCATTTTCTTTTACATAACATCATGCATGAATAGCTCGTCAAGATTTTCATTTTTGAAAAAAGAGAAGAATAACAGGCTCAATGCAAGATTTGATTTATTACTAGTGATATGACAATGGGGTAAAACAAAATGCTCTGCATTAAGCATTGTCCAATAAAAAAAAGTACAACCATAACAGTAAAACACAGACACAATTCAACATGCCCTTTTTATAAAGAAACACACAGCAGTAAGAAACTTCACAAAAGGCAAAATAGAGAATTACAAGTAATTTTCTTTTTGTTAGAAGAAAAGGTGTGGAGATGACAAAAGACAAGAAAAGAAGCAGGATTTTGAACCTCAAAAACAGAAATATTCTTCAGGATTTTTTGCATTGTGAGAATGCTGTGGTTTCTGAAAGCATGTTTAAGAGGTTAACACTGAAGACAGAAACATCACTGCACTTGAGTAAACTTCACACAAAAGTACCTGCAGGTTCGACACTTGACCACCGAATAAAGTATCCTCCGTTGAGAGAGTAATATTATGAGTTTCCTTGTAAGCATCAGTGGGCCGTTCCATTCCACCGGGTCTCACTATCTGAGAACACAAAAGTTAAGTACTGAAAGCACCTATAACCTCTGAATTTATTTACTTAAACACTCACAGTGTAGGGAAGTCCACTGGCTATCAGTGCCTCTTCAGCCTTTCTTTTCCAAATCAGGACGCCCCAAAATAAACTGTGAAAAGGGAGAAAACTGAGTCAGTTTAGCCAAGTAAAGAAGTACCCCAAATATCTCAAGTTCATAGGTGATCTATAAATGACACATCTCAAATGTTCACCAAGCATAAGAAAGGATAAAGACTTGAAAACTTACTTCAGAATAGCAGCGGGAAATCCAACTTTGTTTGTTCCCAGAGATGTGAGCAATATGAAGTGGTTAACTTTTGCAACAGTTGCTGCACATTAATAACTGAATAGTCAAGCTTCTTTATATGTTTTGTTTAAAATTAAACCACTGGTTAAGTCAAGAACAAAGATAAAGTACATGTATTCTCAAAAGGAATATCAGTTGCCACCCCAGTGCACTAAACTCTATTCCACCTTCCCATTTATTATTAAATGAAAAAGAAAACATATCAACTTAACCAGAAAAACGCACATTAAGCTCTTTTAGGTCATAAATGGGGAACTGCATTCCTATTACATGTTCCAGGCAAAGAGAATGAGTGATTCAGGACTGAAGGCTAAGATTACACAATACCACCTAAAATCGTTTCAGCGCAGTTTAACTGACATATTTTTAGGAGAGTTGAAATTATCAACAAATCTATGCAGAAAGGGGGTCTGAAATAGTGCACAGCAAGCATATATGCTTTCATTTTTCCCTTAATTGGATAACTACATCATGCAAGGCAATGATTACAGCTAAGCTTTATATAATTACACTTATCACATATGGTCCAGTAAAGCATGGTACGTGCTAATCCCTATATACTTTACAACATGCAAAGTGATAATTACAGGCTATCAGTTGATTGACTTGCTTACCTGCGTCAATAAGATTTTTTGTAGCCAGATAGTCAATCCGATATGGTCCAGTAATATCAAAAATCTCCTTCTCGCTTGCACCAATACAGCACAAGACTACTGATGCGGTTCCCAATGCTGGTCCAATCTGATCTTGTTTCTCTAAGTCGCACTCCACAATTTCAAGCTTTTCTACAGCTGGGCTAAAGACCAAATATACTTGTTATTTCCTAGAAAAATCATAGATATAAAAGCTAAAATCTCTTTTTCAAAACCTATATTGCTTTCAGTTTTCACTTTTTCCTCCTCTTGCCTTGACAGTTTACAGAAGTCAAATGCAAGAAGAAATTGATAGTTGTAAAGCTTTAATCTTACGTTGGCTTCCTTGGCTTGCACTTTCAACATCAAGCTTCATTTGCTTAACACTCTGCAGAAGAGTTATTTACTTAGCATACCTCTGATTTAATGAAAAGTGGTGGAAAATTAATGTCATAATAACGGTTGTACTTCTACAAGGGTGGCTGCTCTCTGAGCACTCCTTACGCCAGCTCTGACTTGAAACCCAAGTTTCAAAAGCTCCCTGAATACGACAATGAATGCTTAGCAACTCTAATATACCAGTTGAACGATATTTTCAAGTAAACATGGAGTTAGAAGTACACATAAACCTTACTGCTCGTGAACCAACTTTACCAGTAGCACCAGCGACAAATACCACATTCTCATCTTTCACACCTACTCTTCCCGTAACCTCCTCAACTATCTCTGAGCTGGAATTCGTTGTGCCTAGTAAAAGCAATAAGACTAGGTTACATATTGGTGGTGAAAGAAGTACAGTGCTTATCATTTACCAATTTCCCACATAAGAAAGGAAATAGTGTCACACATGAAGTAGGAAGCATAAGTCACTTCCTTGTGCTTTATTCTTCCTCACCATAATGCAGTCATATCATGCAAGATGTAGCATATTTACTAACAGAGGGTAAATAGGTACCTATGTCTCACAGCCTATAAGGGAAGCTAGTGCTTGATTACAATAACTAGTTTGATAGTACAAGAGCTGCCATAAACTCGTTTATTTGCTGCATTTGTGGTATAAAGTTTTAGAGATATATCTCTCAAAGTTGAAATTGACTATAAGTATCATGGGGTAGAGTTTCTACATCATTAAACTACCAGAGTCCTTTTGAAAAAATCTCCAAGAATGCAAATGACCCCAGCTCTTATTTGGAACCCTGTACTACTTATAAATATACTTGCAGCTTCCAAGGATTTCATGTTACCTGAAATCTCTCGGGGAAATAATCCAAATTTTACTTCAAAAAATTGTCTTTATGTAAAAGTTCCTTTTTACCACTAATGCAAGCAGATAACCAACTTTTCAAACATACATTACTTCAATCTTCACTGCCTCCATATTCTTTCTGGAAAACTTAGAAACATGATGCAGCTTAAACAGTAAAAGTCTACTGCATTTTGAAGATGGGATCATATCATTGCTCATTTTTGCAAATACATAATATAGCAAATTTAAGCATCATATATGAAATCAAACCGTACCAAACCAACAATTAATTCATGTGTGCAGGAAAAACAACCCATTTCCAGAAAACACTGAAAATAGTAATTACATACCTGAGGCTTGAGCTTTGATATGAAGAAATCCTAGCTTCCTGACATGTGGGTGCCTCTTTGAATTGGAAATCTTGAGGACCTGAGCACGTAGAAAAGGCTGTTCTTTAAACCCATTATGGGATAAAGAGGAGGGTATGGTGGTTACAGTTGGTGACTGCAAGGAGCAAGCTTCCATTGCAGTGGAATTCAAGTGCGAAGTCCCAGTGTTGAAAAACTGGAGAGACATAAATGGTTTTATTATCTGTTGGTACTTTTATCAGTTTGGCAGATGTGGCACTCTCCACAGTCCATGGATATGATGGACCCCGCGTAAAATTTCCTGTGTCAGATTGTGGCTGGCTGGCTGCTGCTATTGTATTGTGGGCTACATCTTTTCCCTTCTTCTCTACAACAGAAATATAAGGACTCTTTTGCCACACAGATTAAACTATTAAAGACCTACAAATTTTCCTTTCGGACCTTTCGCGTAAGGATCCTAAGGGATACTACGAAAATTATTATAAGAGCAAATCCATTAACGAAATTTTTCGTTTTTTTTTTTTTAATTTTGCACAAAAGTTTTTCTCTATTGGATAATAAATATCGAGATTGAAACACTTATATAGCACAAGGAAAAACAAAAATATATATATCGTGAAATCGATCACGAGCAACTCCTTGGAAAAAGAGTCCATGTATTGACAGAAAAAAAAAAGGTTTAAGTGGGCTAGACACCATTAACTACAATAGTCCCTGATTTTTTACCATGCGCAAGACCTAAATCACTTAACCCATGCGGTCTACTAACATTAACGGGCCGTCAACCACTCTAAAGCCCAGTGACTGAAAGGGCAATATAATATTAAACAAATTACGCCAAATGTCATTGAAGCTGATGCAACCCAATTCATTTTAGTTCTCCCTCATTTCAACTTCAATCACAAGGAAGCTAGGGTTTGATCTTGGCGGTGAAGCAACAAAGCGAGGCTCCGGCTGCAAAACAACAAAGCGAGGTTTCAATAGTGAAGCAACAAAGCAAGGCTCCAGTGACACTAGGTCTTGAAGATCGGTAGCTTAAGAAATTTCTAGTTATTGAGGGTCAGACCGGTCAGTAGGTATAGTCAATGATTTTTGTGTTTTTTTTTTGTTGAATTTTGTAGATCTCTTGTATAAGGATTACCAGAGCGACCACAAGTTCACCATCACTACCTACAGTCCCACTGGAGTGGTTAGTTCTTTATCTCTTTTGCTCTGCGATCTGTAGAAAGTTAGGGTTTCAAATCTCGGTTGTTTATTTTAACTTGTATACTAATCCTTGTAATTTGTTATCATATTCCATTTTTGGATTACGTTTATCATCTATTTATTTAGTGAAAATTGAAGCACCGAGTGTATTTTTTGCCTTAGTGATGCGTATATGGAACTAATCCTCCTGAGGGTCAGTTTTTTTTTTTTTTTAAATTACTATTGGTTGTATGATCTGTGGTACTTTTACTCTTAAGGGCCATTTGTTGCAACCATTTGACTGGTTTTACTAGATTTTGTTTAATAAAGTTTCTAGCCGAACTACTCGATGCATTAGCTTATTCATTTTATAAATAGTTGATTTGAGGTGTTATGTAATTTCTTAGTATAAACAAAGAGAGTAAATTTTAAGAGGAAATCTTAAAGCTTGTAGTTCGCTGTCGAAAATCTGTGTAATTGTCTGATCTAATATGTTCTTTCTAGCTTTAGCCAATGTGCTTTGCTGGAAATTAGTTGCCTAGATTATCTGTATGTAATTGGCGTAATGATTAACACTTTGCACTATATTAAGCTAGTTCTGTCTTTTGAATCCCTTTATTTAGGTTTGTCTACAGGTTGTATTATTCCTCCTGAATTAATTGTTGTATTATTCCTCCTGCTTAATAAAGAAAATATATATTGTGCCAAAAGAATTTTATTAAGCTTGCTATCCAAGGTTCCTTACTGATTTTTGGGTTTTGTCCTCAGCATCAATATATTTGTCCTCATGATCACAATTTCGTCCCGTTAGTTTCTGTAATGTTGTTTACCCTATTGAGAGATAGTAGCCCCAATTACAAAGTCGTTTGGCAAATATGTGAAGCATTGGTAGTGACAGATGTTCTAAAAGGATTACAAATATGTATGTGTAATGTTCATTAGCTTATTGTTCCACACTCTAGTTATTGAAGGGTAAATCTTCTGAATATTGTTGTTTGTTCGTAGTTTGGTAGAGTTCAATGTTTTCAATCATTCTGTTTAGAAAACAATACTTACAGGATTGAAATGTGAAACAAAGCATTAGCCATTGGTTCAAATGGCTTGAGAGTTCTTAAAATAAATGGCCTACAGATGTATTCATATTTTGGTGGTACTGAGTTAGCCTTGGTTCCACCGACATAATGAAAACTAGAAATTACAGTGATATAGCTCGAACCCCTCTGCAAATCGGTTCAATTCTAAGCTTCCTCTATCGGTTTCGTTTGTAGCTTCAAAATTTCTTAATTTTGTTATGCTCTCTTGTTTGTGATCAACTCTTTTGCATTCTTATAAACTATATATGTATGTTGAGTTGTAGAAAAATTTATAAACTGTAGTACATCTGTTTCTGAAAAAAAAATCGGCTTACTAATGGTTTACTAATCCTACTAAGGGTCAGTACCTTATTGAGGTGTTTCAATAGATTCAGAATTTCACTGAAGCTGTTGATTTCTAGCATATATATATTTGGGTAAAGCTATGGTATGTTAACATTTCTCATACATCAACTATTTTTACCACTTTAAGGACTCATGTTACAACTTTGAGGACTAATATTACTATTTTGAGGATTCATGTGGTAAACTAAGAAAATTTACCACTTTAAGGACTCATGTTACCACTTTGAGGACTAATATTACTATTTTGAATATTTCATTGCTTTGAAAATATGTGATGCATTATATGATTTCCTTATAGTTATGTTCTTTAGTAAAGATTTGATATTTGAGTAGTGGGCTCGTGTTCCTTGTTAATTATCTATGTTTGGTGCAACATGTGTGACTAGTTTGTGATTGTTATTCTTGAGAGTGTTTCTTTTAGTTTAAAATTTGTCCTTTATGTTCCGTCGCAACATAGTTAGGATCAGATATGTAATGATTTGAACTTTCGTTATTAATTTCTTGTAATTTTTCTTCAAATTAATAAAGGTTCAGTTTGTACAAATTCTAGTTTTTGTGCCTTGTTCTTATGTTAGAGCAACTCCAACAGCTTCTCTAGCTATAATTTTTGCATTAGGGAAGCAAAAGTCAAAGCTTTCTATAATTTTAGAACATCTGTCACTACCAATGCTTCACATATTTGCCAAACGACTTTGTAATTGGGGCTACTATCTCTCAATAGGGTACTCATGTGGTAACTAAGAAAATTTACCACTTTAAGGACTCATGTTACCACTTTGAGGACTAATATTTCTACAATGTGTTAACGTATGACATGCATACAATTGCCTTAAAAGTTGTAAAATGAGTCCTCAAAATAGTAATATTAGTCCTCAAAGTGGTAACATGAGTCCTTAAAGTGGTAAATTTTCTTAGTTACCACATGAGTCCTCAAAATAGTAATATTAGTTCTCAAAGTGGTAACATGAGTCCTTAAAGTGGTAAATTTTCTTAGTTTACCACATGAATCCTCAAAATAGTAATATTAGTCCTCAAAGTGGTAACATGAGTCCTTAAAGTGGTAAAAATAGTTGATGTATGAGAAATGTTAACATACCATAGCTTTACCCTATATTTCATTGCTTTGAAAATATGTGATGCATTATATGATTTCCTTATAGTTATGTTCTTTAGTAAAGATTTGATATTTGAGTAGTGGGCTCGTGTTCCTTGTTAATTATCTATGTTTGGTGCAACATGTGTGACTAGTTTGTGATTGTTATTCTTGAGAGTGTTTCTTTTAGTTTAAAATTTGTCCTTTATGTTCCGTCGCAACATAGTTAGGAGGGTGTATTCAATTCAGATTTTAAAAGATTTTGTTTGAGTTTTTATAATCCATGGATTTACTTAATCCACGGATTGTTTAAATTCTATATCGACTCTGATTGATTCTAATAGATTGATTTAGTAGTATTTGTTTAGATTTTACAAGTCCTTATGATGTTTTTTGTAGGTTAATTTTTTTTTCTTCTTCTTTAAAAGCAATTGATGTATGTATCCAACTATAATGCTATATCAATGACAAAAAAGTATACACACACACACACACACACACACACACACACACACACACACATATATATATATATATATGGCAATCTACCATTCTTTATGTTGTGTATAATGATATATGAATAATAAGTGAAAACTAATCGGCCAAAATGTTACACAAAAAATAAAGTAGTAAACTAATGATATAATTTATTTCATATCTAATTTGCAAAAGAAACATGTGTGTATGTAGAGTCTATTCTGGCTTTAGATGAATATATGTATATATATCGGCACCCGGCTTCGGGTTTGATTCAAAAAAAAGAAACATGTGTGTATGTATCATCTTAACAATACCATTGAAAGTGAGCTTAATTAGCTAGAATGATTAAGGCTTCCAGAGCTATAGTGATAAAAAAAATATAAAAAAAATTATTAGATGAGAGCAGAGGTAGAGGCAGAGGAGGATAGTGGGAAGATAGGTCTAAAACAAAATGGATGAGTGTCACCTATTGAGAGCTGCTTCTTCTTCTTTTTTTCTTTTTTTGGTGAAGAGCTTCTTCATTTTTTGAGTGAGAAAGAATCCATCAAAATCTCTTGGGAAGTGGTTGGATTGTTTTTTAGTTTTGATATGTATAAAAAGCACTATAAAATCCTCCAAAATCCAGCATTTAATGAAATCCTTAAAAATCCGTATACTTTTGAATATCTGCAGATTTGAATGGATAATTTTAAATCTTAATTGAATACATCAAGATTTTAAAGGATTGTTTAAAATCTCAATTGAATACCCATAGACTTTCAAAATACAAAAAAATCTTGTAGACTCTTAAATGAATACACCCCCCTTAGGATCAGATATGTAATGATTTGAACTTTCGTTATTAATTTCTTGTAATTTTTCTTCAAATTAATAAAGGTTCAGTTTGTACAAATTCTTGTTTTTGTGCCTTGTTCTTATGTTAGAGCAACTCCAACAGCTTCTCTAGCTATAATTTTTGCATTAGGGAAGCAAAAGTCAAAGCATTTTTCTTCTCCAACTTCAACAGATTCCTCTATTTTATAGCAATCTCGAAAATCTCCATAATTTTTCCTTAAAAATTTAGAGATTGCTGTAAATTTAATCAGGGAAATTTGTTTTCCTCACTATCCCTAAAATAAGGATAGTTATAGAAGATCTAGTGGAGCAAAAGTAGCTCATTTTTTCCTAAAATAAAGAAAAATTAAAATATGAGGAAGCTGTTGGATCAGTTGCTCTTATTTGATAAATAGAAATATTTCGGATGATAACTACTCGAAACAATATGTTTTCGAGATCTTAAATGTTGACTTTTTATTCATTACGATTTTGTGAAAACTTTTTTCACCGAAGTCGTAAAACACGTCGATACGAGTTCGTGGATAGGAGGCACACTAAATTCGAGATCCTATGAAAAAGTTATGTTCAGCGGAATATTTACTATTTTGGGAAAAAAATTTATAGATTGAAAAATTCCGAAAAAAAAAAAAAATCAAAATTTTACACTCCAAAAAGAATTTCTCTCCGTAGAAAACCCTAATCCGACTCGTTTTCCACCAACCTGACCCGAACCCATCTCTGTCGTCCGGCGTCGCACGGTAGTTTTCTTCCTCTCTCTCTCTCTCCTCTACCTACCCCGATCAATCATTCACCTCGAAACTCACTGTGCATGGCGCACAGCAAGGGCCGAAACATGACGACGGGTCGCTGTTGTTGTTCAGGCCGATTCCGGCAGCCTTCGGGCTCAGACCCGACTTGGTTTTGTAGCTCTCCTCTTGCTCTTTCCATTTATACCAATCTTGAAGCTCGATTCACACCATGGAGCTCGGATTCTCGATTTGAAATTCCAGCCACCGCGAGCTTCCAAGAGATATCTAGCTCGATCTAGGCCAAATCGACCTTAATGCCAAGTATAAAAGTTGGTCATCTTGTTATGCTCTTCATTTAAAAGTTCATTGGGCGGCATGTGGCGATGTGTCCAGCCTCTTTTGGAGCTTTTTTTTACTCCATTATTCTCTACTCGTCGATACGAGCATATGAAGATATCTTTATTTTGTCATAGTTCAATCATTTTAACATGTTAGGTTAAACGTAGCTTCAGCTTGTCTGGTTTTCAATTCGTGAGGATTTGACCGTTGGTTCTTCTTTTCAGTTTATCAAATTAACCCTCGAAGTGTTCCGGAGACCTTTGGTGGTCACATGTGAAGTTTCACCTCGATTAGCTTAACCTTCGGTTTTTAGCTCTAGTGCACGATTCAAACTTTAAACTCTTTTGTTTTCGTTGGTACTAAGTTGAGACCTTAATTTTCTTAGGTGTTTAATGAAGTGTGTTCTATACTTTATCTCGTTTTGTGTGTGAAGACGCAGCGGAATATTGAGGTGAGTAAATCTCATGATGTTCTCTTATGAACGGAGTTACATTACTGTTTTGGATTTAATTGTTAATTTGTGAAATCATTATCAAACATAAATATTGTTTTAAATTCTATGAACTTGATCGGCTACAGTTCATAGGTAAGTGAAAATTGAATTTTGACTTAAAATGCTTTTTGGTTTATGTTAACTGTGAACTATAGTTGTTATTAGTGGCTTTCCTGAGATGATGATTACACGTGCACGCGAGTGTGTACTACCCCAGAAATTTGTTATTAATTTCTGAAGATTTTTCAGAAATTATTAAGTTGGTTGTTTGTAAGACTACGTGGTTCGGGGGTGGAGTGGAAGTGTTTCAGACGAATAAGTACTCGAAACGTTTTGTTTACAAACGGTCAAGGTTTGAATTTTTATTCATTGGTTTCTCTGAAAACTTCCTTCATAAAAGTTGTAGAGCGCATCAATATGAATTCGTGGTTATAGGGTACGCGAAAATCGGAGATTGTATGAAGAAGTTATGGTCAGCGGAAGTTATTTTCTTTTTTGAAAATTTAGTATAAATAGGGAAATTCCGAAAAAATTATCAGATTTCCATTTTGGGCCGATTTCCAGGAATTTCCAAAACCCAAACTCTCCCAAATATCCAAGTGACGTAACTCGAATACACCCGATTCAACCAGGCATGAACTCGCTCCTCCGGCGACATCCGGAGACGACACCGGCCCAGAACTGATCGCCACTACCTCGCCGTCATCCCCCATCAGCTCACTTCCTCCGTGGAGCACCGTAAGCGACGGATCGAAGCAGCGAAACTCGACGGCGGTGATTCGACGTTGCTTCGGCAGATTCCGGCGATGGTTTGGCTTAAAATTACCCTCGTTTTGAAGCTTTTCTCCTCCTGGTTCCAACCATACCAACCTTGCAACTCGATTCGACCGGTGGAGCTCCGATTTCTGATTTGAAGCTTTGAGCTTTCAGCGTCGATCCCGGCCTATCTAGGCAGAATTGGCCTTAGCTCCAGGTATGAAAGTTGTTCTACTTAGTGTACTCTACATTATGGACGGTTGGATTGACCTGGTTTTGAGGTCGGAGTGACTAGGTTTTATTTCAAATGCGGGATTCGAATTTTAATCGCTTTGAGTTTTGATGTACTGAGTCGTGAATTTGTTGCTTAGGTGCGCGACAGGATCACTGTGAGAAAGGTTGGTTTTTATCTCAATTTGTGTAAGAAGATGCAGCGGAATTTTGAGGTGAGTAAATCTCACAATGTTCATTTACGAACAAACTTACCTTATTGCCTTGGAGTTATTAATTTAACTATGACTATAGTTGACAATAGTGGCATTCCTGAGTGAATGATGACTACATATATATATATATATATATATATATATATATATATATATATATATATATATATATATATATATATATTTATGTGAAATATATATCTCCATTTTTTCAAATAGAAGTTGAATGCATTAGATCAACAACCAAAGGCTAAAGTCTACAAAGTTTACATAAACCATCCAGCAAGAAAATCGGAACTGCCTATTTAAACCAAAGCAAACTATTAAGAATCTCTGGGACACTCACAATTAAGCGAGCCTATATATATAAGAATGAAAAAGCCTCGCCTCCTACGGAAAAGAAATCATTCAACTAGCCCTCACTTGCCAGTCACGCAATTGTGGTATAACCAAGAAACTAGAAATGTCATAAAAGACTCATGGAAGTTTATCCAACTTCACATAGGCTCAATACCCTAATACATTAGAGCCCAATTTTCCTTTACCTGAGCCCAAGCCCAAATCAAATCTTGCCAAGTAGGAAGGCTCTCTTGCCTCATCAGCCCAAGGTTGAACCCAGGCCCTAACTCAAGCAAAGTGAGAAGAAGCCTGAACCTACATCTGCCAAGCCGCCGCCGCCGTCTTTGGTGGCCGGCCTTTCCTGTACTGCATCAGCCTCGAAGACTTGCTCTCTTCTACAAGACGCAGTCAACAATCCTCAGTCTAATCCCGCAAACTGGCTGGAACCAAGAACTGCACAAAGGACTAGCTGTAAAGAAATTCCCCGCTGCTCTGGTACAACGCACCAACCCCGACTCTCCTCTTCAAGCAATCCCCGAGTGAGCCTTGCCGTATGCAACACGTGCTAGCGCATAACCACCAACCCACAGATGATCATCGAGACACCTCATCACTGCAAGATCTGGCAGACATGGCTTGGCCGCCGCCTCTCTTTGCTCAGCTCTAGGGTTTAGAGCTGCTTTGGTTCCACTACCAACTCTTATTGTGAAATATATATCTCCTTGTGGACTTGATGTGCGATGAAAGCAATATGCATGATTTTGGTCATATTTTTATTTTGTGATGTGACTTTTCGGGAAACAATATATTGTGGAAATGATGATTTCTATTGTTTTGAAAAGTATTGAGATTGGTGTAACATTTTTGAGTCCTATGCAACTAGCTTAATGTTTTGGTCTTTGTACCAGGGTTCATAGATGGTGACCAAGAGTGGGAAATCTTTTATTTAGATTTGTGTAACATTTTGGGTTCTGTGCGACTTGCATAATGTTTTGGTCTTTGTACCAGGGGTCAAAGATGTGACCAAGAGTGGGAAATATTTTATTTAGATTTGTGTAACATTTTGGGACTTGTGCTACTTGTTTAATGTTGTGATCTGTGGAGATCGGGCGTCTGAAGACAAGATAGGTCTGAAGATCAAAGGTCACAGACTGTGACCAAGACATGATATCAAGAACCAAGCCTTTGGCTGGGTGATTGGTACTATCAGTTAGAGTTCTAGTTTGTCTTCCATTGTACTTTGTGGGGGTAATTGAGTGTTACTTGTGACTCACGAGTACGAGTTTTAAAAGAGAGTCTCGAAATTATTCTTTCTTTTATTGTCCATGAGGGACTTGGGTTTCATATTTGAATTGTTGAGATTTCAATTAATATGATTTTATCACGGAGTGACATGTGTTTCCTTTGGAGGAAAGGATGTTGAGATTTTGGAAGAAAATTATTCAAAGCGTGAGTTGCTTGCATGAGTTGAATGGGTGGATTTTTGGAGATTTGTGTGAGTTGCTTCCTTGAGTTGAAAGGGGTGGCTTTATGTCCTTAGCGTGAGTTGCTTTGGTGTGATTTCAATATAGTCTCCTAAACTAAACGATATGCAGGGATTACTATGATTTTGGATAGTGTGATTTTGTAATTCACCTTTGAGCTTTAAAATAATTTCAAATATTACTTGAAGTGATTTTGTTTTGACTATGATTGTGAAATTGAATGCTGAATCAAAGTCTGAGCATATAGATTTTAGTCACGAGTGGACTTGCTGATGCATGCTATTGAAAGATGAAAAATTGATAGTTGATGCTGTGACGTATGCTTATTGAGTGTTTAGGTTGAGTTGACTGAAGCTTGTATTTCTGTTTTGGTTGTTTAAGTTTACTCACACGAGCTTTCAAAAGCTTACCGAGTTTTGCACCCCGATGCACTATTTAATGGTGTAGGGGTTTATCCTGCAAGTGAGGGTGAGCGTGGTTGAAGCAGTAGAGCTTCCTTACTATTGCAGTGGTAGGTTTAACAACCTAACTGTGTTATGCACTTGTTAGTCTTCCGCTATGTAATGAGTGTAATTAATGTGTGTGTTTACTTATTGAGTTGTTGTTTCAGTTTAATTTATAAACTTCGTATAATGTAATATGGGAAAATTCTACAATGTGTTAACGTATGACATGCATACAATTGCCTTAAAAGTGGTAAAATGAGTCATTAAAATAGTAATATTAGTCCTCAAAGTGGTAACATGAGTCCTTAAAGTGGTAAATTTTCTTAGTTTACCATATGAGTCCTCAAAATAGTAATATTAGTCCTCAAAGTGGTAACACGAGTCCTTAAAGTGGTAAAAATAGTTGATGTATGAGAAATGTTAGCATACCATAGCTTTACCCAATGTAATATATGACTCTAAAGAATGAGTCTGTATTCACATTGCTGGTTTGGGACATCGTTAGTTGCTTGTGGTAAAAGAAAATTTTTATAGGTGTCTAGTGTTGATGTTTGGACCATCACACCTGGAATATTTGTGTTTGATTTAATTGTATTTTTATTGTGATTGAAAATCGGGGTGTGTGTGTGTGTGTGTGTAGTTACATGAAATATATATGTTGGTGGAATTGTATTGTGGTGAAAGCAATTTTTGCGATTTGGATTATATTATTGTTTTGAGACTTGACTTTTTGAGGAAAACAATATATTGTGAGAAAAATGATTTATATTGTTTTGAAAAATACTTTGAGTTGTGGAAAGTTGGAAACGATAATTGTAAAGAGTACAATTGTGATATTGTTTTAATGAGTTTTGTGGAACAATTTTGGGTCTAATATGACCTCTTTAAATGTTTTAGTCATTGTACCGAGAATCACAGTGGTGACTGAGGGCGAGCAAAATGGGAACCAAGCCCCTGGTTGAAAGGTCCAATCTAGTTAGAGCTATAGTCTATCTACCACTGTATTTTATGGGGGTAACTGCACGGTTATTGTGACTCATGAATACTGTTTTAAAGAAAGTCTATAGAGTATTCTTTCTTTTATGAATTAAATATTGTTTACTCCCTATACTTATAGGGTTTCATCGTTTCAGTCTCTGACCTTCGAATTTCACCTAAAAAGTCCCTGAACTCTCAATTTCCTCCCAATTGGTCCCTGCCGTCAAAATTTTCTGTTAAAATTGCTGAAATGTCTATTATGCCCTCACTTGTTTTTAATTTTTTTTTTCTCTCTCTTTTATTTCTTTTTTTCATTTCACCTCTTGAAGGTCAGTGGATTGGAACCATCTTGATGAGGAGATGAACAGAAGGAGGCGAGAGAGCTGGAAGAAGAAAAGGCAAAAATAAAAAAAATAAAAAAAGAGTGGAAGAGATTTTTTTTTTTTTTTTTTTAAAGTAATTTAGGGTATAATAGACTTTGTAGGGGAAGGTAACGAAGTTTTTGACGGATACTTGACGGCAGGGACCAATTGGGAGGAAATTGAGAGTTCAGGGACTTTTTAGGTGAAATTCGAAGGTCAGGGACTGAAACGATGAAACTCTATAAGTATAGGGAGTAAGCAGTATTTATTGTCCAAGAGGGACATTGTTTTCATATTTAAATTGTTGAGTTAATAAATGATATGAATGTCACTGTGGTGACTTGTGCTGTTCTTAAGAGAAAAGAATGTTGAGTTTTTTTTAAAAAGAATCATGGTGTTGATTTGTTTTCCTTGAGTTGAAAGGGTGATTTTGAGATGATAAGTCTTGTTGCTTTAATTTAATCTTAAGTTGAGATTTTATAAGCATGTGTCTGATTAGGTGATTTTGATTGAGTTTACTCATACAAGCTTAGAAAGCTCACCAGGTTTGTTGTTGCAACCCCGTGCACTATTCGATAGTGTAGGGGTTAATACTGCAAGTCAGGACAACCAGAGTTGAGGCCTCGGCATTGTTGCGGTAGTAGTTTTAGGTTCAGAAACCTATTTTGTTGTTCAGTGATTGATAGATTTCTGTTTTGTATTATGCTCTCTGTGAGCATTTACTTAGTATTTTGAGGTTTCAGTTTAATATGTAAACTCTGTGTAATGTAATATGTGACTCTAAAAAATGAGTTGTTTGAGTCATCGCGTTCTGGATTGTTCTTTTATTTAATAACTTTTTGGTTATTCTATATTCGAAATTCGGGGCTCGACAAGATACATGGATGATGAGTAAGGTACTGAGAGTCAGTATTTTTTCATAAAGATGTTCTACTAAGGGTCAATACTTATATATTCGCATATCACATACATAGATTAATCGCAGCGCCACAAGTTTTTGTGGAAGCGGTTGATCAATTTGGCTCGGGTTACCGACCTCCAAGCCAATACCAATTAAGGGAGCCATTATTGAAGGAAGAGGTAGAGAGAACTAAAAGTTCATTGAAGAAGCAAGAAGAAGAGTGGGCTTTGAATGGTTGCTCTATTATGACCGATGCTTGGAGCGACAAGAAAAGAAGAAGTATCATGAATTTGTGTGTCAAGTGTGCGGAAGGCACAACTTTTCTTTCTTCCAAGGAAGCATCGGATGAGGCACACACCAGGACATATATTTTTGAATATGTGGACAAGTGCATTGAAGAAGTTGGGCCACAAAATGTGGTTGAAGTGGTGACTGACAATGCTTCAAATAATATGACAGCGGGAGATTTGATGAAGTTGGAGAGGCCAAACATATTTTGGACTTCATGTGCTACTCACACCTTGAATCTTATGCTTCAAGGAATTGGCAACCAACCTAGATTCAAAGGAGTGATTGAGAGGGCAAAGAGCTTCACCATCTACATTTATGCACATTACAAGACTTTGACATTGATAAGGAAGTTTACAAAAAAAAAAGAGACATAGTGATGTCGGGAGTCACAAGATTTGCAACCGCTTTCCTCACTTTGCAAAGCTTGATGGAGAAGAAGAATGAGTTAAAGCTATTATTACTAGTGGTGAATGGAATAAAAGCAAGCATGCAAAGAGTGTGAAAGGGAAGGCGGCGGTGAATATTGCTTTGAGTGCTTCTTTTTGGAATGGGGTAAGTCTTTGCTTGAAAGTGTTTACTCCTTTAGTCAAGGTGCTTCGCCTTGTTGATGGGGATAAAAAGCCATCAATGGGCTTTGTGTATGGAAAACTACTTAGAGCCAAAGAGGAGATTAAAATGGCATTCAAATATCAAGAAACTCACTATCATCCAATCCTTGACATTATTGATGGGAAAGCCCGTGATCGACTTGATAGTCCATTGCATTTAGCGGGCTACCTCTTCAACTCTTACTACACATATGCCAATCCAAGCATTGGAAATGATAATGTGGTCATGCATGGATGGTTTCTTCACTTTTGTTGAGATATTCTTTCCCGATGACATTCAAGCTCAAAATTTGGTGACAAATGTAGAGTTGCACAAGTATTTGAAGAAATAGGGTGGATTTGGAAGAGCTTTGGCCAACGTGGGATGCACACAAAATGATGACAATTATGATCTGGGTAAGAAATACCAACTTAATTTTTTATATAGCTAATTGTTATTGTTTTCTTTGTTTTACTTTTGGAGTTTTGGCTAATTCATAATTGTTGTTGTTTTGTTTATGTTTTTTTTAGTTGTATGGTGGAATATTTATGGAAAAAATGTACCAAAATTGCAAAGAATGGCTAAAAAGATACTTTCATTGACCACAAGTTCATCCGGATGTGAGAGAAATTGGAGCGCTTTTGAGGGGGTAGGTACTTATTTAGTTGTGCACTTATACAAACTAGTAAGCAAGTAGTAATGTAGTTTACTAATTTTAACTCATAATATACTATTTTTTTTCCCTTAATGTAGATCCATACAAAGAAAAGGAATAGACTAGATACAAGAAGGTTGAACAATTTAGTCGATGTCCAATTCAATACCAAGATCATCAACAAAAAGAGAAGAATGAAAGAGAAGAATGTGGATGTACTACTTGCTAGTGAAGCTACTGTTTGAACTCAAAATGAGCATTTTGGCCTGACAATGCGTGTTTTGGAGAAATTGAGCCAATGTCAGTGGCTCAAGCTATATATTGTCGACAAGTTCGAAATATATTATTTAGAGGCTAAATAAAGCCTACCTCCAGAATTATGGAAGATTATGCGAGCTGCAAGAAAAGGAAATAATGGAAGCATGAAAATGAAAAGTCAACTTTAGCGCATTTTCCTACTTCGGCTAGGAGAAACCGAGCTAAACAAGGAAGGAGGGGCGGCAGACTAACCAAACGAAATGAATAGTGCAAGAGCTAGTTTGGAGTGGAAAATCTTTAAACAATCAGTCCAATTTTCTGAAAGACAAAACTGGAAAACCGGACCTGTAAGGAGTCCAGCAGCGTTTCCGACCCAACCACATGGAAGTAAGCTCTGAAATTTTAGCAGAATGATCTACACTCATGGTGGATCATTTGATATGAAGAAGTCGAAGGCCCATTCTGAATTCTTGGTGGAGATATAATTGAAGGAATAAAGGAGCAGAAAGTGACTCAAAACCACTCCAAAACTCATCATTTTCAATTCCATTAGTGCTTAAGTGCCTAACCCACCATAATTCCATTTAGTGCTCCATAATTCCATTAAGTGGTCCATGATTCCGTTAGTGCTTAATAGAAAAACCTATCATGATTCCATTAATGCTTAAATGGAAAACCCATCATGATTTGTTTAAGGCCAACCGCTATGGCTTGGTAGCCTATATATAGAGGCTACAACAAGTAACACAACACACAAAATTCAATCAACTAATCTCTACGATTATCCAAGCCTCCTTGGAGCAACCAACTCTCTCTCTTACCAGTGACCACACTCCAGTCCCAGTCTCCTCGGGAGCCGACTGTCAGTACCACCAAACCCTCTGTCAACGTGCTTCGGTCCTAGTCTCCTCAGGAGCCGACTGTAGTGCCGCGACCACAACAGTTACGGAACCAGCCAAGCAAGGGTAACGCCCTCGCAAACCAGCTAAGCTAAAGTCACGCTTTAGCAAGTTCTCCCCACTTTCCAGTGATTTTCGCTCTGCTCGATCTACAACGTCGAGTATCGATTGTGATTTCGAAGAAGCTAAGCAAATGTCCTCACCACGAGGCACAAAGAATCCCGCGACGAGGTTGGTGCTCTCCTCGTCCACAATCGCATGAAAGAAGTCAGGTCAAGGGACACCCCTGACGACCGCACCCGAACGGTGCTGGCACGCCCGCAAGAAAAGAGACTGTTGACCAGCTGCAACAAAACTGGAGCCAAACAGCTACTATGGCACAAGGATGGATTGTTGATGGTGGTGATGAAGATGTTGAGTCAGATCTTACTAGTGAAATGGTTGGAGAGGGATCATGAGTGGATAGTAGCTTAGAGCCTAAGAGAAGTTCTAGACTTCAAGAAATTAGAGAACTTCATGAGGAGGATTTTGTATCGGATGAAGAGGAAGAAGATGAGATGGATTTTGTGTTTGAGTCCGATACGGAGGGAGTACTAGAGGGATATGAAGAAGAAGAATTTGAGGAATAGGCTTGCAAGAATCAAATTTGCAATTGCTTTTTATTTCTAAGAACTCATTATTTCATTGTTGTTGAACATTTTATCCATATTATAAGTATTTTCACTATTTTCAAACATTATAATACCTTTTATATTTATATTTATATAATTATATGTTAAAAAAATAAAAATAAAACTATATTAAAAAAAAAAAACGCTCCTAAGCCCCTGGGCGCTACTCCCCGGGCTTCTGACCGACTAGGGCATAGCGTTTTTTAGAACCTTGGTATCTAATGGTAATTTGCTACATTTAAGTTAAGTTGTATTATTTTCTACTATTAGGTTTACATCCAACGATGATTGAGCATAGTTTTCATAGTCAGTTACTCACCAAATGACACTAGAGTAAGGTTTATTGGTCACTTTGAATAAAATAAAATAGGACTAAATACTGTTTAGTCCTTGAACTTTTGCCCTAAAAACACTTCAGTCCATGGCCTTCTAATTTCACATGTTTAGTCCCTGTACTTCAAAATTTCAAACCAATAGGTCCTTGCTATTACTCTCCATCCAAAAATTCCGTTAAACCGCTGATGTGGCAGTCTCTCCGCGATAAAATGACTATTATACCCTCACTTTCTCTTTTTTTTTTTCCTTAATTAATTTTTTTTTTTTTTAATTTTTCTCTATTTTTTAGTTTCTGCTTACCCTCTCTCCAAAACCCCCAACCTCTTCTCTCTTTGAATAACCACTTCCCAACCATTGAAACCCAGAAATTTTACATGTTCATGAACCAAATCCAAATAAAAAAGGAGAAAAAAAATTGCAACAATTCTTCTCCCAAACCCAAATCGATTAGACAAAAAGAAAAGAAAACTAAAACTAACACTTCTCCAATGTCCATCCCATCCAATTCTCATCCGCATTTCTCTACTCCTCCATGAAAATACTGTCCTAAATCGACTGGATACCCTCGCTGACCCGATTGCTTTCGAATGCATCGTTATCCAAATCTGAATTGGGCTCCAACCCAAGAACTCGAAGCCCTTGCGGAGCTAGAAAGTCACCGAATTCAAGATGGAGCCCTGAGAATTTGACTCGGCCATAACCCTAGCCCCAAATTGGAATTTGACTCGAGATCATCGCCGTCGTCACCTTCGATCTCTAGTTCGGTCACAAACGGATCCGAACCCGAGACGAGGACGCAGTTGTTGGGGGATGATGGGAGGAGGCGCGATAGTCGAAGAGATCGGTGACGAAGTAGCTGACGTCACCGTCGGAATCGGAGGCAGCATTGGAGAAGAAGTCGCCGTCGGAGCTGCGGGAATTGATGAGATCGGCGAAGGGGTTGAAGTTGTGATGGGTGCACCAGCGGGTGAGTCGGGGCGGGTCGGGTTGGTTTGGTGGCTCTGGGTCGCTAGGTAGGTGAGGAGTCTCAGCTTTAAGGCGTCGATGACCGAGATGATGGCTTTGCCGCCGAAGCCATGGGCAATTTGGATATGGGCTTGGAAATGCAGAGCAATTCAAAGTTAAAATCTTGGCGACGGAGGAGTAGGAGTGGAGAAGTGAACTGGAAGAGAAGGAAGAGGGTATTATCAGAAAGCTTCGATGTCGACAGTAAAAAAAAAAAAAAAAAGAGAGAAAAGAATTAATTAATTAATTTTAAAAAAATGAAGTGAGGATATAATAGTCATTTTATCGCAGAGAGACTGCCACGTCAGCGCTTTAACGGAATTTTTGGACAGAGAGTAACGGCAACGACCTATTGGTTCGAAATTTTGAAGTACAGTGACAAAACGTGTGAAATTAGAAGGTCAGAGACTGAAGTTTTTAGGGCAAAAATTCAAGGACTAAACAGTATATATAGGTCACTAAAATAAAAACAAATCGCTACCTCTATACCAGATATGCATGACCTCGGTTGCTTCGTTTATTAGCCAACCATCCAATAATGACCGAATTTAATTCCTTACCTAAAGAGTACTATAAAATGGGATTATACCATAAACTGGTAGAAAAAAGTCTTAATCCCAATAAATTAGGGAAAATGCTCGTTTACCCAATTTTAGGCTAAAAATTGCCCACTTGCTCCACCAACTGTTTTTTAACCCCACTTACCCAAAACACTCTAAGGGATTATTTCCCCTTTACCCAATTAATTCTTTTTTATTTTTTTTTGAGACTTTTTTGCCCTCTCCTTCTTTCTCACTTAGAGAGAGAAGTCACCTTCCACCTTGCTGTGCTCCGGTGACCAGTGGTCGGCGCGGTCTCCGGCGACCGGTGACGGAACTCCGGCGAACGGTGACCGGATTCCGGCGACCGGTGACCGGAATCCGGAATCTGGCTATTATTGCCCCCCAGTAATCATATTACTGCCCCCCAGTAATCATATTATTGCCTCCCAAAAATCATATTATTGCCGTCCAGTGAATTGTATGAACTCCAAAAACCAAAATGAATACACTACAGGAAGAATTGATCAATTTATAATCATATTACTGCCCCCCAGTAATCATATTATTGCCCCCCAATACAAAGTCCAATGTTTCTACTGCCTCCCAATAGACCACCAAAAATGCACATTTTTGTAGGATTCACAGATAATTTGACTTTAATACACAGAAAACAACAGGTAACTTATTAAAACACCACACTATAGTGATCCCTGTCCCTCATATAAAAGTCTACTGGGGGCCAATAATGTGTCTACTGCCCCAGTAGACCATCAAACAAACCCCACAGTTACATTGCAATTCCCCCCCCCCCCCTTCCTCATTCTCGGGGTTCACAGTGTACAAAAAAAAAAAAAAGTGCTATGGGCACCCAAAAATTGCTCTGGGCACCCAAAAGTGTGAAGCCGGTCCCTCCTCCTCCTCCGTCGGACGACGACGACGAGCGCGCCAAGAAGAAGCACAAGCTCATCCTCGGAATCAAACACCAACAGCCAAATCGCAAACCTGGGATTGTTTGCAGCCATCCCTGCCACCGGCGTAAAATTCCTCCGTCGCCGCCTAGGAATACCTGCATTAAATTTCGCTCCAGCAGACCCTCCGCCGTTGGCGACTCGGCTTGATCTCCTCCACCGTCGTGGAACTGGAATGCGACTGCTTGATTTAGGATTTGAAGTCGTACTGAACCAGACCGAGCGGGAAAAGCAGCAAGCATAGGAAAAACCCTCGCCGCCGATCTGCTTGGCTCTCCCTCGATTTTGACAAACCGAACCCATTTTTCGATCTGCAGACATGGAGAGAGAGAGAGAGAGACTGAGACTGAGACTGAGACTAAGACAAGTTAAGAGAGAGAGGCTGTGACTGAGACGAGTTGAGAGAGAGAGACTGAGACTGAAATCGGTGAAGGTGGAGGAAAGTGAAATAGATCGAAGACAGAGGGGGAGGAGAGAGAGTATGAAAGGAGAGAGTTGATTAATAGGGGCAAAATTGTAAGTAGATGTTAGATTGGGTAAATGGGGTTAAAAATCTCTTAGTGGAGTAAGTGGGCAATTTTTAGGCTAAAATTAGGTAAGTGGTCACGGCCCCAATAAATTACCCATCTTCTTTCAAAAAAAAAAAAAATTACCCATCTTTCATATCTCCTATTTGATATTTTGTCCACAGAGAGTTTGAGATCTCAACTTTCAGTTCTTCAATCAAGAAAGAAGAATCATATTGTTGATGGTGAGCATGGCATGGCCAATCATATTTGTTTTTCCACCACCAGCTTCTGTGTTCATCACAGCCATGTCAGTGATCAGCTTCGCAGGGTTAACCAATGCCGGGTTCTCGGAGGTAAGAGGAAAACACCTGCAGTATTCCAAGTTCTGGAAGACTAGCAATCAACCCGATTCTCAAAAATCAAAGCAAATTTACATATCTTCTAGGAGAGGGATGCAAATCGCTTATACTCCCGCATTTCTTGCTGGTCTCACGTCCTTGGTGTTCTTTCCCCATAACGATGATATCAGATATCTATTGCTTTCTTTAGCTCTCACCATTCATTTCCTCAAACGACTTTTGGAGGTACGATTACGTCGAATTTTACATCCCAGTTAATTTCCTTATATAAACTAATTGTTGAAATTCAAATTGATTGAAGAAGCTAAATCTACATATGTACATAGATATGCACGCCAGGTGTTTGATTTAATGTCTAACAAAAGCGTAGTCTGCTACTAGAGAGTTCGGAATGTACATTTACTTTAATTGGGGAATTTAACTATTGATTGCGTAAGATCTTGTACGGAAGAAACCGACCAGTATGTTTTGTTGATTTGATATCAATATTGTCCTAACTTAACACGTACATACTTAGCTATCAGATCAAAATCTCGTGTACTATGTGAGAGGCTATATTCTTTAACATTACATACACATAATAGCTGTTAAATCCCAAGTACATATATAAATGCAAACATAAGAAAGACACAGGCTTAATGGTGTTGTTACCCCATACGTAAAACTAAAACTAATTGAACCATCACCAGTACTGATGTCAATCTCTGTTAACAATATGAAGGCTCACATTTGGAAAGGAGGGATCTTGCAATAGAATTTATAGGGATTTGGGCCTCTCTAACTATTGTCAAATAATTTTGGTTGTGCTCTTAGATTACTTTATCAATCTCTAGCTGATAACCCAACATCAACAAAGCCATCCCATTTATAGGGTATTGGTCATTTACACATGCTAGATTTACAAGCTGCAACTGGCAAAATCTTGAGGTTTAGGCTTATTCTATCTATCATGGCAACAGATACATACTAGTTCTCAATTGAAGGTAGACATTTATCTCCTGGCCTACCCTGTCGTTGGTGGAAACTATGTCCCCTGCTGCCATTCACTATTGTTGTTAAAGCTTAATTTTTTTTCATCTTGTTTAATTTGTAGGTTCAATTTGTTCACAAGTACAGTGGAGGGGGGATGCTTGATACTGTGATTCCTATCTCTCTTAGTTACTTCATGTCTACTGTGACTGCGATTTATGCTCAACACCTTACTATAACCCAAGGGCTACCGGAGCCACCAATTGATTTGAAGTATACTGGAATTCTATTGTTTCTAATTGGGATATCTGGCAATTTCTACCATCACTACCTTCTTTCCCGATTGAGATCATCATCCTCTTCATCTCCGTCAAACTCAAAAAGCAATGATGATAAGGATTATAAGATTCCAAGGGGTGGAATGTTTGAGCTAGTGGTATGCCCTCACTATCTCTTTGAAATCATAGGATTTGTAGGGTTCTCTTTTATTTCTCAGACCTTGTATGCATTCGCCTTCGTGGCCGGAACAGCATTCTATTTGATTGGTAGGAGCTATGCTACTAGGAGATGGTATCTTTCTAAGTTTAAACATTTTCCCCAAAATGTCAAGGCTCTCATTCCATATCTTTATTAGATGTATGCATGTTTGTATCAGACTATAAATCAAGTATCATGTTAGAGATTTCAGAAATCCTCTATGTTTGGTGCAACATGTGTGACTAGTTTGTGATTGTTATTCTTGAGAATGTTTCTTTTAGTTCAGAATTTGTACTTCATGTTCTGTCGCAACATAGTTACGATCAGATACATGGATAATGACTAAGCTACTGAGGGTCAGTATTTTTTCATAAAGATGTTCTACTGAGGGTCAATACTTATATATTTGCATATCATATACACTGATTAATCGCAGCGCCACAAGTTTTTGTGATGGTAACATAAGCCACAGAAGAATAAAAAGGTCATCACAAATTTCCAGCACACATAGCAAGAGCCCTACATACTATACTACTTATTCAAGCTTCCTGCAACAATACATCTGTGTCATGCATGATCAGAAGTTTATGCTATAGTTTTCTGATTCCAATCCAAGTGTTGAGCAATAGTGGATTTTAAAACAGCCAACCCAGGAAATTCTAGTTTTACTTGGTGATTACTATGGCGAGGATGGATAAACCGAATGATTGATAGGCTGCGCCGTCATATATGGTTAAACTAATGACAGATTCTTATTTCAGACACATCAATGAAACAGAGGAAGAGTCTAGTGAAATACTATCTGGAGCTGGCAATGATGGGGATATAGCTAACCCTAGCAAGCTACCTAATCAACCCTGCAGGACATCTCTGCTAGATGCATGTTTTCAGGTTTCAAAAGCAAGGTACTGTAACATGTACATGAGTGCTCCTCAACCCGAGTAGGCGAGTACCCTTAAAAGCAAGACAACCTATAAGCAAAGAAAGTTGAAACTTAAAAGTCTTGGCTAGATCAAGAAAATTTATAAAGAGAAACCAAGACGAGAAACACGTGCGGAAATGTCTCAAAAGGTACTCATGCTTCTGATTAATTATGGATTGCAATGATGTTTCTGTTTTCTGAGGTAGCTAGGCACCGGAACATGTGTCTACATGTGCCCTAGGCACCGGAACATGTGTCTACATGTGCCCCTCATGACAAGTACCACTCAATGAAACCAAAGCTAGACAACCTACTTGCAAAGAAAGTTAAAAAGAAGTTGCCATTCTAAGAGAGTAAGAGTAAACATGTTAACTGTTGGAGCCACAAATATGTCTCGAACTCTCGATGATTCAACATTGTGCATTTCTTAACTAATTTGCTCCGGAAACGTCCCACACACATTCCTCGGAGAACGGAGAATTGGGATCCCAATTCTTTCAAAGTGGAAAACCCCTAGGGAAAAAATTCGATTAGTTGATTTGGCTGATGATTTGATGGATGATCTGATGGATTTAAAACTACTAGAAATTGTGCCCGCGTTTTACTGCGGGTTTTGGAACTACAACGATATTATTTAAGGACTAAATTCAAAAGCCTATAAAATATAGTTAACATGGTCATTATATCAACAACTATAAAACATCTCATTTATAAGTTGCAGCTTCATGCTAAGAAACGAAAACATTCAAGAAGAGCAGACATATATTGCTTTAAAGATACTACCATCATGAACAACAAATCTAGCAAGACATACCATGGGTTGCCCGACTACTCCATCTAGGAACATTGAAACTTGTTAATGCGTAATTGCTAATCTTCTCTAATTAACTATTGGTTTAATGATATCTTTATCCATAGCAACAGATTAAGTCACCAGTTTGGTTTTGACGCTAAAAGAGATTGTTAATTTTGTCACTTCCTTGGCATGCATACCATATTCTTATCTTGTACATGGTATTTGGAGAACAACTGGAGAACTTAAACACATCCTACACTTGAACAATTTTGAAACAAAATTTTTGTGTAGAGTGAATGAAGGTAGATGAACACTCACTTTGCTATAAGACATAGAAGATGACAAATAGAATGAATTTGTAATAAGATATCAAGGAAAGTTTTGATCATGCATGCCTATATCCAAAATATACACACACCGACAGTTTTGTGCTGAAGGAATTAAACTACATCTTATTTTAGTTTTTTCTCATCTTCTCATTGAGCACATTGCAAGAGAAAGATAATTGATTGATGTTTTCCTCCCATTTCATACTCTGGTCTCTAAACTTGCAAGAACAAATTTAATAGTTCTGTGGTCAAAAACAGACCCTTCTCTTCTCAGCCCTGACTCCCTGAGCTCCAGTAAAATGGAGTAATTTGGTGCTGAATCATATGATTAAGCTCCTTCAAGGCTTTCCTAAAAAAAACACTGCAAATAAGTTTGTGCTTTCTATTAGAATACTCATAATACAAAATCATCTAAAGAATCATCTCACCAGATCCAAAAAAAAAAAAAAATCTAAAGAATCATCTCAGTCAGAACCCATCTGCTTCTGACAAACTTCTTTTCCTGGGTGAACTAATTATACTTATGTGATTTCTATCCAAACAGGTAAAGTAACCTATTGTAATTTCCAATTAATGGCTTGGATTGACACATTCCAGAAGTAACCAAAACTTCCCCATTTGAGACTGGTACTTCTGATCTCTCTCTCTTCTTCCTCTTTTCCTTCTTTCCCCGTTTTTTCTCCCTCTCTTTCTCAACATTAGAGTAAGTTTCCTCAATTTACTTCTTTAATTCAGACATTAAATATAAAACCCATAAACATGCAAGAAAGCAAATAACCCACACCTGAAACACAAATCTTCTGAAACAGTAATCACTTGAATCAGAAACAGTAATAAGAAACAAAACCTGCAAGCAAAATCAATCACAACCCAATATCAAAAACAGCATATATTCCATTTTGAAGCATCCAATTCTTGACTCATTAAATACAAAACCCATAAACAGCTTCAATCAGAAAATTTGAGATAAAAAAAAATACCGTCCACTTGTTTTCTCTTCAAGCAAGCAAGAGTTTCTAAGCTCTCTTCTTCTTATTCTTTTCTTCTTCCCCCGTTCTCTTCTCCCTCTTTTTCTCTGTGCGTTCCACGAACAACAAAAATCCCAAAAGAAAAAAGATTTTTATCAGGTCTAATGAAATAGAAACCCAAACTCTATCAAAAGAAACCCAAACTCTATCAAGCTCTCATCAACCTGATAATTTGGAAGAGTTAACGTTATCAAGAAGAACCCAAACTCTATCAAGCTTTGATCAATCGCTAAACCCGATAATCTGGAACAGCGAATGTTCTGTGGATAGAGGATTCTGTCGGTGTAGATGGAGACTTCTAGATTGGTGTAGATGGAGACTTCTGTCATATATACCGAGGGTGAAGCGCATATAATCCCTCTAGAGCACTGTGTGTGAAATCTGGAATCATCACCAAGCTTCCTTTTGTCTGGATTTGAACTGTTTGGCAGTATATCATCTTCACTTGATTTTTTTATTCGGCTCGGCTATGAACGTGAAACGAACACTTTATTCGGCTCGGCTATGAACAGTAAACGACTTATGAACAGTAAAACTGCTTATGAACAGTTAACTGACGTTTTATATATAGTAAATATTATATACATTAGTGTATATATAAGTAAATTTAAAATAAAATAGAAGTCAGTAAAATTGAATGAGTTGTTGACCACCTTGTAAACGAGAAAAACTCAATAAATAAAGCAAAAGAAAAAGAAACGGTTGAGAAGAGAGGAGTAAGGGGACAAAAAAAAAAGATCATGTTCAAGTAAATCTCTAATTTGTGTTTGGCTCAAACTCTAGGTTACTTGACCTAGTGGTAATAGGGTTTAATAAGAAGAATATAGAGATTATCTTTCCTTGTATGATTCAGACTCTATGCATTGTAATCCTCTATATAAAGAGGCCCCTATTATCAATGAGAATACACAACGATTTTCTCTCAATTTCTGATTCCCTAAAACACGTTATTAGCACGAAGCCCTAACCCTGAAACCTAAATTCGTAGCCTTCAAATCCCAGAAACCACCGCCGCCCACTTTGAAGATCTCAACTCCAGGAGTCCAGAACTGGCGGCCCCACCCCCAGAACAGGCCGGAAAACCACCAAACCGGCCCCCGGAAGTGACTCAAATCTCTCTGCCCGGTTCAAAGGCTTCCTCATCGCCTCCTGCAGCCATACTCCACCACCTGCAGGTCTCGATCCCTGACTCCCGGAACCGAAAAAATTATTCCCGGAACCGGCCAAAAGATACCCTGACCGGCCACCAGAAACCACTGCGCCGCTGAACCTCCACCTGACTTTCCAACCCTCTGCTTCAATCAGATCTGCTCCGACCAACCCAGCCCAAAAGTAACCAAGCCCAGAAGAAACCCTAGGCCCAAAAGCACAACAGAAGGTCGGCCCAAAGCCTGAAGCCCACTGACGTCAGCCCAGAGCCAAGCCACGTCAGCATCTAGTCAGCAGCACCACGTCAGCGTCAGAGCGCCACGTCAGCTCCGACTGCCACGTCAGCACCGACGACTTTTTCTTGTGACCTCCGGCGACTTTTCGGACCAAAATTTTCCAGCAACCTATTTCGAGATATTTTTTCCCTAAATGTTCCCTTTTTTTAGAGTTTTTTTTTAATTCAATTTCTCTTCTTTTTATCGGGGACTTGCAACCTCCCTTCTTCTACCCCCCCCTTTCTTCTTCATAAAGGAGACATAAAGCCGAACTGTGGGGGTTCGTGCTCACTCCAAGCTTAGAGCTTGTAGAGTCCTCCAAACTTAGAGTTTGTTGAGATAAAACGATCGACCACAAACATCATTGTTTCGATCTAATCCAACCCTTCTTGGAATTGAATTTCTCGGAAGCGACTACGCTCGAAAATTCCTAATTTCTTGGAAGCGACTACGCTCAGAAATTTTTATTGTTTTCGTGGTAGCCTATTATGCTCAGAAACTAACCCTATTTTCTTGTTGTTTTTCAGGATGAGTAACCTGAAAAAGTTTAGCTTCGCTCCACTAGAGGCAACAGGCGCAGGATACCACAAGTGGGTCCGTGATGTGCGCCAGCATCTTAAGGCTGATGGGATCCTGAGTACGATCCAAGAGCCAAGTCAGAACGTGCTTACTCCTCAACAAGCTACCACTTTTGAAGCGAATAGAGCTACGAGAGAGGCCAATGAAGCTAAAGCCATAATTCTCATGACAAGGCACATGAATGACGCGCTCCAAATGAGTACCTCAATGAGGAAGACCCCAGAAAACTATGGGTAGAACTCGAGCAGCGTTTTGGCAACGTTCGTGACTCCCTGCTTCCTGATTTAGAAGTGAGATGGTATAGCCTCCGCTTCTGTGATTTCAAGTCTGTACTTGACTATAATTCGGAAGCACTTCGTATCAAGTCTTTGATGGAATTCTGTGGGCAGAAAATCACTGATACGATGTTGATCGAGAAGACTCTCTCTACCTTTCCCATCTCTGCATTGATGGTAGCCAAGAACTATCGGATTGATGTCAATGCAGGACGCATTACAAGATTTCATGAGCTTATTGGTGCCATGAACGTAGCTGAAAAGCACGACAACATACTTGTGAAGAACTATAATTCTAGACCCGTGGGAGCCAAGCAAATTCCGGAGTCTAATTATAGTCGTGCCCCTAAGGGAGGGCACAAGGAGCGAAACCCTAAGGAAAGGGATAATTCTGGACGTTCTGGTCCATATTCTCACCCTAAAGAGGAAGGAAACCGCCAAGATAGGCGTGCACGGAACCGTGGTGGTAAACGTGTGAAGAGAGAAAGAGGCCAAGCCTCCGGTTATGGTGGTGACGCCACCAAAGGAAAGAACCGTCCCCAAAGCTCTTCTAAAGTGCCTCGATCAAGGGAACCTGACCATAATGATGCTTGTCTTAGGTGTGGACTACCAGGACATTGGGCAAGGGCATGTAAAACATCCAAGAATGTTACAAACGCATACAAAATGTATCGTAAAGCAAGGGAGGCAAATTACATGGAACAAGAAGATCAAGATGGCGATCTTGATCTAAGGGTGGAAGACTTCAAGGATCAAGACCCAGAAACTGGCGATTTTGATTAAGTCTTTTTATTTTCCAAGAGATGTAGGCAATTGCCATATTATTTTTGTAGTAGATGCCAATGGTTTAATCTTTCTTCAAAGTAGGCGTACTCAATAAAAATGTGATGTCTAGGAAGGTTTTGAGATTAATGGTACTTAAGCGAGCCTTGCTCCACCGACATCTCTCTACTCACCTAGTCACATTTAAGTTGGAATTACCGAAAGAAGTTAGACGACTACCATTGTTTTACATTAGCTAGTTTTTGGATTAGATTTTCTCTGGTGAAAGAGACAATGATGTAATCCCGTTGGCTTATTAATAAAAGTTGAGTTCTTTTCTTTATGACTCCTTTTTAATTACGAGCTTTTCTTTTAGGAATGGATTCTGGAGAACTATAATGTCTTGCGGATAGTGCGACTACGCACACCATTCTACGCCATAGGCAATTATTCTTAGAGATGTTGCCTACACATTCCTCTGTGACTACGATGGCTGGGCCATCAAGTTTAGTTCAAGGACATAGAATGGCCCAATTCCTATTGCCAAATGGACCCTTGATTAAAGTCGTAGAAGCTCTCTACGCTCCTAAGGCAAATCGAACCTTATTGAGCTTTAAAGATATAAGAGCCAACGGATTCCATGCGGAAACGCATACTGAGAACGGAAAAGAGTTCCTTTGCATTACCTCTAATGATTGCGGACGGAAGCGCATCTTAGAGAAGCTTATGTGTCAATCTAGTGGGCTTTAGGTCACTATAATTCGACCAATTGAATCCAATAATGTCATAAGAGAAGATCTCTTGGATTTTGACACATACTGGCTTTGGCATGACCGACTAGGACACCCTGGTCGTGATATGATGCTCCGTATACTAAAGACTTCACACGGACATCCATTCTTCAGAGTGAGAACAAGCAAGAATCGAAAATTGATTCCTGGACTTAGTAAGACAGCAGCCACCGCAGCATCTGGCGCTACAGCTGTCTTGGGACGCCAAAAGGCCGCCCAAGTCCCTTGTGACAACGCCATAAATGGCGCTACCCATGGCCATGACACCATGGATATCCCTCCCCATGGTCAAGACGCCATGGATGCCACTTTCCATGGTTCCAACGCCATGATGGGTGATGTAGTCACACATTTTGCTTCTAATAGCACTACAGACGCTCAGGCCCAACCAAAATCCTCATTGATTGCTTCTAAGGCCCCTCGCTCATTCTGCAAAGCCTGTTCCTTCAGGAAATTAGGACCGAGACCGTCCTACGCAAATGATCCCAAAATACTCATTCCGTTCTTACAGAGAATCCAAGGGGATATCTGTGGACCAATTCAACCATCATGCGGACCTTTTAAATATTTTATGGTATTGGTTGATGCGTCGACACGCTGGTCACATGTCGCGTTGTTGTCCACTCAGAATGCTGCTTATGCTAAACTCCTAGCCCAAATTATCCGTCTACGGGCTCACTACCCTGACCATCCTATTAAGTCAATTCGACTTGATAATGCTGGGGAGTTTACATCGAAAACGTTCGATGACTATTGCATGTCACTGGGGATTGATGTAGAGCATCCAGTTCCCCATGTTCATACCCAAAATGGTCTCGCAGAAGCCGCTATCAAACGACTACAGATGATAGCACGGACATTGGTTATGCGCACCAATCTCCCTGTTTCTGCTTGGGGATATGCAATATTGCATGCAGCGACGCTAATTCGTCTACGACCCACTGCAACCCAATCTTACTATGCGTTACAACTAGTGACTGGGTACGAGCCTGATATCTCGCACTTACGCATTTTTGGGTGTGCCATTTATGTGCATATTAAGCCGCCACAGCGTACTAAGATGGGTCCACAATGACGAATGGGCATTTATGTTGGATATGAATCTCCAACTATCGTCCGCTACCTTGAACCCTTGACAGGCGATCTCTTTACCGCTAGATTTGCGGATTGTCACTTTGATGAGACAGTCTTCCCATCGTTAGGGGGAGATAAGAACACAGATGTTCAACAGGAACGACAGAAATTGTCGTGGTTTGTCCCCACTATGTCTCATCTCGATCCCCGTACCGCACAGTCCGAACTTGAAGTGCGAAGAATAATCAAGCTCCAGAACGTAGCAGACACTCTACCTTATGCGTTTTCTGATGTTGCCAAAGTGATGAGATCAGACATACCTGCTGCAAACGTGTCTGCAAGGATTGATGTCCAGAATAATGGACATAATGCCACTCCTGTGACACCAGGAGATGGCGCCGGCCATTGCCCAGAATGGCAATGATGTGGCGTCTATGGCCGCAGGTCCCGCAAGGAAGCACGGTAGACCGATTGGTTCGAAGGATACTCGCCCTAGAAAGAGAGCGAATGGGGCACAAACAAATCCTTTGATCATCGATACTCAAAATCCGTCCCATGAGAATGTTCCGGATTATGGTTATGTCCAAGAGACATCTTTGGGGGACGCCTCAATGTCAGAACCTATCCCTGAGAACGTAGAGATCTCTGTAAATTACACTAGTGTACATGGGACGTGGGAAAGAAACTCCATCATCATTGATGATGTATTCGTGTATCAGTGGCGCGTGAGATTATTGCGACTGATGACATCGAACCACGCTCCGTTGATGAATGTCAACGTAGAGCTGACTGGCTAAAATGGAAAGATGTGATCCAGGCAGAACTTGATTCTCTAGGGAAAAGAAAGGTATTTGGCAAAGTTGTACCAATACTGCCCAACACCAAACCAGTTGGTCACAAATGGGTATTCGTTAGAAAGCGTAATGAGAGAAACAAGATTGTAAGATACAAAGCTCGCCTTGTGGAGCAAGGCTTCTCACAACGCCTTAGAATCGACTACGAGGAGACCTATTCTCCCGTAATGGACGTCATAACGTTCCGCTACCTTGTCAGTTTGGTAGTTTCCGAAAAACTGAACATGCAGCTTATGGATGTGGTTACTGCGTATCTATATGGGGATCTAGATACATAAATATACATGAAGGTTCAAGATGGACTTCAGTTACCCAAATCAAGTGGCTCTAAACCACGAAGCACGTTTGCTATAAGGTTGAAACGCTCACTATATGGATTAAAACAATCCGGACGGATGTGGTATAACCGTCTAAGTGACTACTTGATTGGTAAGGGATATGTCAACAATGAACTATACCCATGTGTGTTCATAAAAAGGACAAGTTCCGGATTTGCAATAGTAGCGGTTTATGTCGATGACATGAATATAATTGGTACCCTTAAAGAGTTGAGGGAAACCGCTGAACACTTGAAATCCGAGTTTGAGGTGAAAGATTTTGGGAAAACAAGGTTTTGCCTCACTTTGGAACTTGAGCATCGTAGAGATGGTATCCTGATTCATCAATCAGCTTATACCCAAAAGATGCTTAGGCGTTTCAACACTGGTAGCGTCAATAATGACCTGACCAAGATGTCTACCTCTATTAAGAGGCTCTATACCACAGATGCATGACCCCGGTAGCGTCAATAATGACCAAGTTTGATTCATTACCTAAAAAGGAAAACTGGTAGAAAAAGCTCTTAATCCAAATAAACTGGTCCCACGCAAAAAAAAAAAAAAAAATCCAAATAAACTGGTAGATAAGAGTCTTCGTCTTAATCAATTACCAATCATTCATACCTCCTATTTAATGATTTCCACACTCAGAGTTTGAGATCTCAACATTTAGTTCTTTCAATCGAGAAAGAAGAAGAATCTGATCGAGGGAATCATATCGTTCATGGTGAGCATGGCGTGGCCAATCATATTTGTTTTTCCACCACCAGCTTCTGTGTTCGTCACAGCCATGTCAGTGATCAGCTTCGCAGGGTTAGCTAATGCCGGGTTCTCGGAGGTAAGAGGAAAACACCTGCAGTACTCCAAGTTCTGGAAGACTAGCAATCAATCTGATTCTCAAAAATCAAAGCAAATTTACATATCTGGTAGAAGAGGCATGCAAATTTTGTATACTCCCGCATTTCTCGCTGGTCTCACATCCTTGGTGTTCTTTCCCCACAACGATGATATCAGATATCTATTGCTCTCTTCAGCTCTCACCATTCATTTCCTCAAACGACTTTTGGAGGTACTTTGCTTATAAACTAATTGATGAAATTCAATTTGATTGAATAAGCTAAATCTACACAGACACATAGATATGCACGCCATGTGTTTGATTTAATGTCTAACAGAAGCCTAGCTAGTCTGCTACTAGCGAGTTCGGAATGTACATTTGCTTGAATTGGGGAATTTAACTATTGATTGTGTAAGCTGTTGTATGGAAGAAACGGACTAGTATGTTTCACTATTTGTTGATTTGCTACTGATATCAAATATTGTCCAAACTTAACCACGTACATGCTTAGCCATCAGATCTAAGGCTCGTATACTACGTGTGAGAGACTATGTTCTTTAACTATTGGAAAGGAGGGACCTCGCAATAGAATTTATGAGGATTTGGGCCTCTCTAACTATTGTCAAATGATTTTGGTCGTGCTCGTAGATTACTTTATCAATCTCCAGCTGTTAACCCAACATCAACAAAGCCATCCATTACCTAGGGTATTAGTCATTTACACATATGCTAGATTTAGAAGCTGCAACTGGCCAAATCTTAAGGTTTAGGCTTATTTTATCTGTCATGACAACAGATTCGTACTAGGTCTCAATTGAAGGTAGACATTTATCTCCTGGCCTACCCTGTCGTTGGTGGAAACTACGTCCCCTGCTGCCATTCACTAGCTTAATTTTTTTTCATCTTGTTTCATTTGTAGGTTCAATTTGTTCACAAGTACAGTGGAGGGATGGCGCTCGATTCCGCGATTCCTATCTCTCTCAGTTACTTCATGTTTACTGTGACTGCGATTTATGCTCAGCACCTTACAATAACCCAAGGGCTACCAGAGCCACAAATTGATTTGAAGTACCCTGGAATTCTGTTGTTTCTACTTGGGATATCTGGCAATTTCTACCATCACTACCTACTTTCCCAAATGAGATCATCATCCTCTTCGTCTCCGTCAAACTCAAACAGCAATGACGATAAGGATTATAAGATTCCAAGGGGTGGATTGTTTGAGCTAGTGGTATGCCCTCACTATCTCTTTGAAATCATAGGATTTGTAGGGTTCTCTTTTATTTCTCAGACCTTGTATGCATTTGCCTTCGTGGCCGGAACAGCATTCTATTTGACTGGTAGGAGCTATGCTACTAGGAGATGGTATCTTTCTAAGTTTAAACATTTTCCCCAAAATGTCAAGGCTCTCATTCCATATCTTTATTAGATGTATGCATGTTTGTATCAGACTATAAATGAAGTATCATGTTAGAGATTTCAGAATTAATCCTGTTTACCAAGTATTGCACATTTATATTAATGAAGCTCTCTACAAACATGATTTCAATAACTCAACTATTTGCTTTTACTTGGATGAATTATCTATGTTCCGATTTTGCTGACATCTCTGCCCTGTTCATATTGCAATTAGGAATGAAAATACATATAACGTTAACATCTCTGACACAAATTACCTATACAAGATAGCATTTTGCCTTCAAGTACGTTTGAACCATTTATGTTCCACTTCTAAGAAGTTTTGTTTTGGTGCATGTATTTGGAAAATGTATGTACAACTTGAAAATGATCCATATATGGCTAAAATTTGACTTTTTAGCTACTTTGGTTAAAATTTGGCTAAAAATGGCTAGCATTGCTAAAGATGCTATATCAGTGGCTCACTATTTTAACTATTAGTAATCTAACTCTCTATACTATTAGTTATCTCACTCTTATATAGAGAGTGAGGCGAGGCGAGATGAGATGAGACTCTCTATTATTTTTATTAATTTAAAACATTTCTTTTATGTAATAAATAATATATATTTAAAAACTAGCTAATATAAAGGGGATTGATGCAAACGTATTTTTAAAGTGGCTAGCCAAAATAGCTTTGTAGCTATTTCGGCTAAATTTGGTTAAAAATTAGCTAGTATTACTAAATATACTCTTTGTATAGCCTAAAATTAATAATAAAAAAAATGTAGATGAGTTACCATATTGTAATCATAATGGCCCAAATAAAAAATAGGGGTTAAGCCTGTTTGCCCAAGAACTCATGGTATTTTGCCCATTTGATCCATCATCTACGTATTTTGCCCAATTACACAATCTTTAGGGGAAAAGACTCATAATGGTAGTCATTTCTAAAGTAGTGCCTAGTCTATCCTATGCTGACTTTTGGGTTCAAAATTCACTTTTTCTTAGAAAATCCTGTTCCAACTTCTGAGAAAAACAAAACTAGCCTTCAACATGCCCAAGTTTTTCACCTAACGGTTACTTTAACAGGCGGAATCACTGCTGCTTGTTTCTATCCTAAGCTGTGGCAAAGTTTACTAAGCTAAAGGAGATCTGAACTTAAAGAGAGTATATGATAATGACAGATCACAATTAGTAAAACAACTGATAACAGATAACTTGCTGAAATTAAAATTTGATGAAGTGGGTGAACACACTGAAAGTATTTATATAAACATAATCACAAGCTAAGAATCCAGAGCCTCATTCTCAGGTAAACAGCTTAAAAGCTGTTTAGCTATCCATGAGACTGAGTTACAGTACTCACTTGTAATGAAAGCACACTACTTCACACTAGACAGGAAGGAAGCACACTGCTATCCTATGTCTGTATTTTAGAGTTGATATCTCGATTTTTTCGAATCTAGAACTGATATCGAAATTTTCGAATGCCTTACAAATGAAACTAAAGCTCCTTATATAGGGAGCGGAACTCAATCTGGAATTCAAAATAACATAATGTACAAAACAACTCCGTGATTTCCTGCTTTCCTGAGTGCTCCTGTTGGTGGAGGTCGGACGGGGAAAAGCATATTCCTTTAGGTGAAATGTTTTTCACCTTTCTCCTTTTGAAAAGCTAAAGTAGCTTTTGGAAAAATTCAAAAGTACTTTCGGTGCTTTCTACACCCGAATCTTCACATGTTCTCGTCTGTTTCTGAATTGTGGCCAAAGACAAAGGAGTTGTTGTCTGTCTGGGCCATTCTTACTGTTGTAGCATTGTCTTCGACATCTGTATCAACATACATCTTGTAGTGGTTGTCATTTTCAAGTTTTTCCACCCATTGCATGCATGCCAGTGTCGAGTCTATCTCTTTTCTAATGAGAGATAGGAATAGGTCGCTGCTGACTACGTCAGGATGATCGTAAGCAGTGATGATTGTCTTTTCTCCTGCTGCCAGGAAGGTATTGCTGATATCTTCAGAGATGATCTTTTTGATATATTCTAGGGCCATGGCTTTCATCCAAGGGATGCTTGAGTTTGGTTGGCCATTGTACCCAACACAGGCAGGCTGAAGATACTGTCTTTGAATAATTCTCACATAATGATACGGAGAAATATATTCAACCTCACCATTTGCCTTCTTGATCCATTCTGGGGGGGTGGATCTGAACTTCAGACGAAGCGTACAGTCATTTTTTCTTATATTTTTGACTGTGTTGACAAGGATTGGAGGCAAGCCTTTGAGATCATCATTAGATTTAGTCCACAGATTATGGACGAAACTATTTTCAACAAGCCAGAGCTTGTGTTCTTGCGGATGTTCACTCTGAACATTTACCAGGTATCTTCCAACATAAGGTCCTGCAATGATGAAGAGGGTTGGAGGAATTCGATCTTTAGAATTATGGCTTCCTATCAGACAATGGAATTCATGCCAGTCTGATTCTTTGAGTGCTATGATAGGGACCCTAGCACTTTCAGGATCTTCTAGGAAGTGAATTTTTTCTTTCTTGACAGCACTCTGCTGTAATTCTTCGAACTGTGGTCTTGCATTCTCATAAAGTTCTTCAGCTAATGCAAAGAGAGCTGGAAACATTAGACCACTGCTTCTTTCCTGAAAGGCAAATAAAAGATTATCCAGAATTGCCTTCTGGTGGTAAGCTAATCTCCTGCCAGTTCTGAACACAGGAGTATCGAACGTTCGAAGTTCATAATTGAAAACATTTATTACTCCAGTTGGAGTAGGTTTGCTTTTTGGCAAAGCAACAGCCGTCAACGGTCTTGATGAGCCTTTATCGTCTGCTGTTTGAGACGGGCTAGCCAATCCTTTACCCTGGGATTGATCAGTTATGGCTAAGCCTCTTGGACTTAGCAGGAATCTCTTGAGGATTTTTTCTTTGGGATCCTCATTGGTTTCATGTTCTTTCTGGCTTTTCTGCTTCTGGGATTGCGACCTTCATCGTCGTCATCATTTCTTCTACTGAACATGGCTAATTCTCTTGTTAAGGCGTCTGGAAGATAGTTCTTGTTTCCTGCAATTAATTCAACAACATAATCATATTGGTTAAGGAATAATTGCCAGTTTGCTAGTCTTCCTCTATCAGCAGCTTTATCAAGTTTGAAATTTTTGAAATTCTTTACTCTGGCACAATCGGTGCGGACAGTAAAGGTTTTTCCAAGAAAAGCTGGAGAATTTAAAATTGTTTTCTTAACAGCCAAAATTTCTTTTTCCCCTGTGGGATAATTTAGTTCTGCAGGGCTGAACTTGCCACTACAAAATTTACAGATCTTTTCAATGTTAGTTCCAGGCGATCTCGCTAGAACCACATCAGACCAATAATTATCACTCGCATCTGTTTGGAGGATAATTTCATCATTCTCTTCTGGTTGTTGAAGAGGAGGGAGGTTTCTGCAGAGATTTTTTATCTACTTCACAATTTTTTCATCGTCTTCTGTGAAGTTCCATTTTCTTTTGGAACTTGTTTTAGGAGATAACATTACTGTTAACCCTGATATTTTAGGGATAAAGTCTCTCCCATAATTAATGACACCAAGGAATCTCTCTAGACTCTTAGCATCAGGAATCTTATCTGGGAATTTCCAGATCTTCTCAAGGATATGAGGTTGCAGTTTTATCACTCCATTTTTGATATTTATTCCTAGGAAATCAACTTCATCAAGGATAAAGAAGATTTTCTTTTCTCCTAGGATGATTCCATGCTGAACCATCAGCTTTACAACCTCGTGGAGGTGTTTCATGTGTTCTTCTCTGTTTTTGGAGAAGACCAGAATGTCATCTATGTAGACGACGCAAAACTCCGCAACATGCTTGAAGATATTATCCATTTTTCTCTGGAAGATTGAGGGAGCTTGCTTTAGAACAAAAGACATTACTAACCATTCGTAATGTCCTTGTGGTGTTCCAAATGCAGTGAGAGGAATACTCTCCGGATGCATCTTGACCTGCCAGAAACCCGACTTTGCATCAAATTTCGAAAAGACTTTAGCTCCTCTGAGCTGGTTGATCAATACTCTTACTTGAGCAATTTGATAACCGTCTTTGACAGTCTTCTTGTTGACATCTCAGTAGTCAATCACCATTCTAGCTTTTCCTCTTAGATTTTCTGCATGATTTCTCACGTAGAATGCTGGAGCATGATGAGGGCTAGTGGATGGTTGAATTAATCTCTTGTTCAGGAGATCTTCAATATCTTTTCTGAATTCTTTTTGGTCTTCCTCTTTGTACTGAGGAATGGCTTTGACATGACAGATAACATTCATGTCATGTAATCTTAACTCACAGACCACTGGGTCTTTTTCCCAAAACTTCTGAGGGTCTACATCGATGTTTTGCTCGAGTAGTTTCTTGATTTTTTCAAGAGTGAGAATTTTCTGAGACTCAAGCTTATTCTGAAAGTGCTTGAGGTTATGCTCATGAATGAAACTAGCTTCTTCTTCTTCACTAGTTTCTTCTTCTTCTTCTTCTTCAGAAGATTCTTCAACAAGTAATTCTTCTTGTTGTTTGATTTGGAGTATGGGTTCAAATTTGGGTTTGTAGGGGGTAAGATCACCACTATTCTGTTGCGATCTCTGATATTGGGTAGTAAAGTTTGGACCTACAATACTTTTAGCCTGAATAAGCCTATCAGCCCAGAACACCCGTTCTCCTTTTCTAAAGCCTATTGCTTCTTCATCCTGAATAAATCTCTATTGGAGAATGAAATCATTACCCAACAAGAAATCTGCGCCTTGGCCTTCAGATTGCCAAACGTTATGGATGGTAAATGTTCCTCCACCAATGGTGATATGAACATTTTTTGCTACTTTATTTATGGTGAGATGGCTTCCATCAAAAGTAACACCAGTAGCTGTTTTATTTTCTTCTTTCCAGAGATTCTCTGGAATTGCAAATCTTTTTGCAACTGTAAATCCTGATCCATTATCTACAAAGGCATGTAGATGATATTTTTTGTGATCAGGGAATTTTAGTCCAATCTCTATGTAGTTGCTGTATCTACTTGTAGAGACGACTTTCGATTGTTGAAGCTCATTTTCTTGAGCTTGTTCCTTGGGAATAAATGGTTTGCATTCTTCTGGAACAATTTCTGGTGATTCAACCAGTTCAAAATTGTCACCGGTTTCTTCATCGATGATTTCTTCTTTCTTTTTTGAGGGAGAAGGTTCCATGATTTCCTGGAATACGGCTTCTACCTTTTTCTCTTTTTGTTCAGAGAAATATTCTTCATATTCTTGTTCAACCAATTGGCTGACAAGGCCATTCTTGGTTTTTCTTCTTGCTTCAGCTATGAAGCATTCTTTGTGATAAGTCTTTTTTGACTCTTCACAAAACATAAGGAGACCATTCTTTTCGTGACATAAGCAGTAGTCACAGACGAATGTACCAGGATTCACCTGATAAGAAGACATTAAAGATTCTGTCTTCCTTTCTTCCCAGTTTTTGATTTTTAAAACATTCATTTGTCTGGATTCGAAGTACTCTACTTCAGAATCTGTCTCAGACTCAGATGAATCTTCTTCTTCAGACCAGGCAGAGTAAACTGACCTGTCGTCTTCTTCATCATCAGAATAGGCTATTTCGTAGCCTTTCATGTTGGCTGACTCTACTATATGCTCTTATTCTTCAAACAGAGTCTTAGTAGATCTTTTACCCTTTTCCGGGCATTCATTGGCATAGTGCCCTTCAGCTTTACATAACCAGCATCTGCAAGCTTTCTTGCTTGGTTGTTTATGTTGATGAGTATTCTTCTTTTTCTTGAAGAATTTGTGTTTAGGCTCTTCTTCCTGTTGTTTCTTGTAATTGGAACTCTTCTTGAATTTCCAATTTTTTCTTTGATTACTCTTTTTGAATTTTTTAGAGTAATATTTTCCTTTCTTTTTCCTGTAGAACTTGGATTCATGACATCCCCAGTTGGTTGGCATATCCAAGATTCCGTAACAGAAATTTTCAACTTGTTTGAGTTGTTTCTTAGACATCTTTGCTCTAAGATTGGCTTTGCATTGTTCTTTTAGTAATTGCCGGATTCTGTCGGCAATTCCTCCAACTGAAAATCTTTCAATTGGTTTTTCTGCTATGCTTTCTCGCACAGCTGTTCTCCATGGTTCAGGGAGTTTCCTGTGCAACAGGTTGACTAGATCAATATTTTCTAGTTCACCAATTGTACAGTAATATTCTTGAAATTCATTCAAGTATTCTTCAAAATATCTCATGTCACAGATTTTGAGAGCATAGATATTTGATTTGGCCGTTTCTTTAGCCTTTTCACTCAGATTTGAAAGATCTCCACAGAACTGATCGTACAGGGGTACTGCAAAATCTTACGGGGATTTTGAAACTTTGATATCTTCCAGCCATTCTTTTCCTCTGACTGTTTCTTTGAAAGAGAAGTAATACTTTTTAGCTACTCCAGTAAGAGTAGTTTCAAAGTACATCTGAAGATCAGGAGCTTCAAATTTTCCAAGGGTAAGAGCAGATGCCATCATCAAGCTGTCTACCCATTGGTCAAGAGTTTTTCTCTTGTCTAGAGCTTTATCTAAATCTAGCCAGATACCATAGTTGGAAATTGGTACTCTGGGTATTTTGTCCTCTGGGACAAACCTTTGAGAATTTCTTTCTCCATTTCTGCCCGTAGGGGCTTTCTGTATAGGGAGTTTCACTTTTCCCTTTTCCCTTTTCTCTAGTGATGAAAGTTTTGGAGCTTTCTCCGTCTTCCATTTCCACATCTTGATACGGAAGGAGTTTTCTTTCCTTTCCTGGATTGAAGTTTTTCATTTCTTCGATTAGTTTTTCTAATCGATCAGGATTTTCGCAAAATTCTGCTTCTTCATAGAGATCATAGAGCTTTTGCGCTCTAAGCATATTGACTGGTCTGTTTAGATCAGCTTCCAATTCTTCTTCAGTAATGGACTCTGATGGTTCTTCAGAGTTTTTTGTACCACTAACACTAGCTTCTCTAGTGCTGTAGCTTCTTCTGAGAAGATTTTTGTTTATCTTGATATTCTCAGGACAGACATCACTTTTTCTGTGATTTTCAAAATTTAGACTGATTTCTCCAGTCTTTCTACTTTCATAAACTTTAGCTTTTGCACTTTCTGCTGGTAGCTTCGGACCAGATAATTTCCATTCAATGGGAAAAGTTACTTCGTTCCAAGTAACCTTATGGATCTGTTGTGAATGGTTCTTCTAACTGGTGAGGAATCCAGTAGTAAGACCAGGGATGTTTGATATCCTTGTCTTTGGCTCTACTGTAGTACTCATCAGTTTATAGTATATCCGGTATACTATTGCCAATTCTTGCATATCATTTTTCATAGATATGTCATCTGTCTTGACTCTCAGTCGGAGACAGTGAGCTGCATCTTTCAAGCTGGTCGAGAAATTTGGGAAGCAGTTGAAATATGCCACTTGATTGCACAAGGATGCTTCGAGTGTTCCTAGTAGACTGGCTTGAAAATCTGTTAGTCTATTGTCTTGTAAGACACATAGAACTAAACAGTTTATACCTTCGCGAGCTAGAAGTTTTATGCCTACTTGGACTGCTCCAATATGTATAAATTGATAATTTTTTGATCTGGCTCTGGCAACTTCAGCAGGAGTGATCAGTAGTAGATCTGTTTCTCCTGTTGTAGAGGGGGTTGTAAATTCAAGTAATTTGAAATGATGGCTATCCATCAGGTCAAATGTTCCCCTTTTGTAAATTTGTTTGAAATCCAGCTTTGGAATTGAGGCATTTTTTACCTCATGCTCGATTTCATTATATTCAAATTCTTCAGCATTTAGGAGTTGTACTCCTTTCTTCTTTCCGAAGATGCTCATCATATTGACATCTCGGGTTTCTTTCGGCTTTTCATACTGAATACTAGTAGAACTAGTAGAGGGATCCAGAAAAATCATATTTGGAACAGGATTCTTTTCTGGTCTTTCTAATGGTTTGAATCCATTAACCTTCTTTGGTTTTACTGTAGGCACTTTCTTGTCCTTCAGTATATTTTTCATAGAATCCAGCGTTTTTTGCTGTTCATTGATTTTTCTACTAACACTTGTTAGCTTTTCTTCTTCCGTTTTTGGAAGGTCTTTGATATAATCCAGTTTATTTTCCAATTTTTCTAATTGGTGGATAACAGGAATTTTTTCTAGATGTTCTTGATATCTAGACATTTCCTTCTGCAGGATCTGATATTTTTCATCAAAAGATTTTAATAGAGAATTCAATCTTTCTATTATTAAATCAGACATTGTTCCCATTGGGGATTCCCCTGCTGAGCTCTTTTCAAGCTCTGATACCAATGATTTGCGGATCTAACCAATGCTCAAATAATCAAGAGGTTTTTGTTCCTCTTTTAGCATATATAAGAGACTTTCAATCTCTTCTTCAATTTTATAGATTCTTTCTTGAATTCTAAAAATGATATTCCAGTAGTCTGGAGTTTCTCTTTTAAGATTTTCTCTAAGATGTTTCAATTTTCTCAGCTTTTCTCTTTCTTTCTTCAATTCTTTACTAGTATTGTTACAAATAGCAACTAACTCAAGTCTGTCAATAATAATCGAAATTATGAATAGTGGAATACTGTTTACCGTCGAATGTAGAGGATGAATTTTAGCTGCAACTATAATCTAGACAAATAAATTCAAGATGGGCCCACCGCGTTTCATCAAAGGAAAATAATAGTAAACAAAGTAATAGTAAAAGCAAGAATTGGAGAGAGAAATGGGTACTAATGGTATAAATAAAAGGTGAAATGAATAGTTGGGAGAAAAAGAGAAAACTTTTGTGTGAATGGGATTTAAAATAAGTTGGTGGAGTGTATGGGGTTGTATTTGGTATTTTCTGGGTAAGTGGTCATTATCCCTAAAAAATAACTAAACATCAATTAAAAAGATTTTAGAGTCAAAAATCTCAAGCGTAAGAATCTCACAGGTGTGATCTCTAACCGTTTTCTTAAAATTTTTTCTTAACTAAATGAACATGATTAATGATTTATGCATAGAATTAAATTGACATTTTTTCAAGATTCCAAGTTTTAGTCTTGTAACTATTACTAATTGTTGTATAACCAAAAAGTACAAAATGAAAAGTACTAACCGACCCTAAATATCAAAAGCCAGAAAAATCACATCCCCTGTTCAAATTCACAACTATCTTGATACTTCTTACACACTACTTATTTATAACGCCCTTCACCCACATTCTAAAGTCACTATTTTGATAAGACAGATTGGTGAATTGTGATACCCTACTTATTTTGATCGTAGATACTATGTTGAAGCTTGAAAATTTCTCGAAAAACTAATCATAGTCTCTCCATCAGAACAATAAGGCTGTTTAAGAAAATGTAGTGATAAAATCAAATTACACATAAAAAAATGGCTAAAAAAAAAAAATTGGAAAACCATCTAGCTAGTGTGGTGAGATTAGTCGAGCTGCCTAGCATGGAGCTAGCATGTCTAGTGTTCAAATCTTAACTCCCAGCAATATGTGGCTAGCAGATTTGATGGGTCTTCGGGTTCGTCCGCCTGCGGAGAGGAATTAGTCTAGCTTTGTTGGGACACCCTCGCGAATCTCGGTTTGAATATTGACTGGATTGGTGTGTTAATAACGCGCTCACATAATCGAGGTGGCTTGCTACCTCATCCTCAATCAAAAAAAAAATTTAGAAAAAAAATTGACTGAAATATATTCAACATTTTGCGATAATCAATCCTTTTTTCTTATAATGGTAAGTAACTATTTTGGCCAATGAAACTTTGAATATAATCTTCTTCTTTTTCTAGGGGTACTTGTGGCGATAGATTGGCAAAGCAAATAATGTAGCAGATAGATTGACTTACTTTGCTAACTTAGATCATGCTATTGATCTGCCTTTGGATGAGGCACATGATTTCTTACAGAATGCCCTCTATGAGGATAATTATAATGCTATGAACGCTCAGGATACAGGTATTACGTCCCCCTAATGTAGTAAAATTTATTAAATAATAATATGGGCGTGGGGATGAGTCTCCCATTTGATTAAGATCCAAACCCCATCATTTAAAAATAAAAAAAAGGTACGGGTAGCGGTTTTGTGGGATGAGAATTTATTGAGATTTGACTTTCCATATACCGCTGCCAGGGTGTTTAGCCACAACATTATGCTCATGCAGATTGATTTATTTATCTAAATTAATTTTGCAAGTGCCTTTCAGAGTAAAAATTTGAATTGTGCGATAGTAAATTCTTAATATAGTCAGAAAATTAGAATATTGATCAGATCTTCAAAAACTTATTTTCGAAACAATCACAAAATGGAAGATTTTTGCTTCCAGATGCCCAAGTCCAGGATTTGAAAAATCTCAGTTTTCTGACTTTAGCAGATCAAACAATTAAAGCAAAGAATTTATGTCCTATTTCTGAAAAAGAAGGTGAGGATCATGCATGTGAAATACAAAGTACCTACCTATGTTAGTTCCAAGGTTTCAAATTTCGGTACTTCAAATTTAAGGAAATTTCGGAGAAAGTTTTTTTTTTTTTTTTTTTTTTTAATCAGGTGAAATATCATTCATTAAACTGCAATTACAACGTTGCCGGAATTACAGCAGCCAAAAACGGGCTTACAATCGAGTAAAGCAGCAACTAGTACTGCACAAACTTACTCTGAAGACACTAAAATGAACTGTCAATGAATTCAACGACGAAGACTGAATTGGATGGCTAATCGAGTTAACTAGGCCGAAATAGATAGCATTGTCGGGGATGGGGTCAAGCCACAATAGATAACTATAGGAAGGGCCATCCCAGGATCTCCCGGAAACGTCAGCACAGGCTGATAAGAAGATGCGAGGCCAAAAGCCGGCAAAAGACTGGATCCTATTAACCCTAAACCAACCATCCAACTCAAACCATTCGTCAGAATTCATGACAACTACCCTAACGAGTAAGGACTTATTGACACTGCAGAAAACAGAAAAACACAAACCAAACAAAACTAGACCCAAACAGAGGCCCAAATAGCCAGGCCCTAACACAAAGGCCCGGCCCAACCACCACTCCCAGCAAGACTCCAGCGCCGCAATCCACCAAGGCAGCACCGCGATCCACCAAGGCTGCCGCCGGCAAATCACACCACGCCGATGACCCACTTCACCCGCTGCACCTGCACCGTCGCTTCTCCACCACTCCTGCCGCTCCACCACCAGCGTCAGATCCCCAGGATCAGCGCTCCCCTGCCTGCCTGTCCTCGCGCACCTCCGTAGACCCAAACACCCAAAACCCATGGATCTACGATAGGACCCGAATGCAAACAACAAAGGATCGTCGTCGATCCACCGATCCGCAACAGCAAACCGTAGATCCCGCCACACCTTTCGACAGGCGCAAGACGCCTCCCCAATCCGACTAAGAGCCAACGCTGGACCGGTCTCAATCCCCAGCCACGCCACAGATCCAGATGCAGCCACCGCACCTTCCTCCATCCCTAAGCCAGGCCTTCGCCCAAGAACCACGCCGCAAGCCCCTGTTATTAGCCTCTCCCGGACCGGAACGCAGCGGCAAGGGCGCCGGCGGCGTCCGGCCGGGAGAGAGCACTCTCGATCTCCTCTGGGTTTTTCTCCGCGCGTGAAGCGCGTTCTCTCCCTCACTCCTCTAGCCTGAGTCCAGATCTGAGAAAGTTTTTATTTCGGTGAAAATTTCAGTTAAAAATAAAGAACTCACCATTAATTGCATTTATAAAATGATATTTTTGAATGAAACTTTTACCTAGGCTAAACTAACCTATAATAACCCTATTTACAATGTAGCCTCTCTAAAATTATACATTTATAATAGAATTGTGATATTTAATATGGACGAGTAATTAACCAGTACTGTAGTAGGTTGCTAAACTAGTGTTTTTATCTATATGTAATTATAAAATCTGGTGTACAAGTGAAATAAAAAACAACATAGTTTTCTCTAAAACGTAGGGTAGAGGTCGGCGGCTAGGGTTTCGTCGACCTAAGGCAATTCATAGTTGAGAACGAGGGTTCTTGCAGATCGGAGACGTGATGGCCAAAGCTATGGCGGCTCGATTGGCGGCAGCACTTGCATTGACGAACGAAGCGATGGTTGAGTTTGGGGAGGTTGGAGCAACGACTGTTGCAGCGTCGGGTTTTTACTTGGCCGTTGGGCATATGTTGGCGCCTAGGGCTGAGGATGATGCCGGATTGCCCAAAGCGATGGCGGCGGTGTAGGGCTTGTGTGATCGCCTTTCGATCATGACGGTTGACAGTGATCGGTTCCAATTTCGGTTTGCGGTGAAGGAGGAGGGACAAAGGGTTCTACACGGCGGCCCGTGGCATTTCAAGAACCGCATTCTTCTATTGGAGGAGTATGTTTGACTCGGAGCGCCGGAGATGGTTCCGCTAAACTCACTAGAGGTGTGGGTCACTATGCGGCATCTGCCACCACGTCTGAGGACTGAAGAATCCTTTATGCTGATCGGATCATCGATGGGTAGCTTCTTGAGGATAGAGAAGTTTGCTTTGCAGCAGGAATCTCCAGAGCAACGCTTTCGGGTCCTTCTGGATGTCCGTGGACGTCTGTGGGTGCAGCAGACCTTCAGTTTTACGGAGATAGCCAAGGCGGAGGTAGAGCTGCACTATGAAAAGGTGAAAGGATGGTGCAGGGGTGTGGGCTCTTCGATCATGGGGACCGTGTGTGTGATCAGTTTCTGATCATGAAAACTGATGGTGGTTTAATGCTAGGAATGGCGGGATTGTGTTGGGTGGCCCGGTGACACAAGAGGTGGTTAGGAAAGAGCCAGCGAAGGGGGTTCTGCCGGAGACCTCTGGAGGTAGCTCTGGAGTTGCTGCAACACCAACAACTTCAGTGTTAGGGGTTACGTCAACTGATGATATGCCTAATCTCAGGGATATTGTAGGCAGGTCTTTGGAGATGTTGAAGGGCATACCAAGCTGGAAAGCTCCATTTCCCATTCAGTCTGGTGCTCCATTGAATCTACCGATGGTTCCCATAGCCTTACATGTGGCACAAGTGAGTGGGGTCAAGCGTGCACCATCTGGTGCGCAAGTTCGTCCAGGTAAGAAGGCTAAATTGCGTACTCATTCTTCTGCCCTAGTTTACTTGGATGTGGAAGAGGGATTTGGACTACCTAATGATAATGGGATAGTGAAAATCTCCCCTTTGAAGACTAAGAGGGGGAGGCCAAAAAGGGCTAAAAACAAATTGGGATCGAAGGTCCGTAACAAGAGAGTGGCCAGGAAGATCACCAATGTTGGGATTGCTAAGAACAGGTGGGGATTGAGTTGCCTGCAATGGAAGAAGAAGCTTATGCGGGAGGTGAAGTGGTTACTGAGGAGGTAAGTGGGAGTCCTCTCCAGCAGGAGATGGCTCCGGGTTTATCTCAAGAATGAGTTTTGTCGCCAAAAATATCCAGGATGTCTTGGCCCTTTGATTTTCTAGGATAGATTTTGGCAGGGCTTCATGATCTTTAAAAAGGTTGAATTACTTAGGTAGTGACTCTTTTGACAGTCCCATAGGGATGAGTCATTATGTTTAATTTCGCTGATCAATTATATGAGTTGACAATTCTCTAAAAAAAAAAAATCTATATGTAATTATAATTGTGCTGTATATTGATAATGTAAATGTGATTTATTTATTTTTTTGTTTAATGGCTGGAACCCAATGGGAGGCTTGGTCATCACACCTTTTTCACTAATAATTAGAAAAATATAACCTGGAAGACGTAATACCTAAACTCCGTGAATGAAAATGAATAAGTACAACAAAAGCAATATAAAGTATTAATAATAAGTTTCTCAAAAAAAAAAAAGGGCTAAATACAAATTACTACCCTGTGGTTTAGGTCCAAAATCAATTCAGTCCCTGAACTTCTAATTTCATCAAAAACACCCCTGCACTTTCAATTTTGATCTAATAGGTCCAATTTGTTAGTTTTCCGACAATTGAGTTATTTAACTTGTTAATGTGGATCATATATGGCCTATGTTTTATGATGTGGTGTCAAGGTGGTCTACATTGTCAATTTAGGAGTGAGTCCTACTATTAAAAATAAATAGTTTTTCAACAAATAATCCAACTATTTGAAAGAATATTAACGAATTGGACCTATTAGATCAAAATTGAAAGTGCAGGGGTGTTTTTGATGAAATTAGAAGTCCAGGGACTGAATTGATTTTGGACCTAAACCACAGGGTACTAACTAGTATTTAGCCCAAAAAAAAAAGTATTTATAATAAGAGCTACTACGATGTGGTTCGACCCATATGGCTGAACTGCTTCAATTTAGTATCATACAATACTATTTCCAAGTACATGAATTTTGGTGAATTTTGAAAATGATTTTGGTAGCAGATAAAAGCAAAAAGGTTTTTTTTTGTTGTATTCAACTTGATTGGAAAAAAAAAAAACCAAAATTTCATATTTTCATAAAATATGAGTAAAAAACTTCGCTGTCGGTGGCATACAAAATTTACAGAAATTTCGGACAAAATTTTAGTGTGAATTTTTAAATATATTCTATGTGTGTAGATATTTCAGAAATTAAAAATTTTAAGGAAATGTACAGAAAATTTCAAAAAAAATTCGGAAAACTCCTGAAGGAAATGATATAGCATATGAATTTATTCGTTTGGGTACTTCCAAATTACGGAAATTTCAATGGAAATTTCGATAGTTTCAGAGAAATTTGAAACCTTTGTTAGTACCTACCTTGACGCAGACGGATTTGATAAATAGGTTTACCAGCAATAAACCTAGCAATAGAGTTCTGGAGTCCACCAGAGATAAAAGAGAATAATCTCAAATTTATTGACAAAAGATAATAGATGCGTTCTGCAGCCACATACGGCTGCTTAAATAAGAGAAATAAAACCCTAGGGCGACTAACATTGAACCCTAAAGCCCATGGGTAAAAACAAAACAAACTAGAAAACCTAAAATATTAAATCCCGAATCGGATAATTAAAACGACATATTTTGGCCTAAATCCGCTAGGGCTCACTAAAGTGAGTCTTAAAGATCTCGTCGTTCCCATTCTGGAAAGGTATCATGCGTCTCAAACGGACATTCTGGCCAAAAGTTAGTCAAATCTGATTCAAAATCAAAACCTGACTTTTCGCACGAGAAACCCGAAAAGTCCAAAACCAATTTTTCTTGAATATTCCAGCAGCTAATAACCTCTTTACACGTGAGTTACCTATTTTCCAATCACTTTTCTTGATTCTATGCCGCTTCTTTACTTTTATGGTTTTCTGATTGAGTCGGGTCCATTCTCGTCCTACATCATTCTCCTCCACTATGAAAGAACTCGCCCTCGAGTTCCTCTTGAATAAAAGACAAGAATAGGCATTCAAAAGACCCATGAAAAAATTAGACAATTGAACCTGTGGATTATTGATCAGATCTTCTGCATATTCTGATGGCACAATCATGAACCCAACACCATAGATGAGTCTATCGTATGCATTTTGGCTTTCATAGGCAACCGTAGTAGATTCTTCTTGGCTCTCAAGGTTACATTCTTGAATGACATCGGGTTCTGAATGATTTATTTCAGGCTCCAAAACTTCTTCATTATTAATAACCATGTCAACACGAGCAATTTCATATTTAATCTCTTCTTCATCATGGATGATTTCTTGTGGGGCTTCTTCTATTGAAAAATTTTCTATCTTCTCTTCAGGTAAACAATTGCTCTCAACGGGCAAAGCAAACTCTTTGGACTTTAACTTCTTCTCAAAAATCTTAGGAGGATAATTCTTGAAGCAAAAATCTCTAGGCAGAAATTTTTCATTAAGAAGACCTTTCATCTTCCGCCATGTCTGAACAGGCACTTTTCTTCGCCTCTTTCTGGCTCCTTGCAATTCATCCCACCAATAAGCAGCAGTACTTTTAAGCTTTCGAGACACCATCTTAACTTGCTTATTCTCTGGAATCTCCATAATTTCGAAGAACCTATCCACCTCAACTTGCCAATCCAGAAAATCTTCCACACCCAAGTTGCCCGAAAAGAAAGGAATTTCGGCCTTGACTTTGTAATCCTGGTCAGCTTGTCCTTGTGGTTCATATTGCACAATCTCTTCTTCAGACTCAGATTCTGAAGTATGAACAACAACTTCTCTATGTGGAGCCCTAACTCGCTGGCCTCCTTCCCCGCCTCTATTCCGATTATTGTTGTTGTTGTTGTTGTTCCTCTCACCCAACAATCCACGAATTTCTCTGATCTGATTATTCAAGGAATTGATGGCAGCGGTAAACGCTGTTGTAAGAGCTTCAATATCTGATTTCGTAACTTCACCCATTGCTACTAAGGCAAATAAAAGAGACAGGGAAGACCTGCTCTGATACCACCTGACGCAGTCGGAATGATCGGATTGATAAACTAGGTTTACTAGCAATAAACCTAGCAATAGAGTTCTGGAGTCCACCAGAGATAAAAGAGAATAATCTCAAATTTATTGACAAAAGATAATAGATGCGTTCTGCAGCCACATACGGCTGCTTAAATAAGAGAAATAAAACCCTAGGGCGACTAACATTGAACCCTAAAGCCCATGGGTAAAAACAAAACAAACTAGAAAACCTAAAATAAAAAGAATGCAAAACTAGCCTAAAATATTAAATCCCGAATCGGATAATTAAAACGACATATTTTGGCCTAAATCCGTTAGGGCTCACTAAAGTGAGTCTTGAAGATCTCGTCGTTCCCATTCTGGAAAGGGATCATGCGTCTCAAACGGACATTCTGGCCAAAAGTTAGTCAAATCTGATTCAAAATCAAAACCTGACTTTTCGCACGAGAAACCCGAAAAGTCCAAAACCAATTTTTCTTGAATATTCCAGCAGCTAATAACCTCTTTACACGTGAGTTACCTATTTTCCAATCACTTTTCTTCATTCTATGCCGCTTCTTTACTTTTATGGTTTTCTGATTGAGTCGGGTCCATTCTCGTCCTACATCATACCTACGTTAATTCGTCAAATGGGAGTAACAAAAGAGAAAAAAAAATGTAGACTATGTCACTATAATTGGGACAGGCTGGACAGCGTTTTCGTCAACTCAGGAGCACAGGCACCACGCGCAAGGGCGTAGCTAGCCTAGGGCGAGAAGGGTCAATTGACCCTTCTCAATTTTAAAAAAATCCTTAATTAGTGTTAATGATCTATGTACCTTAATGAAATGAAATAAAATTGACCCCTTCTCAATTTTTGAAAAATCCTTAACTAGTCTCAATTTTCAAAATTCAATACAAATTTATCTTAATTAGTTTTAATTATCCTTGAACTTTAATGGAATGTAATAATATTTTACACTATTAATACACTATATATATCTAATTAATACGAATCTTTTCAAGGTTTTCTTACCCTATTGATCGATATATGCCCATATGCGCATATTTACGATTCTTTGTTAATATGCTAAATTGAAGTAACACATAATTTTTTCTATTTTTTGATCCCAAAATTTATTCAACATGATTTAAGGATCTTTCAATTTCAGCATTAGTACAAGAAATATTACACCTAAATTTTCTTAATTATACTAATATTTTTTTTTTTTGGGCAAAAGATTGTGTTATTTTTAGAAGACGACTGGAAATGAGTATATTTGTTAGTTAATAAAGTTTGACCCTCCTAAGTGATTTTTTTGGCTACGCCACTGACCACGCGAGCAACTTTTGCGGGACTAGTAGGTCACTAAAACGAAAACAAATAGATAAGAAACGGTTTGACTTCTATATCACATGTGCATGGCCTCGGCAGCTTCGTTCATTTGCCATTTAAAAATGACCGAGTTTAATTCAGCACATAAAAACTGATAGAAAAAGGTCTCAATCCCAATCAACTACCCATCATTCACATCTCCAATTTGATATTTGTACACCAAGAGTTTGAGATCTCAACATTTAGTTCTTCATTCAAGAAAGAAGAATCATATTGTTGATGGTGAGCATGGCGTGGCCAATCCTATTTGTTTTTCCACCAGCTTCTGTGTTCATCACAGCCATGTCAGTGATCTGCTTCACAGCGTCAGCTTATGCCGGATTCTCGGAGGTGAGAGGAAAGCACCTGGAGTGTTCCAAGTTCTGGAAGAATAATAGCAATCAGTCCGATTCTCAAAAATCAAAGCAAATTAACATATCTAGTAGAAGAGGCATGCAGATTACTTATACTCCCGCATTTCTTGCTAGTCTCACATCCTTGGTGTTCTTTCCCCGTTACGGTGATATCAGATATCTATTGTTCTCTTCATGTCTAACTATTCATTTCCTCAAAAGACTTTTGGAGGTACGATTACGGCGAATTTTACATCTCAGTTAATTTGCTTATAAATTAATTGATTGAATCCAAGTTAATTATATACATACCTATGAACGCCATGTGTTTGTTTTAATGTCTAACAGAAGCCTAGTCTGCTACTAGCGAGTTCGACATTTGCTTGAATTGGACAATTTAACTACTCATTGTGTAGGATTTTGAAGGGATGAAACTGACTAATATGTTTCACAATTTGTTGATTTGATACAGATAGCAAATATTGTCAAATGATTTTGATTGTGTTGTTAGATTACTTTAAGCTAACAATCTTAAGCTGATAACCCATGCAACATCAACAAGGAAAATTCTACAATGTGTTCACGTATGACATGCATACAATTGCCTTAAAACTGGTAAAATGAGTCTTCAAAATAGTAATATTAGTCCTCAAAGTGATAACATGAGTTCTTAAAGTGGTAAAAATAATTGATGTATGAGAAATGTTAACATACCATAGGTTTACCCCATCAACAAAGCCATCCCAGTACATAGGATATTGGTCATGTACACATATGCTAGATTTACAAGATGCAGCTGGCAAAATCTTGAGGATATATAGGCTTATTCTATCTATTATGACAAGACATATATATGTATTAGATCTCAATCGCAGATAGAAATTTTTCTCCCGGCCTCCCCTGTCTCGTCGTTACAGCTTAATTTTTTTCGTCTTGTTTGATTTGTAGGTTCAATTTGTTCACAAGTACAGTGGAGGGATGGCACTTGATACTGCGATTTTTATCTGTCTCAGTTACTTCACGTCTACTGCCACCATGATCTACGCTCAGCACCTTAATATAACCCAAGGGCCGGAGCCACAAATTGATTTGAAGTACCCTGGAATTCTGTTGTTTCTACTTGGGATATCTGGCAATTTCTACCATCACTACCTACTTTCGCGAATGAGATCATCATCCTCTTCGTCTCCGTCGAACTCAAAAAGCAATGATGTTATGGATTATAAGATTCCAAGGGGTGGATTGTTTGAGCTAGTGGTATGCCCTCACTATCTTTTTGAAATCATAGGATTTGTAGGGTTCTCTTTTATTTCTCAGACCTTGTATGCATTCGCCTTCGCGGTCGGAACAGCATTCTATTTGACTGGTAGGAGCTATGCTACTAGGAGATGGTATCTTTCTAAGTTTAAACATTTTCCCCAAAATGTCAAGGCTCTCATTCCATATCTTTTATAGATGTAATGTAAGCATGTTTGTATCAGACTATAAATTAAATCATGTTAGAGATTTCAGAATTAATTCTGTTTACCAAGTATGGCACATTTAAATCAATAAAGCTCTCTACAAACTTGATTTCAACAACTCAACTATTTGCTTTTACATTGATAAATTATCAATGTTCAGATTTTGCTGACATCTCTGCCGGGTCTATATTGGAATTAGAAATAGCTAAAATTCCTATGACATCTCTGAAACAAATTCCCTATGAAAGATGGCATTTGCCTTCAAGTACGTTTGAACCATATTTGTTCCACTCCTAACAAGTTTTTGGAAAATGTATGCACGACTTGAAAAATGATCCATATTTGACCTTTTGAATAACTTAGATGAATCCAGGGAAGGCCGAAATCATCCAACTCGATCTTACTATGAATGTGGGCTAAAAACCGTTAAACATTGCCCTTCCCCAATAATATATAATCATATAGTAGCATAGGAGTAGCAGATAGCTAGCTGGTCCTGAAAAAAGCATATCAGAGTAATTAATTAACATCCATGGATACCTTTCAATAAGACGGATCGATTTACTGGTTGTTTCGAAGATTTTAGGCCTTCTTCTACATCGTTAGTGAGTTTCTCATCCTTCTAATTTGAATTTGTATTGATTGGGAGTTTTAGCTTAGATATCTTGCATAGGACATAAACGAATGGCATTCAACAAACATAAATTAGGGATTCACTATAATAAATAAATAATTCATGCACGTCTTAATGATCATAAATATTATACTCAACTGCTAAAGAATTTAAATTTAATATTTTGCATGCAAAAGCTTTTTGAATTTTTTTCATTAACCGTAGCACAATTAGTGTTTGACATGTCAAGTAAATTTATTCTCATCAGCCAACATTGTATAATAAGACAACTCAACAAGGAATCACCTAACAGAGATATAGCCGTAAGCGGTAAACAGGGTGTAGGGGTGGTCAACTACTACTACACCCACAATTAAGGCAATTAACTTCATAGTTAGTATGACGATAAATATCGGTCATGAAAGAGGCGATTATTACAGCTTCAATTACGATAATAACTATGAGCAATAATTGCAACTATGAATGCGCGATGAATGACTGTCGTAAATGTGTCATGATCAATCACGTTAGTGTAGCAATAATTATCATCATAAGTGTGTAAGTAAATGCACCCTTAAAAGCGGATACAATGGCAGCTTGTCCCCTAAGTAAGTCGTCGTCTATATGAAGGAGGCTTGAACGTTAACCTCCCATTCCGATTTATTTGATTTCAGTCGACTATAAAACGTGTTGACTGAGGCATCAGATGGTTTTCTGCAGGTACCCCCTCCTCTTCGAGCTGATGATCAAACTCCAAGTCAAACGCTCAAAGAAAGGTTCTAGATCATTTCTAATTAGGTCCCCCTCCAGTCCGCATTCATTGGTGAGTTAAAATCCTCTTCGGACTTTTTCGTCACCCACACAGGGCAATGGTCTTTCTCTCCTAGCCAATTTTTTTTTCCTGCAGTCCTTGCCGTCAAACACATGCGAGCAAGGCATGCAAACAACATCATCTTCGTTTGCTCCACCTCCAAACAGTCAGTGCAACTCTCACCAACGACCTTATGCCTCTTTCTTTCTCAATATTGATCCTCCTCCATCTCTTCATCTTTCAACACACCAATCCTCTTGAACATCCTCTTCCTCAATTCCCTTGCCACTAATTCTAGTTTGCACACCATGATATGCATTACATTTTGAAAATACAAGGACAGAATATGATTTTCTGGAAAATGGGGATTGCAGTGCACAGATCAATCCTCACTGGGCAGCAGAAACCAAAATGACAAATAGAACACCAGATTTTGGTTACGCAGTGAAAACCTCAAGTATGAGATTAAAAACACTGCGGGGCTCTTACTCTTGAGAACCCAAAATAAAGATCATCATATTAAAAAGGATATGTTCTTTTACAAACTTGAATAGCACTAGCTCGGCTATAAGATTTAGACAAAATCTAACTCAAAGTTTGTCTTCCTTCTAGAACTCCTTCACTTGAACGATCACCAAATCTTGCTCTTCTTTCTTCACCGTCTCTCTACTGATCTCAAGAGAGTATTATGCATATGAGAACACAATCAATGACACTTATACATGGACCAAGTGTTTGACTCTTTGTGAAGACTCGATTTCAAACTAACATGCAAGACTCTATCACAATTCTTGCGTCTCTAGATGCCCACCCCTATGGCTGGATATATTCTCTATATATATATATCAATAGATGCCGTGCAACACCTAATAAAAACAGATTTGTAACCTAATTCCACTTCTACAAAGAAACCTTCTTTTGTGTTAAAGATACTTAACAAATAAGGACACCAAAACCTAAAAAACTTAGGCAATCAATAATCCAATTTGACACACAGAAAAATATCTTTAAATAAATAAAAGATATTAAACCCATTAAACCCCCAAAGATACTTTCCTAGACCAACACCCAATTTATGCATGTATGCATGGATGCATTTACCTGAGATTCTCTTGAGATCAATTTGTAAGATACTTCACCGTTTTGTATGGGAATGCCAATATATCAAGTTGGTCAAAACTTGTACCTACACATTTACATCAACACTCAAGGCCAGTTTTGATCACTGTTGGTATCCAATGTTCCAATTTATCTACTCAACTCTGCTATGATCCTTTCTACTACTTTATCTTGACTATTTTCATCAACTTTCACTGAGTCCAAAGTATCATAAAGATCCTCCTTCCACCCGCCATCCTCATCGCATTAAAACTAGGAAAGATTGAATCGGCGTACTTGTGAATTTTCTTTCTTTTCTGATTTATGGATGGGGTTTCAGTTCTATCTTCAGAGAATTACGTGCATGTAATATTTGTGGCTTATTATAAACAAAAATAATAATAATTAAAAAGTCTACTATTTCAAATCTGTTTCTGCTTTATGTTTAGTGAGCCTCACTTGCTAATCTTTTGTATCTTATCACTTTCAGCAGATCAATACTCAATTTTCAACTATGAAGTGAACACCTTTGACAAATCCAACCAATATTTAGAAAATCATTCAAAAGGTGAGCTCGTGGTTACGTCAACTATGTTTCTTTGGATACGTACGATCAACTATGTTGAATAACGCAAATATTACGTACAAACTATGTAGTTAGGGGTCGTCAATGGGCAGCCCTGCGCAAAATCAATGGGCTCGGGCCAAGCCGGGCAGGGCCACAACATTTTTATTTTATTTTTCGAGCCGGACTTCTCTTAAAAATCAAGGCCCAGGGCCTTATGGGCTTTTTGGGTGGGCAGGGCCGAGCCCATTATTTTTATATGTCATGTTCTTTTGTTAAAAAAATACAAAAAACTATGAAAAAATTATGATATTTTTAAACTAATGAAATTTCATCGATAATAGCGCATGCCAAGAAGGCCATTACATACCCAACCGCTGACACATAACAATGGCCAGAACAAGGCTTCGTGAAGGAGCCATAGTGGTACATAGGATAGTCCAACTATATTTGAACTTATCGCTCACTTATTTAAAGCGAGCCTATAACTATGACCAAATTGCATAGTAATAGGCTAGTTAAAAACAAAACTAATTGAAAAATGGGTACAAAGACCCAATGCTCATTCTGAACCCAAGAGATCCTAGCCCAAAACTGAATTTCAGAACTAGCGGCTCAAGAAGCCCTAGGACCCACCAACATGCTTCCCTCGCCACCAGAATCGCCGACTTCTGTCCAACCAGCCATGATTTGGGCACCCCTATCCAGGAGACTCCGTTTTCCGGCACGATGAACACCATTCCACTAGTCCAACGGGATGCAAAATCGCCCATCGCCAGACCCACAAATCGAGGCTTGACGCCTCTAGCCTCTGCCCTTGCAAATCTGAGCAGAATTTCTCGCAGCAACGCTTCCACCAAGCAACTTGACTTCAACGCCGGTAGTGTCCAAGCAAAGCCGCTCACCCGGCCTTTCCATCTTGGCCTAGAACGGCGCTTTCCCCAGCAAAACACATAGTACTGGACTTCAAAATCATATTGGGATTGAGAGAAGGAGATCATGGTAGGTACAACGCCTAGCCTTGGCCGCTTGGAGGAGATGGCATCAGCCATACTCAATGAATCCGATGGAATGAAGATCGGAATAGGTCTCCATGGATGATGGAGGAAGATGTTTAGCGGCGTGAGCGCAACCCTAGCAGAGCCATTAGGTAATATGCAATTGATACATAGCTTCTCTAGGAAAGAGTTTGAAGTCACTTTACTGATAAAAAAAAAATTTATGATATGTTAATGATTGAACAAAATAGAATACAAAATAAAAGGAAAATATGGCCTAATGCAATAATTAGTTAACTACATAAAGAATATTAATACTAGAATTGAATGGGCTTTCAGGCTGGGCTTATGAGGCCGGGCCAGGTGGCCTTTAATGGGCATATAATGGGCCGGGCCTGGGCTTTAAACCCTCCGTCCTAGCCCTGCCTCGTGCCTAATGGGCAGGGCCGAGATGGGCTTTGCTGCGGGTAAGGCCGGCCGGGCGCCCATAGGCTTTTGGGCCCGCAAGCCAAATGATGACCCCCTATACGTAGTAGTACAAACTCATTTAAGAACATGGAACTCAAATCCTCGTTCATCATTCAAAAATGAAAGAAGAGTCAAAGGTATGCTGATTCAGTCTAGCCAGGTATGAATGTGACGAGTATGATGAGTGCAAGGAGCATCTTATGATTCTTTAAACTTTCTCAAAATCCACGATGATAGGCAGGATGAAACATTTGTAAGATCAATTGCAAAGCTAGGTAGAAAATTGGAAAATATGGATTGAAATAGGGAATAAAAGAGAAACAATAGCCTTTTGGGTTTTATATTGACTAGTGTGCACATATACTGGTGTATGCGAAGAATTTATGGTAAGGGAATTGAGGAAGAGAATGAAAAACAAGGCTTTTGAAAGGTGAAAGATGATGAGGAGAAGGAAGAAGGGGATGAGGATTAATCACTATTGAGGTGAGAATTGAATATTTGTTTGGAAGAATTAGGTAAAGGAAGAGATGATAAAGTTTACATGCTTTCCTCACATGTGTTTCATGGAAAGCACTGCATAGAAAAATTGTTGGCAAGGAAGGATCATTGTTCGGTTTGCCACTTCTAGCAAGATATCGATCTTTAGGGTTCTTTTAAGATTAGTTGTTTTGTATCTGTATCAAGAGGGTCTTGTATCAATTGACCTTTGAAACTCTTTAAGTGGAGGATTTAATTTCCTAAAAAAATATTTTTCCTTATCTGTCTACTTAATGGGTGTTTCCTTTTCTTTTTGTATGTACATTCAATCAGACCCAACAAAACGTTTATTGACAATAAACATTTAACCCACATTAACAAGTTTATATTTTTTTTGAAGTAAAGAGCACATACCAATTATATGCCCTTGTTTCATAGATAAGAATAGTACAATAAAGACTACTCTATGCTTGATAATCGTAGTTCAGAGTAGTCTATGCTAATAAAAATATCTCGCCTCTGTAGGCAATGTATTTTACCTAATTCTAACGCCGAGCACGCAATTGTGGTACGTTAAAACTAAGTACTTCTACCAAGGCTCATAAAGAGACCTTCACTTGCATAGACATTATTCTAAAAAAGCCAACCAGGCAACTAGAAAACAATTAGGCCCAAACATCGACCCAACAACTAGTTTCATGACTTTAGGCCCAGTTAGAGGTCCATCGAGCCCCCTGAAGAATACAGGTCAAGGAAGTGGGCCCTGAATTGAGCCCGAAGGCAACCCACAACTTTGGCCAGATTTGATCTGGACACCCAGCCGCCGTTAAGCACCCGGACACGGCATCACGCGGCTATAGCTACCTTTGCAAACTCCGGCGTCGCTGCACCCGATCTAATAACCCAATAAAGCCCGCCTCCGCCCAGCAACACCGCTACCGCCACCATCTCTGTCCTCACCAGCGACACCGGCGTCACCTGCAACAAGGCCTAAAATTGCATCCTGATTCAACTTTCGGATCTCCTCCCCCGGATGGAATAATAGCCATGGAGTCGTCCATGACGAGGTCGAGGTACAAAGCTCAATAGCCCGATCAACCCTGCCAAACACAGCCAGCCACACCCTCCTTCACGTCGAGGGGGAGATCGATCAATCATGCGCATAGACGTCGAGGTGAACAAGGGGCCGGAGTTGACGAGAACCTCCATATTTGCCGCACAAACAGGGCGGCGGCGCTAGGGTTTAGCGAGAGTTTCCTCTCGCTCTCGGTCATATTCTCTACCAAATTTCTTCATTTCGATACATTAACAAGTTTATTGATTCTCAAGAGACTTTTATTAGCTCACGATAAAATATTTATTGACGCTTAACAAACATTTATTAACCCACAATATAACATTTCTTGACCCTCAACAAACGTTTTATTAACCAACAATAAAATGTTTATTGTTAGTAAGGCTTCAATAAACACTTTATTAATCACAACAAAGACTCATATACCACTACATCAAAAATAGTCTTTTACGACTCACATTGTATGCCGTAAAAGGGTATTTACTGCTTAGCGCACAAAAGTAGGTTGTAAATGCCCAAGCCATAAATGACATATCTCTTTTACTGCATGCAAAAATGTGCCATCAATGAACAATTAGCCCGCTGTAAAAATGTGCCATCAATGGATCTGAACTAGTGACAAGAGGCACATGAAAGGCATGGCTGGGTTTGCCCATGGCCTGGTACACCAGAATCTTACCCCGTCAAATCGAAGCACTGCTCCTTCCAGATCTAAAAGAATTTGAAGTGAATAAGGGAGAGGGATAGACAAAGAATGAGAGAAAGGAATTACGTACCCATTCTTGGGGAAGGAATTTGTGGTGCTTAGAATGACCACAGAATTCGAGTTACTTTGTTTCTGGTTTGCAAGTGGCGAAGAGATTAGAGGGATTTGATCCCAGAGTTAAAAAACACTAAGAAAAAGTATAAAGAATGAAGTGAGAAGAATCAAATTAGGTGGGAAATTCAAGATTTTGTCAAAAAAAAAAAAAAAAAACGGGCAGTGCAAATATAAAATAGATATTGAAAATGTTATATATCATTTAAGGCGTGCATTAATTGTGTGCCGCAAAAAAGTATATACATATCAATTTTACAGCGTTCAATAAACGTGCGCTATAAATGTGTTGTAATATTTATGGCGTGCATCAAATGTGAGCTGTAAAAAACTAAATGCACATAACCACTGTAAGTGGCCTAATGGTTCTTGCCTAGTTGGGTGTGCTCCCCAACCTAGGTTCGAACCCCGAAGCTGTCAAAGTGGCCAGGCACTGTGCTGCAATGCACAGTTGAAGCATTTCACATGCGCCGAAGGGGTTTATCTTGGTCCCAGGAAGCCTTTGGGTTCCCCTTGACAAAGTCAAAAAAAAAAAAAAAAAAAAAAACTAAATACACATCACTTTTACAGCAAGCATCAAAGACCGGTGCGCTATAGTTTTTTGCGACATGTGTTAAATGTGCGCCGTAAAAGCATATCTTTTACAACATGCATCTATGTGCGAGGTAAAAAAACATCTTTTCTTTAAACATTTTTCTAACTCCAACAAAAATTTCAACCCACAGTAAATGTTATATTGACTATCTGTAACCACTTTTCTTCTTTATCGGGAAAAATGTTCTGAAAAATATGGAGGTCGCATCATCTAATGTATAATAAAAGAACACTTGTTTTATTCTTTCATTCTACTTATTCGTTGAGGAACTGGGTCGGCGTTTCTTATTGGCAAACCCAGAAAAAGGAAAATTTTTTTTTTTTTTTTTCTGAATGAATATCATATTGATATATTAATAACTCAAGCCATAAATTGCCTATATATCATCCCTCTACCATCATGGGGTAGATAAAGAGTCTGTGGTAGTAGCACAGTGATACATAGATTAGGTCCAATCATTTGAGAGTGCCATACTCATACAGAGAGCCTATAGACTACTAACTACTACATAGTAAATAGGTCGAGTAAACTAGATAAAAACTACACTCATTAGCGCTCATTAAGGAAGTAACTAACTAACGAGCATAGCTCCATATATACACAAGTAAGAAATTTATTAGAAATAAAAAACAAAACTAAATGAAGTGGGCCACAACCCAATGGCTCATAAGGGTTGCCCCAGCCCAAGGCCCAAAACTACAGCCCAGCCCTGATTCAAGCTTGGCCTCACTGTGCCGATCCATCAGAAGCACCACGACCACAGCTGCCGCCGTGAGGAACACCACCAGCGCCCCTCGACTTCGCCACCCGTGCCGTCGAGAAGCGCGCAAGAGACCCAAGTCCCCACCGCACCGCATCCCAACAAACTTTTGATGCCGAAGTCACCTCCACCTTCACCTGGAAAAGAAACGGATCAGAGATCTAGATCCATCCCACGCCACCTTCACCGTCCCTCAAATGATGTGCCACGACCTCACCACCTCAGTGCTGCAACAAGCTCGAAAACCGCCAAACCACCGCTGTCAACCTTTAGCCAAAGTCGACCCAAACTAGCCCGAGCAAAGCCTTAGGAGGCAAAAAAACCACCCATCCGGCAGCAGCACCGACACCACGTGACCAAGGCCAGCACAGGCGTTGGGCCACCACCAGACGAGCACCTACCTTGATTACGCCTTAGGTTTTGGGAGAGTCCTATAAAAAAAGAAAACACTTATGGGGAAGAGAATCTCCACTTTTATCCTTTTGGACAATTTCCTTTTAAACCAAAAAACCAATGAGTTATTAAGATGACCGATGATTAATTTTGTCCATATTCAATTAAAACTCATATCACACCAAAACTCTCTGCTAGGGTTTTCAAAAAAACTCTCTTACCTCCGTCCGGCGGCGCGTCAACGGACGTTGTCGTCGGACGGGCCTTGTTGCTGGGTAATCGCGCGTGGTCCCTTTTATCGGGGTGGCTTAGTTCTTGATCGTTGGGTTTGATGGCTGGTGGTAGGGGAGATCAGAGTTGCTGGGGGGTGGTGGTTCAGTACTTACAGGTGGAAGTTGTGGGTTGGTTGGGCGGCACGTCTGGGGATGAAGAGGGCGAAGGAGATGGGATTTGTGGCGGGTCGAGTCCTGGATGGTCAGAGATGGTGGTGGATTGTCGATCAATTCTGGGTTGGTGCTACGAGTCCACGACTCGATCTGGGTTGGGTGGACTTCTGGATTGGGGTGTGGGCTGTGGATTTCTAGCGGTGGCGCGACCGGGTTGGTGGATGGTCGGCGATGGTGCGAGACAACTGGTTTCGGGGCGCGCTGACGGTGGATGTTCGTCGCAGGTGGTGGCACGTCAGGAATGGGGGGACGAAGATGGGGGGCTGTGCAGGAACTGGGCTGGGCCCTCTCCTACTTGGGCTGGATGTGGGGTTTGGGCTCAATTTTGGGCCCTGCCCTGGTTATCTTTTTATTTAATGTTGTTTTTTAAGTTGTTTTGTTGGCAATAAGATCGGGTTTGCCATGGTGGCGGGATTGGCTGTCACTAGTGTTTTAGGGTTTGGTTTTTTGGTAATAAGACACTACTAAAGGTGTGGCAGAGACAATCTTCTATTTCGCAGTCTTGGGGGTCGTTCCTGTTCTGGAGTTGGGTCAGCAGCGGTGGCGAAAAAGTCTGGCATAGACAATCATCCTTGGCCTTCTAGTGGGTCCTTCTTGTCTGGGATCGGGTCGGAGGCGATGGCGTTTTGGAGCAGTGGTGGATGGATGGTGTTGACAATAGGGAGGTGATGGTATTGGCTTTTTTAGTGCCAGGTCTGAATGTCCGGTAATCCATTTGATTGAGTTTAGGTCACAACGAGTGTTGACTTGGTCAATCAAATGCTGGTCAGGAGGACTCTGGTTGGTGAGTTTAATGTCGACACAAGTGAGTCTTAGAGTTATTACTGGCTGGACAAGAGGTAAGATGTTAAGGGGTCACTGCTCCTGCGCGTTTGTCTTTGTCATACAGTTGTAGTGCAAGTTTAGAGTCAGTCATTATAGAGTTCCAGTGTGAAGTCTAGAGGCCATTTCTGGGTTAGAGATGTCGCCTATAACTCGTTGTAAGCAGTTCATTATTAATGAAGTTCTTATTTGATCAAAAAAAAAAGATGACCGATGATTAATATGGGATTTACCTGGATGTTTCGAGAATTTAATTCATAAAGAATTGAATTGTAAAGTGAAGCACTCAATAATTGCTAAAATGACATTACTTTCATATCACAATCGATTCACAAATTAAATCTTGCAAATTCTCAATCAAATCTTGCAAATTCTTATTATAAACCAACAGTAATACTATTCGGAATACATAACGTAAATTCATTCTTATTCAACCAACAGTAATACTAATCGGATTTGCAAAGGATTATGTTGTAAAACAACTCAACTGAAAAGATTCCTAACAAACATGTAGCTGGAAGCGGCAAACCGGGCAATTGTCATTTTCTCTCAGCCATTTCTCTATGCATTCCTTGCCGTGAAACACATGCGAGCACGGCATACAGAGAACATCGTCGTTTTCAGCACCAAATTCCTCCAAACAGATGGTGCAGCTGTCACTCTCACCTACGATCTTACGCCTCTTTCTGCCCTCTCGATATTGATCCTCCTCAACCTCGTCATCTTTCACCACTCTGACCCTCTTGAGCATCCTCTTTCTCAGTTCCCTCGCCACTAATTCTCGCTGACACACCAGGAAATGCGTTAGCTTCATATCTACACTCAATGCCAGTATTTTTGGATCATTGTCGGAACCCAATGTTCCAATTTCTCTGTTAAACACTTCAATGATCTTATCCACGATTTCGTCTTGCTCTTCCTCAGCGACGTTGAATGAGTCCAGTACATAATAAAGACGCTCCTTCCACTCGTCATCTTCGTCGCTTTTGAACTCGGCCAGAGTGAATCGACTTACATGGGGATCTTCTTTCTTGATAGAATGATGGATTGGGGTATCATATTGTGGGGAGTATATGCCATATCTATGATGCTCGGCGTAGTCAAACTTAACGGCGAGCACAGGTTGTGAAGGGTCCTCCACATACTGGTCCGGTTTGTCAAAAGTGTTTATTTCGTAGGTGAAAATAGTCATGAGAAGATTATAGCCTTCCATTGTACCCAAACTGGAAAAGAACGAACAGCTCAAATAGTGTTCTTTATATATAGCTAGCTAGACTGCCACTGGGAAACTGAGACAGAGTCTTTAATCCTAATCCGTATGTAGCATGGATTCGAAATAATCTTCTAATTTGACGAAACCTATGTGGCCAAAATCCCTATAGATGTTTCTTTAGAGTCCCACCACCTGGATCAATTAAGGAAAAAAGGGCAAGAAAAATAAGTGAGCCTCACCTGAAAACAATTAAATTTGATTTTTTTTTTTAATCTTGAAATTCTTTATTTTATTTAATTGATTTTGCAATTTGCATTAACCACAAATAATTGTTTTGAAAGTTATTTGTGATTTTCTTATAAAAAAAAAATCCAATATTCGTGGCTTGCAGCCAAGATAATTTCAAAAAGGACAAATCCTATTTAAAAAAAAAATTAGACATGTTACTGTGAATTAAGTCAATTATTGAGAGAATCGTTAAATTTTTAAACTACCGTATATGCCCTCACATAATATAAATATTAATAAATAAATTATTTCTGTATGAGAATAAGATAGTCAATAGGTATATATTTGAAAAAATTGCAATTCCTCCCATGAAAAAAGGAGAAGCTTCCCCAAAATTAGGAGAGAAATTGCTAAAAAAAAATTAAATTTTAAAAAATAAAAATAAAAACCAATTGACATGTGCGAAACACATGTTAAGGGGATAGTGTTACTGTGGATTCAATTTTTACGTACCCATGAAAATATGAAAACAAAACTAGTTAGCCTAAATTTGTAAACATAGCCTAGAGCCCTAGACTCCAACGTGAAATCCAAATATTAGGGTCTTTACCTGGTCCTCTATTTGTCATAAAGTTAAACGATTGAGTGTAACCCATACAGCAAACATGAAAAATTAACAAAACTAGCTAATATATATATATATATATATATATCAGCCCTGAAATATTGAAAACCATAAGGGATTCATACCAAAAGTCAGGACTAAATGGGTTTGTCTCCGGCTAGCTTATTGTCATATTGTGCATGAAAGGTTCCACAACAGAAGAGATACAATGAGTGATCCAGTAGTAGTGAATGAAAAGGTTTTGACATCGATATGATGATAAAGGATATATAGAGGGGAAGCCCGGCTCTCTTGTTTATATGTTTAAGTTCGTGGAATAGATCGGTTTATAAACAAAAAGAAATTATATATATATATGGCTGCACTCCAAAAGTAGGTCCAGACAGTCACCCATGCGCTAACAGCCTAACATAGAAGGAGTGCAAGAGGTACATTGTTTTTTGAACAGAATAAAGGTTTTCCATTTATATCATACAAAAGATAGAAAAGACATTTTCCATTTTCCATTTTCCATTTTTCTTTTGCATTTTTTTCTAACTGTGGAATAACAATTTATGGTACGCCTTACCTCTGCTTGAGTGCTTGTTTGTTCGATTTCGATCAGAACTGTTAAATTATGAGGTTCTAAATGAACTTACGGAATCCGGTTAGGATAGCTTAAAATTAACAAAATATAGATGAGTTACCATATCGTAATCATAAAGTCCCAAATAAAAATAATTGACATCAATTAAAAGCTTATATGTAAAAGTAAATTCTCAAGTGTAAGAATTTCGTACTATGTTAGTTGTTAGTTGTCTCTTCCTTGTTTGTTATTAGTTGGGTTTGGTTCGGTCCCCCCCTCCCCTCCCAAATTTTATTTTTTAATAAAGGGTTGGTGCGGCTGCCCTCAAGCCTTAATTAATGAAACTGTCGAATACAAGGGGGGACATTGAGCCTAAATCCCTTATTACAATAATCATCTAGAAAACGTCCTGAAATACTATCATGCTTCTCTACCAAATAATTGTATTCAACTAGGCACCAACTAGCAAAGAGCGCTCTTTATTGGCGACTCTATTTGCTTTAACATAGCGGTGACATAATGGAAACATAACTCGATATGTAACCCGATTACAACGTAGCATAATTACCATACGCACAGCTTTCCTACTATGTTGCTGCCGGAAGATAAATCCGACGACACTTAGTCTCACCCTACCATTAGGAGGCAGCGACCATTTAACGAAGCAATGAACTCGCCTCCTACCTAGAGCAGACAAGGCACTTTGAGTGCATACACAGGCAAAAATCCCGACTAGTCCTACACAATAAATGTAGGGATTTATTGCTTGCAAAATGCGCAAAACAACTAGGCAAACTAATTAAAACAGTAAAATTAAAATTAAAGGAAACAATAGCTTGGGCTAGGTCCAAGAAGTGGAATGAGGGTAATAGTCGAGAATTTTATTAATAATAATAAGAAATATTACAACTTATAGATGTAGTAACTACATCAAATTGAAACATAATAAAAACAATACTAGATGCAACAAGGCATCGAAAATAAAACCTAACAAGAATATTGAGGAATGCTATAAAGCATTTGATGAAGCACCGGGCAGAGCCCAGACTATGTAAAACAGTACCAATAGTATGGTCAACCATACTTCCACGCAAAGATATCCGTCGAATAGAGGGTAACTTTCTATCAAGGTAACTGGCGGTAGTGTGATCAACCTTGCCTACTCCACGCAAAATAGTACGTTGAGTAGAGAGCAATCTTCTACCTAAGTAGCTAAAATTCCAATTTCAAAGTGCAGCCGAAAAATGAGCCCATGAAAAATCTCCTGGATCCCCCAAATGCGAATCCAAACATAAGACAAGGCCCAAGCAAAGACCCACCGTAGGTAGTCCAAACCGAAAGAGGCCCAGGTCCACATTTGGGCACCCGAATTCTCTCTGGGCACCCAGATTTGCCCTAACCTTGACCCCAGCCAAAGCGTCGCCTTCCTTCACCAGAAAAACCCATGCTCCGTTCACTCGAGTCTGGGCACCACCACCTATGCCACCAATCTTGACGGGGGTCAGAATCGAAATCGGGTTAATGCTCCGCCAAACCCAAATCCCTCTGATCACTCATGCATCAATGGCAAATCCCGAACCCAACCACCGATCTGACATCTTCCCATCACTCGTAATCATGGACCGGCAACGACCTCTCATGAATCTCTCACCCAACCACGTCGCCACCAAGCCAGGTCCTTCTATGCAACCCGATTTCAACCGCGCCCGACTCGATCGAAGTTGGTAAACAGTCGAAACCGTCCGTACCTAGCTAGGTGGCACATCCACGTCCACCCTCCCCTTCCCCCCCCCCCCCCCCCCCCCCATGGAGCAGAAATGCCAAGATTAGGTTGAAGCAGATGATGGCCAAGGCTCAATTGAAACTGAACATAAGGAATCAACACATACAAGCGCCCAGGTTTGGGAACGGCATAAGCTATGCACAAAGGAGCCGATACCAAAATCGGTACCGCAAAAGTAGTCCATCGATGATGGAGAAAGGTGTAGAGAGGCCAAGAATGACGCTCTCCCAACCCTAGCAGAGTGCTAGGTATTCTCATTCCCAATTAAACTAGGGACGATCTCTAACATTTTTCTTTGATTTTATTAATTAAATTAATATAAATAAATTTATGCACAAAGTTTAATTGACATTTTGAATTCGACCGCCAAAAACACAACTGTTTGGTTTAGTTGCATAAGTCACTTATTTCTATATATAAGATTTTAAATTCGAGTCTCGTAACTATTTACTAATTTTTGTATAAAAAAAATAAAAAATTTCATACTAACCGGCCCTAAATATTTAAAAGCCAAAAAAAATCACATCTCCTGCAACTACCTTGATACTTCTTACATACTACTAACTACTTAATTACTTCTAAATGTCCTTTATCCACATTCTAAAGTCATACGCAGCTACTAAGAGCATCTTAAGTAGACTCTCTATTTTGGTTGCTTAACTATTTTGGAGAGCGTATTTAGCTTTTTATAAATTTTAGCAGCTGCACTAGACTCCCAAATGATTCTCTATTTTAACTTTTAGCTATCTCGCTATAAAATATAGAGAGAACGAGAAGACTCTCTATTGTTTTTGTTAATAAAACATTCCTTTTAAGTTTTTTTTTTTTTATTGAAAATGAACTTTATTAAACAATCCTTTTAAGTTGTAATATGTAATTTATAAATAAATTTAAACTATTTTTTATTTAGGGCCAATGATAAAAGAGGTCATTTTAAAATGTCTTATTATAATTCAGGATACACAAATGTCCTCATGATAATTAAGGTCACCTCTTCACAACCTACCACTAGAGTTACATTTAATAACAAAACTGCCATTGACAACTCTCTCTCCCCCTCAAGTCCGTCTAAACCTCTCTCTCTCTCTCTCTCTATCTCTCTCTCTCTCTCTCTCTCTCTATCTTCTTCTTCTTCTTCACACGGACACATACCTCGAAAGAGTGTGAATGGCGCGTCGTTAGGATCGGTGTACGAGTTCTTGAAGCGGTGCTGACTCGCCGATAATGGGATTGCTGCAGATTGTTTAGGTCGATGCAGCGTCATGCGACTCCTCTTCATCTCTTGACGTACTCGTCATGATCGGAGAGCGCAACATTGAAATAGAACGACTCGTTGCGCTCAACGAACTGGAGGCCGATGAAGGCGTGCTTGCCGGTGCCGTCCTCGATCTTAAGGACGAAGAAGCGCGACGAGTCGAGCACGGTCTCGACGGAGGTCGTTGGAGTTTGAATCCTCTGGTCGGATCTCGCGCTGGTCCTTGCACGACACTACCCGGAGCCGACTCGTCCAGATCTTGTCAGACTTGAGCCACATGCCGCAATTATACCTGCCGGATGTCGACCGCGGCGGGGTTTTGTACACGGCAACCTCGCGCACCAGCAACAGCTTCAGAATCCTCGTCGTCGCCGTGATCCATCTCCCTCGTCACTGTGAGTTCTGATTTTTTAGTGTTTCAATATTATTAATCAATTTTCACATGCTAGAATGTATCTATGTGCTTCTGTTTGGTAGATTACTTGCTTTATTGCCTGAGAATTTGGAGATTGTGTTTCCCATAATAGATTGAAGTAGTAGTATTGATCATATGCGAACAAATCTTCAATTTGCTTTGACGTTTATATATCTTCTGGACTACCAGTACTGTTAATCTTGGTTACTGGCTCAAGGAGTATATGGGGTTAGAAATTGATTTTCGGTTTCATAATAGTAAACGCTGCTGCTATATTGCTTTTAAGATGTCATTATGTTTGTTGCTACTGGTACCTCTGCTTCATTTTTGATAAGGAAACAATATTATGTTACTTCATTGGTTCAATCTGCTTAGTACTTTTATGTGGGTCGTCATCTTTTTTTAATCTACTGAAGAAGATAAATTTCCTTTTTATAAATGATTAGAGTTTATCATCCAAATATAAAAGGTGAAAAGTTTAGTTTAGATTGGTGTCAACTTTTAATCATGATATATAAAGATTGGTCAGTTATGATTTTGTTTGCATGTAAGTAATTAATGAAAGTTGTGATAGAGAATATAGCACAGCATGCATTCTTGTAACCTATTTACTGGGCTTGTCGCTCATCCCCTTCCTCTTTGGTTTAACTAGTAAGGAGTACATTATCTGTTAAAAGACATTGGTTTGGAGTGAAAGGAGATGGTTTTACTAGTTTCATAATCCCACCACTTAGCCCTTCCTGAATAACTTTTTTGGTTGACCCCGTTACTTTAACTAGTAGGAAGTGCATGATATCTTCAGGTAGTGCAGACATCAGCATTGCAAATCCAAAGGGTACTGGTTTGTAGTATAAAGATATGGCTGTACTAAAACAGTGAACTAAGTTTTTGCACTGTATTATTTTTTTGGTTGATCTGCAATGAAACTGACTTAATCTGCTAATAATATTACAGTCATTGAATGCCCGGTCATGAGCAATTCTTATGCACAAACTGGATCGCAGTGGCAGTGGATCAAGGTTTGTCTTTTCTAATTGTTGTATTTTTAATTGTTTTGGTTGGGCTTACATGTCATCACGGCTGTTGGTAGACTGTTGATATTGCTCCATATTGTCTTTGATAAAAATTACTTATTCATGCAGTTGCCTCAGACCTATGAGACTAAATTCCCTGAGAGCCGGTAGGATTATTCACATTGGGAATGTGAAGAAGGCAACTGGTATGCCTGTTAGTTCCAATTTTCAGACGATGGGAGTATTTAATTGTCCTCGTGGCTTTGTGTAACAAGAAAGAATGTCATGTAAGAATGTCATGTTGGGATGAGAAAGTTGCATGTACATTACTTAGAATTTTTCAGTCAATGTAATGTGAAATTACAAATATTGTTTATAGACTATTTTTTTATTAACTGTTATACACATCATTGATTAAGTCACTGGCCAGTTAAGTCATTGGCTATTGACAGTTACTTGGTTAGTGACATGGTCAGTTACTTAGTTAGTGACATGTGATTAACAGTGACTTGGCTATATTAACTTGTGACTTGGCTACTGACAGTTACTTGGTTAGTGACATGGTCAGTTACTTAGTTAGTGACATGTGATTAACAGTGACTTGGCTATTAACTTGTGACTTGACTACTGACAGTTACTTGGTCAGTGACATGGTCAGTTACTTAGTTAGTGATATGTGATTAACAGTGACTTGGCTATTAACTTGTGACTTGGCTACTGACAGTTACTTGGTCAGTGACATGGCCAATGACTTTGCCAGTAACTTACGGTTAACATTAACTTGGCCATGGATTCACAATGACATGGTCAGTGACTTGAGGTTAACAGTGACTTGGCCAGTGACTTCACTAACAGTAGGTCACTATTAATCTCAAGTCACTGTCAATCACATGTCACTAGCAAAGTCACTGTTATATTGCATGTTACTGGCTAAGTCACTGGCCATGTCCAATGTTGATCACAAGTCAGTAGACAAGTTACTGGTCATGTCATTGAAATTGCCGAGTCACTGACCTGGCCACTGGCTATGTCCAATGTTGATCAAGTCACTGGCCATGTCACTGAAATTGGCAAGTTACTTGCAAAGTCATTGACCATGTCATATTGCATGTCACTGACTAAGTCACTGACAAAAACAAAATCCATTATGATCAGTTTTTGGTTCACAAAAACAGAAATCATATATCTTAAACTTGATGCTAATGCTTCAAATCAAAATGCTGCTTTATCTGCCAAAGACAAGATTTTTTTTTTCTTTATAACGTTATTGTGTATAACAAATATATGTAGCACAACCTCAAAAATAATCATCAATCTGTGGGATATATGTATGAACACAATACATAAGAGGTATATAATAGTATAATACACAAGTACCTAAATATGGAGATCTATAGATCTTTATAACGTCAATAGTTTACAAGTGACAATCATGAGGAAAAATACTAAGGACAAATATGCGGGAAAACACTTTTGAATACCCTGTATTTGGAAACTTCAACCTCATTCTGAAACAAAATCAAGAGGCTGTCCCCCATGCAAGATGCATGAGCCCTACAGATATTTTCGTGCAAGGGCACGAACTTTGGTATCAAAATGTGACGATGTTATTCGTGAACCAAGCAAGTAGGTCGGATTAAGAAGAATCTTGATATAAAGCTCATGAACCTCTTGGAAAAAACTCTTAATCCCGTCATCATTACGGGAGTCATAAAGCAGCATAAGTCGTGTATGACCAGCTGTAACTTGCATCTCTCCTGTTCCAAATAAACCATAAATGATAAATATGCTTGCTTCCAACTTCATTCCAACCAAACTACACCAATCTTAATCTCAGCACATAGAAATGCTCAAAACTGAATGGGAAGTAAAGAATGATACAAAAATCCATAGAAGAAGGCCCTTACATTTCAATTTACAAGATCGTTTCCAAGAGGCATCATTTTTAGTACTGAATGTAAAAACATATGCAAGAGGGGAAACTGATTGACCTTGTTGTCAATCAATTCAATTTTACATAGGTTTTTTTTTTTTTTTTTCCAGCAAAACTGTGGTTTCTTCCAGCTTTGTCTTTTTTTGTAAACAAGCCTTCAACCAACTCATTCGACAATCATGATGGTGTAATAACTATTCAACGAACAAAAAATAAATACACTAAACAACTGGAAGCATGTTCAGCTCTGACAACCACCATCTAATTAACTCTATTGAATAACATAAGCCCAGAAAGTGATAGGTAGATATTCAGGAGGACTACAACAGTTAAAAGTTAAAAGACAAGTGATACTGATATTTTGAATAACTTGAATAAGAGGCGCTCTTATTACATATTAATTATTTCTTTAATAAACTGTATGTTGGTTAAAGTCAAAGATCATGTCTTTAACCCACCCAGAATCTAGTATAATAATTCTGTCACAATCTGATAAAATTTTGGAACAATTTGAGCACAAAATTACACACAGTGCCAAAACTGAGAGAGAATGGTGTACCTTCATAGGCATGTGAGCCTAGAGTTTTCGTTCGAGTAATCAAAATGGTTTACTCACATGTAAGTTTTCAAATTTGTCAATGAAATCATCATAATAGCTTGAGAATTCTTCCTGCACACAATAGGTAAAATTAGAAGAGGCAGAAGAATCAGCTCTAGCATAACACAGCCCCTAGAACTGTTTTGTTTTAACATCAAACAAAAGCTTTACTCATAAGAACCCAGATAATTTTGAATAACACAATTCTAACAAGTTCAAGAAGTTCAACTTGCTTTAAAATGGAAGGAAATATATGCAATGCCTACCTTACTCATCCCGTCTGGTTTCTATATCCTTATCACATCAAAATAGATTTGCCCGAGCAATATTGGTTTAACCCTAAGCAATCAGGAATTCTATACTAAACAGCAAAATTGACAACTCAACTACACATGTTCTTCCACTTCAATTACTTCGAGTACTAAAATACCGTATCCGAGGTGCAATCATTTTTCAATTTTCAGTGAGTAGAATGTAGCACACTAAACATCAATTTCTCAAACAATTTTATGAAATGCACAATTACAAAGAAGCATGATAATAGAATTGATTCAAACAGTAGAGGCCAACCTTCTTTACAGCCAATCTCTGCAACTTGGGAACCTCTTCAAGCAATCGAGCCTTGGTCCGGCGAATCTCGGAATTCAGAGCAACTGCAGATGCCGTGCTTTTCTCTTTTGAAGCAAGCTCTGCTTTCTCCATATCAAAATTACTCAAAATTCAGTCTCTATTTGAAAAATAGGACCAAATCATAACTAAAATTCTAGTCAATTTCAAAGAGATTCGAAATTCTGAACTCTTAAAGAGATTTCATCGCTCCGAAACACACAGTTTGAATCTGAAAGAAACTGAGAAAGAGACTGAACCTGAAGAGTAGCTTCAATGTCGGACCTCGACGGTGGAGTAGAGGCGAGCGAAGGCATCGTCGCCAAAAATGTTAGAGTCCTTCTACTTGTCGACGTCGGGGTGGCCAAACGAAACCGAAAACCGAAAAAAACCGCACCGAAAACCGAACTGTAGTAGAAAAAAACCGAACCGAAACAAAAAAACCGAACCGAACCGATTATGTTCGGTTCGGTTTTCGGTTTCGGCTAGGTGAAAACCGAACCGAACCTAAACCGAACCGAACCGAACCGAACCAAAATATTGTGAAATTTTATGACCACGGTTTACCAATCCGATCAGGTTCGAAACTATTGTGAAATTTGCTAAATTTTTTACCACACGCATAATTTATTGTAATCATCGCATCCAACGGTCAGTTTTTTTATTTTCTTTGAATTTATAAAGGTTTCTCTTTGGAGTGTATGATATATAAATATAGGTTTATAAGAGTAACTAAGTTTGACCTAGTTGATCGAATTCGAAACGAGAACCAAATTGGCCAGATTTTTTACAACCACCATAAAACATTACAATCTCTCCATCGAGTGGTTGGTTTCTCCAAATTCATTTTTCTCTTCATGGTTGCTTTAGAGTGAACCTCAATAATTTAAATACAATATATAAGTCATACTACTTTAGGAGACAAATTGGTATAGGCCAATGTATTGGTAATTAAAATTGAAATTTTTATCTTATGTCAACGCACATCCATCAATGAAATATTTACAAACATGATGTAAAAAAATAAGCACGTTTCGCGGTCGTCACTTCATTGGTCAACCAAGAAAACATACAAGTGACTACGGTTGACCAATCCGATCGGGTTCGAAACTATTGTGAAATTTGCTAAATTTTTAACCACACGCATAATTTATTGTAATAATCGCATCCAACGGTCGGTTTTTTTATTTTCTTTGAATTTATAGAAGTTTCTCTTTGGAGTGTCTGATATATAAATATAGGTTTATAAGAGTAACTAAGTTTGACCTAATTGATCGAATTCGAAACAAGAACCAAAGCCAACCATTTCATATAATGAAGCTTTGAAATTTGATTATGAACTACGAAGCAAGATTATTGTCTTGCCAAAAAACAAAAAAAAAATGTTTTATTGAAAAAGAAAACCGAAAAAAAACCGAACCGAACCGAACCAAAAAAATACACACACCGAACCGAACCGAACCGAACCGAAAAATACACAAACCGAACCGAACCGAACCGACAATTCGGTTCGGTTTTCGGTTTCGGCCTAAAACCAAACCGATCGGAACCGAACCCACCCCTAGTATCGGTCATACTTGTTGCAGATCGCGGCGAAGGCATCGTCGCCGGAGACATTAGAGTCCTTCCATTCTCGCCGACGGCGACGTGTTTCGGTGGATCACGGCCAAAGAAACCGATCAAAATTGTTCGAGATCTCGGGAGTGAGAGAGAAAAAGACCGTGAATTTTTTTCTCTGAGGAATTTTATCTCTGACCTCTGGTTCAACTTGAGGAAAGTGAATAGATAATGCAGCGAGATTAACATAGAGGAAAGAGATGAAGGATGAGGAGGAATTAGATATGAAGATTCTCTTTCCAAACGTGTATTTGGTTCTCAGGGCAGAATCGGAATAAAAAAAATTAAAAATTGACATTTTTTAACATCAACTTATTATTTATAAGGACTAAATTAATATTACTAGCAATTCACAATGGACATTTTTATCAAGTGGGAACTAGGTGACCTTTTTATCATTTTACTCTCTAAAGTGACCTTTTCTTTCATTTCCCTTTTTATTTATTCAAAATATAATGTAAATTCAAAACTAATTAAAATAAAGAGAACTGATGCAATTGTATTTTAAAATTGGTTAGCTAAAATGACTTTTTAACTATTTTGACTAAAATTTGCTTAGCCAAATGAACCGAAATATATTCAACATTTTGCGGTAATCGATGTATTCTTTTTTCTTAAAACGGTAATAAATAACTATTTTGGCTAAGGAAACTTTATAAACTTCTTTCTTTTCTGGGGGTACAGGTGGCGGATTGGGTGGGATGAAAAACCTTGGATTATATTTTCTACTGAGAATTGACTTTCCATATTATGCTCAAGCAAATTGATTTACCTATCTAAATTATTCTTGTGCGTGCCATTTATAGTAAAAGTCTGAATTGTGCGATAGTAGATTCTTGGTACAGTATTCTGAGATCAGATCTTGAAAAACTTAAATTGGAAACAATTACAAAATAAAGCCCAAATCCAAGATTTAAAAATCTTCAATTTTCCAGCTTCATGTCATAACTTTTGCAGATCCTACAATTAAAGATGTACTATTCGTCACGTATCCATGTTCCATAGAGTCCTGCTCCTACTTTACCAATACCCTACATTAACCAAAGAAACTGGCCGTCTCAGCTAGCTCATCTTCAGGAAACCGTACTTAGCTAGGGTTCTCCTTGTGAAGACGTCCCACAAAGAAATTCTACAAACCCTAGGTTTCCTATTGATATGCCGTTGGGACGGATCTCATGGAAACCATTTTGATCCATGGGTGATCATTAACGTACTATCGATCGAAATGGCCGGCGAACAATACTTTTCTTATTTTATAGGATGATCCCCTTGAAGGCAGTAGCCAGTGGTCGAGTATATATGCTGCCTCTGCCTGCCACTTTTCTCCTTCGTCTAGGGTAGGTCGACCTAGGTCCTCTGATGCTGTTCACGAGTCCTTAACGAACCAGACCTCTCAATTTCAGAAGTTGGTGTGGTTTAAATTTGTTTGCATGCATATATAAAACAACCATTGATCGATGGATATGATATGGCAGAATTTTGAGGTAGATCGAGCATCTTAGTGATCTACACCATTGGCAGTGTGGCTGACTTGAAACTTTCGATCGGGAGGCATAAGTTAATTATAAACTAACAGTTAAGTTACCGATCATATGCTAGCTGAATTGCTATATATTACATTATAAATCGATCAAACTTAGATTACAAAGAGTGATAGCAGCAATTTAAAGGACGCGCGACAAAAACTAATCACGATACTAGCTTCAACAAAGGACACGGAATTACTAAGTACATTTAAACTCTGAGTACGGTCCTGAAGAACAATGAGACCAAACCTCCAACTAATTTCATGAAGAATAAAGTGTAAAATTACATAGCAAATCATGGCTACATGATCTTTAATGAACAGACCAGATCAATATCTCAACAAACAAAACAAAACAAAAAAAATTGATAGTTACCGTAACAAATGATACATCAACTTTGATCTATTGAATGAATTGGTGTCAAAACTTTCAAATTGACAATAAGGTATATCCAAACTATTGAAGATCACATACATTTGTTACCTATGCTAATTTCCGTATGTTTTCCACCAATGTCAGGTATATAATTTTTGTCAAATCACCTACCTATTTCCCACTTATGAAATTTTGGGGGTATTTGACAAAAAACAAAAAAAAAGGCGGAAGTTAGTCTATATATATACCAACTGATATAGTTTGCGTACGTACCTTAGTGATCCATCAGTTTGAAAATTGGAGCACCCATTTTTCTGATGGACAAAGGTTCATATACCCCTATACCCTAACAAATAATCATGATCTTCGGTTCATCCTAATTAGGGTCTAGTTTTGCCCCCTGCAGTCTCTATGTTCAATAGGCATCTGGAAGCGGCAAAGAGGGCAATGGAGCTTCTCTCCCAGCCATCGTACTATGCATTTGTCATGAAACATATGCCAACAAGGCGTGCAAAAGACATCATCTAACACTGCAAACTCTTCCATACAAATACTGCAAATCTCACTCTCGCGAACTGTACATCGGCTGTTTCTTTCTTCACAGTCCTCCTCATCGTCGCCCGCATTATCATCATCACATTCTATCTCATTATCTTTTACCACTCTAACTCTCTTTAGCTTCTTTTTAATCAATGACTCTCTTTCCATCAAACACCTTTCGCAGCGGAAGGTTATATGCTCACTCGCAATATAAACCCACAAGCTCAGTATTTTTCGATCCTTGTTGTACTCTAACTTGTCAATTATGCGACCCCAGTCTGTAATCTCATTGACTATTGCACTGTGATTATTTTCGTCGATTCCAAGTTCAGAAAGAATGTAAAAAAGACAGTTCTTATACGAGTCGTTGTTCATGTGGCTCTGATCTAACTGGCACAAATCAGATTGGTGCACCGCTTCAGTTCTCTCTTCCGATCGGTGAATGAGGGTTCGGGTTCTATGATCTTGTGAGACATTGAAGTATTTGTGTTTGACGTAGTAGTCAAACTTGATAAAAAGTTGAACCGGTGAAGGTTCTTTGTGATATTCGTTGAGTTGTGCATCAAGGGGAGTGACGTGAAAGTAGAAGCGATTGAGTGAGTGAGTTACTTCCATCGCAAGTGATCGTATACACACAACAACTCAAAAACATAGAATATAGCGAATAGTAGAAAAACCACGACTGCCTATATATACAGGATATTTGGGTAGGTTTTAAACACCGTTTAGATTTGTGAAGTCCAGCCCACTTCATATCATAATTCCTTTTGGTCACTGACTTGTGCGTACGTGTGAGTTGCCCTAGTTGACAACAATACAACTTAGATTCCCGGCAGCAACTAGGATTAATCCTAGTTTTATTATTATTATTATTATTATTTATTTAATTATGGATGCATTCGAAGAATTTATATATCATCTGGAAAACCCTTACTCGTGAGTGTGAGAATCTATTTGACTTTTATTATAACAAAACCTGAAAACACCAGATGGAACAGTAACTCTATGTATTTGAAAAACAAACAAGGCTTGTAATTAAACAACACAATTAAGAAGACCTCAATAATTGTTGACACAGTGTAAACTTCACCACTGAGGAAACCTCACTACGTGGCTTTTAACGTAGCCAACACGAGGAACAAATCCACTATTAAATTAAATTGTTACAGATCACAAGTCTTAGTATTCAGCACAACTATGTTACTAGCAACACAGCTAACTTGTATACAATTTGAAAAGCCTATTCTGCAAACTCAAATCTCTCAATGACTGGTAAGCTTCAACGAATCAATCTTTCCCTTTCTTCTTGTATCAAGGACTCACCGATCTCAAGTATGATATGTGAGAAAGAATGCAGTGAACAAGAAGAGTAAGTATGAAGGAGAGTGTTTCCAGAAATCAGTTTGTGAAGACTATGCAACACATGAAACAATCAACAATACCTAATATCAAAAACTCTACCTTCACATGTCAGTTTGAAAACCTTATATAGAGGAGCAAGACTCCCCCTTAATCAAATCTCTTCTTAATCATAGAATAAGATAAACATAGAAAGGTTTTAAAACTGTTTTGAATATGCAATCAAATCTTTTCTAACAGTAATCAATATCTCTATCGGATATGCATTTTGAAAGTATTGTCAATCAGATGAGATTTTCAGATCAATTAAAAGCTATGCATATCAATTTAGAATCATGCAATAATGATATGAATTAAAGACACCTTCATCGTAAGATCAGTGAGCATGATTCCCTTGATTTCCTCTTGATGATCCAATAGTCTTGAGTCACCGGAAAGGCAGGAGAAATATTCTCCTAATCCTTTGCGACTTCTGATCTCCTAGTAGCCTTTTGTTTCCTAGTGTCTTTGGGAATGTGTGTGTTGAATGAGAATAGCCTAACATACTTACAAAACCCTAAAAAACCGAAGAGGTACTAGCTTTGCAATTCTTTCTCTCCAACAAAGGCGAATCCAACTTTCTGAAACCAGCTGCAGGAATACTTAATACCTTAGTTGCATTGAGAAAGTCTTATTTCTCTAATATGCAAATCTAGGTAGGAATAATAATGAGATTTTTTTTTTATTAGAGGAAGACGTCAAACTTTTATTGATCATGCAAACTAGTGAGTACAAATTTGAGTAACAACGTTACTCAAAGCTGGAGAATGGAACCTTCCCAAACAAAGTGAAAATTTGAAGCTAAAGCAGCCTTTGCTATGTTATGAGTATAGCACTCTATCAGCATAAGACAATGTAGAAGAAGGAAAAGAAGACAACAAAAATCTAATATCCTCCATCACTCTTCCCAATTCAGAGACGTCCTCATTCCCATTTGCCTAGACCGCAAGCACAATAGTCAAGCAATTAGACTCAATAGCAACAGGGGCGAAATGAAACTCCTCCACCAAACTTTAAGCTGCCCTCGCAACCAATGCCTCCATCACCACTACAAAAAGGCTCTTTAGTTCAATTAAAGTAATTAACTTGTCTTATAGATATATAAACATGGGCCGCGATAACCAATCAATATTATGAATGCAAAAGTCAATCAGTAGTAAAGTCTGGTCTCTTTAACACATCAGAATAGGTAAAGTAATTAATCAATTTACCCAAAAAGCTAAAGTAATAAATGAATAATTTACTCCATTGAAGAAAACCCATCCGACATTATATTTTCTTCACCAATATTTATATAAAATTCTTTTAGTATCTTTCGGAATTCAAAGTTTAGAGGGTGTATAAAATATAATTTTTTCTTGATTTAATGATTAGTTCTTCTTTTATAATTTTTCTTCAAAAGAAGAATACGTGAAACATTGAATTTAATATTGTATCGCTCAATATTGACATTGCGATGTTGTACACTAATTTAATGTCTTGGGAGGGTCCAAATTCCAAATCTTGGTTCCACCCCTGACTACAAAATTGCACAAAAGCACGCCGAGCACATGCTCCTCCAACAACCAAACCAGTGCTATCATGCACCACTACACCCCAACTCCCTACACCTCCTAAGAAAACCTTAAGCCAACCAACCTGTGGAGGCTGCCACGCCCTAACACTCCTAATGGCCTCCACACGCACTGATCTAGATGCCTTGAAAGCTGTGAAGAAATAATTCAACTGGAAAAAAAAAATCTGATTCATAGAGAGAAATTTATCAGACTAAGAGCATCTTTAGCTGACTCTCTATTTTGGCTCCTTAACTATTTTAGAGAGCATGTTTAGCTTTTTATCTATTTTAGCAGCTGCACTAGACTCCTAAATGGCTCTCTATTATAACTTTTAGCTATCTCGCTCTTAAATATAGAGAGCGAGATGAAGCTCTCTATTATTTAAAACATTCATTTTGAGTTATTTTATGTAATTTATAAATACATTTAAACTATTTTTTTTTTGATCAAATAAAAACTTCATTAATAATGAACTGCTTACAACGAGTTTTAGGCGACATCTCTTATACAAAAATGGCCAATAGACTTCACACTGGAACTCTATAATGACTGACTCTAAACTTGCACTACAACTGTATGGCAAAGACAACAAACGCAGGAGCAGTGAATCTTTGACAGCTCACCTCTTGTCCAGCCAATAAGAACTCTAAACTGGACAACTCACTTGTGTCAACACTAACTCACCAACCAGAGTCCTCCTGACTAGCTTTTGATCGACCAAGCCAACACTCGTTGTGACCTAAACCCGACCAACAGAATTCCCGGACATTCGGACCTGGGACTAAAATAAACCCCACACCGTCACCACCAAATTGTCAACACCATCAACCCACAACTGCCTCAACTCGCCATCGCCGCCGACCCAAAACCAGACAGGAACTATCCACTAGAAGGCCATTAATGCTCGTCTATGGCACAGCCAGACTTTTTTGCTGACCCAAAACCAGATAGGTAGGACCCACTAGAAGGCCGAAGCGAAGATTGTCTCTGCCACATCTTGTAGTACACACGACCCGACAGCTAACACCTAACACAACTGGAAACAATAGCTAATACCACACACCAAACCTTGGTTGTGCCTTATTACCAACAAAACAAAAACAAAAATAAAACCCAACCCTAAACCCTAAAAAGACTGAAAACAAAAAACCAAATAATCCAGGCCCAAAATGCATCCGGCCCACGTTGAAGTAATTGGTTGCAGACGTAGTGACCCAACCATCTTGCCGGCGCACCACCGTCTCCTACCTTCCGCCAGCAAGCCACGCCGTCCTTCCTTAGGTCGAAAATGAAGCACTCAACCCAGATCGGTATCAACCGATCCGATCTAGACACAATACACTTGAAAGGGAAGACCAATAGTCACCAGCTGAGCCCGGCCCAACCTCACCATGCCCACCGCCGGCAGACCACCAATTGCGTCGTCCGTCCATTGTCGTCGGACCAACATCATCGTCATTCCACCATCCCCGCCGCGCCAAAGGTAAGCGCCGCCTCCTCCAAGCAAATCGATTCCCAAATTGGACCCGTGAAACTCACTCCAGATGGGATCAGTACGATCCGATCCAATCCACGCCGCCACAGATCCAACCTTGCCCGGCAACCTCCGAACCTGCATCTCCACACTGTTTCGTCGACGATCCCAGCGAAGCAGCAACCCAAACACAGCTACTGTGAGCCCCCGAAAATTTTGTTTAATTTTTAGAATGTAATTTTTCGCCAATAAGATTTTCGCAAGGTAATTTAAGTGAAGGAATTTATTTTGGAAATTATTTTGGTATCGAGATTACGATTCGGGCCTCATGATTTAAGTGTGGGCCAGAGTTCCTCGTTTTGGGCCTAAGATGAAGTCAAGAATTAATTAAGGAAGTTTCAGACGAAAAGCGAATGAAAGAAAAGTCCCGAGCCCAAAACCCGAAAGAAATTAGCTAGGAGAGTTTCGTAATTCGTCGCAAGGGCAAAATTGGTATTTCACGCACACAACTATAAATAGAAAAAAATTGGAAGCCCTAGTCCCATTTCTCCCTTGCAGCCGCGTCCTTCTCCTTCCCTCTCCCCCGACCTCTCGCTCTCTCTCTCTCGTTCTCCCTCTGCCATCACCGGAGACTCCATCTCCGGCCACCATCTCACCACATCACTTCCACCAGTCGACGCAACACCTGAACCCGACCAAAACCCACCCGGAATCACCGACATGCATCGCCGGTAGCCTCCACACGCGACCACCAAAAGCTGCGACACCACTGCCCTTTCTCCTTCGTCGATTTCCGACCATCACCATGCCACACTGACACCACCGTCCGACTCAGTGGACAAGGAAGAGCGAAACCCGTGAGCATCATCACTCGTCGATGTCGGGAAACCGCCGTACCAGCATCGTCGGAGGCCTCGGCCCTGCATGCCCTCGTTCTCTACTCTCCAGCTCGGATCGAGCTAAACAACCTCCGTAGCTGGAATCAAGGCTTCACGATGCATCAAAGCCATAGACCCTCAGCCTCCGATTTCGGCCAGAGCCCCCGCACGCGTCTCACGCGCCACCGCTGGCACGTGAGCCAACCTAGCGTCACCGTGAGCACCACCAGCTTATTCTCTTCGTTCGGTAAGCTGGATTCTATCCCTTCTTCTTAGTGAGGCTTCTACTTTGATCTAGATTGAGAACCCTAACTCGATTTCTTAATTTGAAATCTGTGAGGATTTTGGAATATGTGTTCTGGAGGTTTTGGAGGAAGGGAGGTCTGCAAAATTGTAAGCCTTCGGAGAAGAGAAGTGCTGGGTCAGTTCCATTTGTATTGAGGAAAGGTAAGGATTCAAGAACTCGGTTTTGGAATGAATTTGGTTAAGAGTTGGACTGTTGATCTTGTCATATCTGTTAGGTGCCCAAAGCAATTGTTGGAGCTGGATTGCAGCAATTGGATTTAGCCCTCAGTTTGGAGAAGAAGAAATGGTAAGGGTCTGGGTTTTGAATCTATTGTTGGTGAAACTGTGGTGGTTGTAATCTGTTGTTTGTAGCCTCATGAATGGGAAAGTGTTAAAATGGTGATATGGATATGTTGTTGAGTGGATTGGAATTGATAGGAAATTGTCCTTGTTGATTTAATTATGAAAGCGGTGATTTGGCTAATTGCATGAGAAAAATTATAAATAAGAATGGACCGGTTTTGGATAAGTGAATTAATATGTGGAATGTTCAATTTAAGGTCCGTGAATAGAAATATTCCAAACCTACCATATCCCGGAATTATTGTATAATGAAATTATTCGGGAATGGTGGTTGCTATTTAATAGCTTAGGGTTTAAAGGCTAAATAAAATGAGGTCAAACCGGTTGACCGAAATTTTAGTATGGGAAGAAGTGTGATCACCATATCCCGAATGAGCTTACTATGTTAAATGAATTGTTCGGGAATGGAAATTGCCATTTGTTTTCTTAAGGTAAAAAAGGTAAAGAAATGAAGGTGCAGGTGCTAAGTATAATCACCATATCCTAAATGATTCAAATGCTATATCATTTGGATTTGGATTGTTTGGGAATGGATAATAGAATTTATCAACTAAAGGAAAATTCTATAAACACAAGTTCTAGATCATTTTTCGATTAAAGGATAATCCGATGGACTATAAGGAAATTAAGTAAATGTTTTGGTTGCTCGGTTAGTTGAGTTATAATGAAGTCAGGTTACTTATTGGTTTAATTTTATTATAAAGGACCCGAGCGTGTGCATTTGGAAGTGGACAAAGTGTTGAAAGTCGAGAACGAACCCGAATGTGGGCAAGCACTCCAATTCCAGGTAGGGTGAGCTGTCCCTTCCTTGTTAGAGGCTTTTCAGTATATGTGGAATGCTATACTATGATAGTATGTTGCCTGCAAGAACGTTTTTGGTTGTTCATCAGTCGATGCCTCGTGATACATGTGTTTTCAGAGCTGATAATTGTTGATTGCGAAAACCGAGGCTAGACTTGCATGTTGAGATACTGTACCCTTTGTATGTTTGTGACCTGAAAGTGAATGGGACCTAGACGCGTTGATTCCTAGGGATCCCACGGTGTCGATAACCGTGAACCTCCGGAGGGGGCTGTGCTCCTATGTTTGTCGGGGAAAGGTAAGTACAGACAGTGAACCAGTCATAGGAGACTCAGAGCCAGGAAATGGACACTTTCGCTACTTGTAGTCACAAGGACTACAAAGTAGTTGGCTGGTTCTCTTACTCAGGACGAACCAGATCGGTCACTGATTTATTTTACTTTAGCCGGCAGGTAAGTATCTCGGAGCTCCAAGTGTGTGAAGCATACTGCACATGTTTAATGAAAGAAAACGAATGTTTGTGGTTGCCACTTTTCTTAAAGCATTTTTCGATAAACGTGCACAATATTATGTAGTAAATATTTTCAAGTATATTATTTTTTCAAACCTAGCATGGTTGGGTCGGCCCCTACTGGGCATGCGAGGACGAAAGCTCACCCCTACTATAGTGTGCAGGTTTCGAGCATGTGGTCGGGAAGCGTACAGGGGAGGCACATGGCACGGCTTGGCGCATTTCTCTTTAGTTTTATCAAAAGAAGGTTTTGGTCCTTAATCGGATTTTGTAGTAGCTAGTTTATTTACTTTTTATTTATTTCCTACTCGTTTACAAAAAAATTCCGGGAGACCCGTAACCCTGGGGCGCGTCTCCCATACTTGTAGTTACTTAGTAATCCGTTTTATTTTCCAAATTGGGCTCCGATTGCAAGCCCAAAACTCTTAGCCCATTTCGAATTCCGCTTTTGACAATGTGTTGTTAGGTTGCTAGAATGATTTGTCCAAGAAAGTGTTTTGTAAACCAACAACCTAAACTCAAAAGGCCTTGCGGTTTCGGGTTGATGAGCTATCGAGATGCCATTCGTGACATGTCGATTCCTCATTGGCTCGGAGTCGCGGCGCTGTGGGACCCCCCTTTCGGGTCACCACAGTAAAGTGGTATCAGAGCTCTAGGTTCCGAAATACTTTCGAAATCGTTTTTGCAAAACTGCAACCCTTGTCATAATTTTTTTCAAGTGTCGAATTTGGTTGGGCAAAACGCTCGAATTTCTTGGACATTTTAAAGTATGTTGGTAAAAAAAAAAAAAAAAAATGTTTTCGACGTCCTTCCTTTATTTTATTCTTCCCGGAGGATACCCTATTGCCTTATTTCGCTTGCAAATATTTTTCATTGAGGCTACTTCCGAGTCATTCAAAGAATTTCCAACGGATTTAAAAAGTAAAGATACATTTGAGGTTCCTGGAAAAAGAATTTTGTTTGTTTCCTTGTGGTGCTTTAAAGTTTGGTTTAAATTTTAAATTGCCAATGCCGTCATGATGCCACTCGACCACAAACGCTCCAAAGGTAGTAAGTATGAAAATTGGATAAAGTGTTGGGTAAATTATTAGGGGATTGAGCATTAAGGAGTTAACGAAGTTATATTCGGTGAGTTGATACTCGGAAAAGTAAGTTAGAGATGAAGTTGAAAGGAATATTTGTGTACCCCCATGCTAGTGTTATACAGTAAATTTTATTGATGGATTAAAGTTGTTGTACTACATATATTGTTGCACGTATTGAAAAATATAGAGTGTTGTGTGGAGCAAAGTGAAAAATTGAGTAAAAGTGAGATCATGTCCCCTATATAGTCATTTGGATAAGTGGTGTTCGTATTTTCACTCGATTTCCTCTTCTTCCTTCCGAGCGATGGCCCGACTGCAGCGGTTCCCCATCGATGCTCTACGGAAAGAAAGTGTGATTTTCGAGTAAGGTAGACACCACTCAAGTGTTTCCCAAGTGGTGGATTGATAGGGAAACTTGTAATGGCAACACAAACATGAAATTGATTATTGCTTGAGCTTGGCATCTCCCCAATCTTGTTGTTAATTGGTGGAACGATATGAAGCTTTGTTGCTTTGGAAACTCTAATGTTGTATTGTTGTGCTGACAAGATTACTTTGTGGGGAAGCACAGAAATTCAGGAAAGACCAGTGGAGTCACATAAACTATTCTTGAGTTGTCATTGGTCTGCATAGAGTTGAGAAATTATGTTCCCTATAATCAGGGAAATTGTTGGGAAAATAAATGATTGCGGAACCAGCAACGTACTCGGAAATGTTAGTATGCTTTGAGATCACAAGGTCACGACCTTGTACTGGTATTTAGTAGGATCACTAGCAACGTTTCTAAGAATGGTCAAGAAAAGATCTTTAAAGGATTATAACTTTAGCAGCCAGTTTTCTGTACTTCAAGGAATCTTTGATCGCTTTGAAGTCAATAACGCTACGAATTTCAGAACGTAGACAAGTTGGTAGCACACTCTTGAAAGACAACTTTGATTACGTGGTTAGAATGACGCTGAAATGGTGACGTCAAGGCGTAATTGAAAAGTTCAAAAATCTAGGTGACAAATTGCGCATTTACCTCACGTGTTTGCTTTTGAGACAAGGAATTCGTAACATTTCTTCCACACCAGGAGTTTACATTAACTGTTTTACGTTCTTGCCTCTTACTACAAAAGTTGATTTTCGTCTCTTGCATTACTAAAATGTTTTCCTCATAAGTCAAGAGACTACACCTTAAACAATCAAGTTTTCCTTACTAAAGTGTTCTGTTTTACAAAGCTCGAACATTTTGGGTTCTTCAAAAAAAAAAAAACACAAAAAAAAAAAAAAACAAAAAAATTCTACAACCTAGACTTTGAAAACAAACTCAAAACTATCTTCAAGGCTGTTTCAGCAAAATGCATTTGAAATTATTTCCTTACCTACCAAAAAGTTTGTGCCAACAAATCTTGTTCGAAAAGTAGGAGAGTTTACAATTTCCCTATTCTGTTTTCAAGCAAAAAAAAAAAAAAAAAAAAAAAAAAAAAAAATTGAAATTCCAAGAATTTTACTATTTTGTCTCCGCAACTACTCGAAATTTAGTTTTATCCGACCTCTACTACTTTTAAATTTCTGAAATTTTGACGACGGTCTCAGTCAGCATTTCTACATCGAACCTACTGATCTTGATTTGGTTGAAATTGCATATCCAAAATTTTAGTAGTGAACTCATTCAAAATTATTTTCCAACTTCTTGGAAACTTGAAATGTTAGTCTCGTTGTGGCTTTCTCTTATCATTAGTTATCTTTTATGTAAACTGGTGGTTGAAAGAATGTTAGTTCACCTTCGGATTTACTCAGGGCACCCATTTCGAAAGTAAAGGATTACTTTAAAGGAGAATATTTAGAAATTACTTTTTCTTGTTGTCGGACGAGGACACAAGAAAATAAAGTGCTTGTAACCGATTCAACTATTTTGGCTTGACCAAAAATTGAAGGAGCGCTTATGACTTGATTTTTGAGTTTTGACATCAAACGAGTTCGTATGATAGAAATGATAGTTCAAGGTCGAGACCGTTAATGGAAATGCTACGAACTTTACAAATCTCGAGGAGTCAACTTCGATTGGTGATCCTCGAATTTCGTTGAAACTTAGCGAAAAGTATTGTTGCAACTTGATGCCTTGAGCATTGGACGGTTTGTTTGGTCAATGCCAAGCGACCTATTGATTGGTGTCTCATGACGTGTTGTAGGTACTTAGGTGTTGCGATTTCACAATGTGACATCGAATTTACTGAATCGTTTGCTTGGTTTCGACGTCATATGTACAAGCTGCCACAATTGTTTGTCCATGGAGTAAACAGTATCCGCTAAGCTACGTATAAGTGTGCATGAGGTATGACAACCAAGATCGTTGATAACTACGAGGCGGACGACAGCGATGACATCGTTGACGTGTCATTTGTAGTGACGCTCTACGAAACTTATTTAGGTTGACCAATGGAGAAAGCTCGGTTTCTCTCCTTGGTTGCCACTTATATTTAAGGCTCAAATTCCCGAGTAATTTTATACTCTCGTTAAATGGGAATTGAGCGTAGACGTCGATTTGTTTTCGGTGATTTTGAAAAGTAAGCGATTATTGCATGGTTGCAACGAAGTTGCTATTCAGCGAGTTGCTTATCGAAAAGAAGCAAGATTCACGGAATAAAGTGTATCCTATGGAACGTATGATAGGAACACTTACTGAATTGATAAAGATAGCTCCGGAATGGGGATATGAAATTAATGGAAGCACGAATTGTGAAAGTTTTACGAATGTCATTGTGTTGTGTAAGATAATGTGTGACGGGGCATTCCACGCGAATTGTTTACAAGTAATGCTTGAGGATTCTTACACTAAAATGTTGGTCATTTAGTTGTGGAAATGAGGTCGACGAGTGGATTTGCCACTGCTTTGCAGTATGTGGTTATTGAGATTAGTGGTTGACTAAGTGTTAGTCCCCGATTTGTTATAAGACTCTTTGAATTATTCGGAAAGGCTAAAATTATAATGTCTTTGTATATGGCATTGAGCTCAGAGGAGTTGGATGAGACAATGAAATCAAATGTTTGCACATACACACACAATGTGATAGAGGAAAAGTGCAATTTGCGAAAAAACAAATGGTTATAGAGTTTGATGAGGTCGTCCCCATAAGTGGAGTAAGATGTACCATGTGAATGGTAAAGGTTCAAAAAGTATCAGAGGAAGGTAAAACAATGTCTTGTGCAAACTCGAGCCCGAGGTGAAAAGAAGTAACCTCTCTCATTCATACATTGGGTAAATTTCGAGGACGAAATTTATTTTAAGGGGGGTAGAGTGTGAGCACCCGAAAATTTTGTTTAATTTTTAGAATGTAATTTTTCGCCAATAAGATTTTCGCAAGGTAATTTAAGTGAAGGAATTTATTTTGGAAATTATTTTGGTATCGAGATTACGATTCGGGCCTCATGATTTAAGTGTGGGCCAGAGTTCCTCGTTTTGGGCCTAAGATGAAGTCAAGAATTAATTAAGGAAGTTTCAGACGAAAAGCGAATGAAAGAAAAGTCCCGAGCCCAAAACCCGAAAGAAATTAGCTAGGAGAGTTTCGTAATTCGTCGCAAGGGCAAAATTGGTATTTCACGCACACAACTATAAATAGAAAAAAATTGGAAGCCCTAGTCCCATTTCTCCCTTGCAGCCGCGTCCTTCTCCTTCCCTCTCCCCCGACCTCTCGCTCTCTCTCTCTCGTTCTCCCTCTGCCATCACCGGAGACTCCATCTCCGGCCACCATCTCACCACATCACTTCCACCAGTCGACGCAACACCTGAACCCGACCAAAACCCACCCGGAATCACCGACATGCATCGCCGGTAGCCTCCACACGCGACCACCAAAAGCTGCGACACCACTGCCCTTTCTCCTTCGTCGATTTCCGACCATCACCATGCCACACTGACACCACCGTCCGACTCAGTGGACAAGGAAGAGCGAAACCCGTGAGCATCATCACTCGTCGATGTCGGGAAACCGCCGTACCAGCATCGTCGGAGGCCTCGGCCCTGCATGCCCTCGTTCTCTACTCTCCAGCTCGGATCGAGCTAAACAACCTCCGTAGCTGGAATCAAGGCTTCACGATGCATCAAAGCCATAGACCCTCAGCCTCCGATTTCGGCCAGAGCCCCCGCACGCGTCTCACGCGCCACCGCTGGCACGTGAGCCAACCTAGCGTCACCGTGAGCACCACCAGCTTATTCTCTTCGTTCGGTAAGCTGGATTCTATCCCTTCTTCTTAGTGAGGCTTCTACTTTGATCTAGATTGAGAACCCTAACTCGATTTCTTAATTTGAAATCTGTGAGGATTTTGGAATATGTGTTCTGGAGGTTTTGGAGGAAGGGAGGTCTGCAAAATTGTAAGCCTTCGGAGAAGAGAAGTGCTGGGTCAGTTCCATTTGTATTGAGGAAAGGTAAGGATTCAAGAACTCGGTTTTGGAATGAATTTGGTTAAGAGTTGGACTGTTGATCTTGTCATATCTGTTAGGTGCCCAAAGCAATTGTTGGAGCTGGATTGCAGCAATTGGATTTAGCCCTCAGTTTGGAGAAGAAGAAATGGTAAGGGTCTGGGTTTTGAATCTATTGTTGGTGAAACTGTGGTGGTTGTAATCTGTTGTTTGTAGCCTCATGAATGGGAAAGTGTTAAAATGGTGATATGGATATGTTGTTGAGTGGATTGGAATTGATAGGAAATTGTCCTTGTTGATTTAATTATGAAAGCGGTGATTTGGCTAATTGCATGAGAAAAATTATAAATAAGAATGGACCGGTTTTGGATAAGTGAATTAATATGTGGAATGTTCAATTTAAGGTCCGTGAATAGAAATATTCCAAACCTACCATATCCCGGAATTATTGTATAATGAAATTATTCGGGAATGGTGGTTGCTATTTAATAGCTTAGGGTTTAAAGGCTAAATAAAATGAGGTCAAACCGGTTGACCGAAATTTTAGTATGGGAAGAAGTGTGATCACCATATCCCGAATGAGCTTACTATGTTAAATGAATTGTTCGGGAATGGAAATTGCCATTTGTTTTCTTAAGGTAAAAAAGGTAAAGAAATGAAGGTGCAGGTGCTAAGTATAATCACCATATCCTAAATGATTCAAATGCTATATCATTTGGATTTGGATTGTTTGGGAATGGATAATAGAATTTATCAACTAAAGGAAAATTCTATAAACACAAGTTCTAGATCATTTTTCGATTAAAGGATAATCCGATGGACTATAAGGAAATTAAGTAAATGTTTTGGTTGCTCGGTTAGTTGAGTTATAATGAAGTCAGGTTACTTATTGGTTTAATTTTATTATAAAGGACCCGAGCGTGTGCATTTGGAAGTGGACAAAGTGTTGAAAGTCGAGAACGAACCCGAATGTGGGCAAGCACTCCAATTCCAGGTAGGGTGAGCTGTCCCTTCCTTGTTAGAGGCTTTTCAGTATATGTGGAATGCTATACTATGATAGTATGTTGCCTGCAAGAACGTTTTTGGTTGTTCATCAGTCGATGCCTCGTGATACATGTGTTTTCAGAGCTGATAATTGTTGATTGCGAAAACCGAGGCTAGACTTGCATGTTGAGATACTGTACCCTTTGTATGTTTGTGACCTGAAAGTGAATGGGACCTAGACGCGTTGATTCCTAGGGATCCCACGGTGTCGATAACCGTGAACCTCCGGAGGGGGCTGTGCTCCTATGTTTGTCGGGGAAAGGTAAGTACAGACAGTGAACCAGTCATAGGAGACTCAGAGCCAGGAAATGGACACTTTCGCTACTTGTAGTCACAAGGACTACAAAGTAGTTGGCTGGTTCTCTTACTCAGGACGAACCAGATCGGTCACTGATTTATTTTACTTTAGCCGGCAGGTAAGTATCTCGGAGCTCCAAGTGTGTGAAGCATACTGCACATGTTTAATGAAAGAAAACGAATGTTTGTGGTTGCCACTTTTCTTAAAGCATTTTTCGATAAACGTGCACAATATTATGTAGTAAATATTTTCAAGTATATTATTTTTTCAAACCTAGCATGGTTGGGTCGGCCCCTACTGGGCATGCGAGGACGAAAGCTCACCCCTACTATAGTGTGCAGGTTTCGAGCATGTGGTCGGGAAGCGTACAGGGGAGGCACATGGCACGGCTTGGCGCATTTCTCTTTAGTTTTATCAAAAGAAGGTTTTGGTCCTTAATCGGATTTTGTAGTAGCTAGTTTATTTACTTTTTATTTATTTCCTACTCGTTTACAAAAAAATTCCGGGAGACCCGTAACCCTGGGGCGCGTCTCCCATACTTGTAGTTACTTAGTGATCCGTTTTATTTTCCAAATTGGGCTCCGATTGCAAGCCCAAAACTCTTAGCCCATTTCGAATTCCGCTTTTGACAATGTGTTGTTAGGTTGCTAGAATGATTTGTCCAAGAAAGTGTTTTGTAAACCAACAACCTAAACTCAAAAGGCCTTGCGGTTTCGGGTTGATGAGCTATCGAGATGCCATTCGTGACATGTCGATTCCTCATTGGCTCGGAGTCGCGGCGCTGTGGGACCCCCCTTTCGGGTCACCACAGTAAAGTGGTATCAGAGCTCTAGGTTCCGAAATACTTTCGAAATCGTTTTTGCAAAACTGCAACCCTTGTCATAATTTTTTTCAAGTGTCGAATTTGGTTGGGCAAAACGCTCGAATTTCTTGGACATTTTAAAGTATGTTGGTAAAAAAAAAAAAAAAAAATGTTTTCGACGTCCTTCCTTTATTTTATTCTTCCCGGAGGATACCCTATTGCCTTATTTCGCTTGCAAATATTTTTCATTGAGGCTACTTCCGAGTCATTCAAAGAATTTCCAACGGATTTAAAAAGTAAAGATACATTTGAGGTTCCTGGAAAAAGAATTTTGTTTGTTTCCTTGTGGTGCTTTAAAGTTTGGTTTAAATTTTAAATTGCCAATGCCGTCATGATGCCACTCGACCACAAACGCTCCAAAGGTAGTAAGTATGAAAATTGGATAAAGTGTTGGGTAAATTATTAGGGGATTGAGCATTAAGGAGTTAACGAAGTTATATTCGGTGAGTTGATACTCGGAAAAGTAAGTTAGAGATGAAGTTGAAAGGAATATTTGTGTACCCCCATGCTAGTGTTATACAGTAAATTTTATTGATGGATTAAAGTTGTTGTACTACATATATTGTTGCACGTATTGAAAAATATAGAGTGTTGTGTGGAGCAAAGTGAAAAATTGAGTAAAAGTGAGATCATGTCCCCTATATAGTCATTTGGATAAGTGGTGTTCGTATTTTCACTCGATTTCCTCTTCTTCCTTCCGAGCGATGGCCCGACTGCAGCGGTTCCCCATCGATGCTCTACGGAAAGAAAGTGTGATTTTCGAGTAAGGTAGACACCACTCAAGTGTTTCCCAAGTGGTGGATTGATAGGGAAACTTGTAATGGCAACACAAACATGAAATTGATTATTGCTTGAGCTTGGCATCTCCCCAATCTTGTTGTTAATTGGTGGAACGATATGAAGCTTTGTTGCTTTGGAAACTCTAATGTTGTATTGTTGTGCTGACAAGATTACTTTGTGGGGAAGCACAGAAATTCAGGAAAGACCAGTGGAGTCACATAAACTATTCTTGAGTTGTCATTGGTCTGCATAGAGTTGAGAAATTATGTTCCCTATAATCAGGGAAATTGTTGGGAAAATAAATGATTGCGGAACCAGCAACGTACTCGGAAATGTTAGTATGCTTTGAGATCACAAGGTCACGACCTTGTACTGGTATTTAGTAGGATCACTAGCAACGTTTCTAAGAATGGTCAAGAAAAGATCTTTAAAGGATTATAACTTTAGCAGCCAGTTTTCTGTACTTCAAGGAATCTTTGATCGCTTTGAAGTCAATAACGCTACGAATTTCAGAACGTAGACAAGTTGGTAGCACACTCTTGAAAGACAACTTTGATTACGTGGTTAGAATGACGCTGAAATGGTGACGTCAAGGCGTAATTGAAAAGTTCAAAAATCTAGGTGACAAATTGCGCATTTACCTCACGTGTTTGCTTTTGAGACAAGGAATTCGTAACATTTCTTCCACACCAGGAGTTTACATTAACTGTTTTACGTTCTTGCCTCTTACTACAAAAGTTGATTTTCGTCTCTTGCATTACTAAAATGTTTTCCTCATAAGTCAAGAGACTACACCTTAAACAATCAAGTTTTCCTTACTAAAGTGTTCTGTTTTACAAAGCTCGAACATTTTGGGTTCTTCAAAAAAAAAAAAACACAAAAAAAAAAAAAAAACAAAAAAATTCTACAACCTAGACTTTGAAAACAAACTCAAAACTATCTTCAAGGCTGTTTCAGCAAAATGCATTTGAAATTATTTCCTTACCTACCAAAAAGTTTGTGCCAACAAATCTTGTTCGAAAAGTAGGAGAGTTTACAATTTCCCTATTCTGTTTTCAAGCAAAAAAAAAAAAAAAAAAAAAAAAAAAAAAAAAAATTGAAATTCCAAGAATTTTACTATTTTGTCTCCGCAACTACTCGAAATTTAGTTTTATCCGACCTCTACTACTTTTAAATTTCTGAAATTTTGACGACGGTCTCAGTCAGCATTTCTACATCGAACCTACTGATCTTGATTTGGTTGAAATTGCATATCCAAAATTTTAGTAGTGAACTCATTCAAAATTATTTTCCAACTTCTTGGAAACTTGAAATGTTAGTCTCGTTGTGGCTTTCTCTTATCATTAGTTATCTTTTATGTAAACTGGTGGTTGAAAGAATGTTAGTTCACCTTCGGATTTACTCAGGGCACCCATTTCGAAAGTAAAGGATTACTTTAAAGGAGAATATTTAGAAATTACTTTTTCTTGTTGTCGGACGAGGACACAAGAAAATAAAGTGCTTGTAACCGATTCAACTATTTTGGCTTGACCAAAAATTGAAGGAGCGCTTATGACTTGATTTTTGAGTTTTGACATCAAACGAGTTCGTATGATAGAAATGATAGTTCAAGGTCGAGACCGTTAATGGAAATGCTACGAACTTTACAAATCTCGAGGAGTCAACTTCGATTGGTGATCCTCGAATTTCGTTGAAACTTAGCGAAAAGTATTGTTGCAACTTGATGCCTTGAGCATTGGACGGTTTGTTTGGTCAATGCCAAGCGACCTATTGATTGGTGTCTCATGACGTGTTGTAGGTACTTAGGTGTTGCGATTTCACAATGTGACATCGAATTTACTGAATCGTTTGCTTGGTTTCGACGTCATATGTACAAGCTGCCACAATTGTTTGTCCATGGAGTAAACAGTATCCGCTAAGCTACGTATAAGTGTGCATGAGGTATGACAACCAAGATCGTTGATAACTACGAGGCGGACGACAGCGATGACATCGTTGACGTGTCATTTGTAGTGACGCTCTACGAAACTTATTTAGGTTGACCAATGGAGAAAGCTCGGTTTCTCTCCTTGGTTGCCACTTATATTTAAGGCTCAAATTCCCGAGTAATTTTATACTCTCGTTAAATGGGAATTGAGCGTAGACGTCGATTTGTTTTCGGTGATTTTGAAAAGTAAGCGATTATTGCATGGTTGCAACGAAGTTGCTATTCAGCGAGTTGCTTATCGAAAAGAAGCAAGATTCACGGAATAAAGTGTATCCTATGGAACGTATGATAGGAACACTTACTGAATTGATAAAGATAGCTCCGGAATGGGGATATGAAATTAATGGAAGCACGAATTGTGAAAGTTTTACGAATGTCATTGTGTTGTGTAAGATAATGTGTGACGGGGCATTCCACGCGAATTGTTTACAAGTAATGCTTGAGGATTCTTACACTAAAATGTTGGTCATTTAGTTGTGGAAATGAGGTCGACGAGTGGATTTGCCACTGCTTTGCAGTATGTGGTTATTGAGATTAGTGGTTGACTAAGTGTTAGTCCCCGATTTGTTATAAGACTCTTTGAATTATTCGGAAAGGCTAAAATTATAATGTCTTTGTATATGGCATTGAGCTCAGAGGAGTTGGATGAGACAATGAAATCAAATGTTTGCACATACACACACAATGTGATAGAGGAAAAGTGCAATTTGCGAAAAAACAAATGGTTATAGAGTTTGATGAGGTCGTCCCCATAAGTGGAGTAAGATGTACCATGTGAATGGTAAAGGTTCAAAAAGTATCAGAGGAAGGTAAAACAATGTCTTGTGCAAACTCGAGCCCGAGGTGAAAAGAAGTAACCTCTCTCATTCATACATTGGGTAAATTTCGAGGACGAAATTTATTTTAAGGGGGGTAGAGTGTGAGCCCCCGAAAATTTTGTTTAATTTTTAGAATGTAATTTTTCGCCAATAAGATTTTCGCAAGGTAATTTAAGTGAAGGAATTTATTTTGGAAATTATTTTGGTATCGAGATTACGATTTGGGCCTCATGATTTAAGTGTGGGCCAGAGTTCCTCGTTTTGGGCCTAAGATGAAGTCAAGAATTAATTAAGGAAGTTTCAGACGAAAAGCGAATGAAAGAAAAGTCCCGAGCCCAAAACCCGAAAGAAATTAGCTAGGAGAGTTTCGTAATTCGTCGCAAGGGCAAAATTGGTATTTCACGCACACAACTATAAATAGAAAAAAATTGGAAGCCCTAGTCCCATTTCTCCCTTGCAGCCGCGTCCTTCTCCTTCCCTCTCCCCCGACCTCTCGCTCTCTCTCTCTCGTTCTCCCTCTGCCATCACCGGAGACTCCATCTCCGGCCACCATCTCACCACATCACTTCCACCAGTCGACGCAACACCTGAACCCGACCAAAACCCACCCGGAATCACCGACATGCATCGCCGGTAGCCTCCACACGCGACCACCAAAAGCTGCGACACCACTGCCCTTTCTCCTTCGTCGATTTCCGACCATCACCATGCCACACTGACACCACCGTCCGACTCAGTGGACAAGGAAGAGCGAAACCCGTGAGCATCATCACTCGTCGATGTCGGGAAACCGCCGTACCAGCATCGTCGGAGGCCTCGGCCCTGCATGCCCTCGTTCTCTACTCTCCAGCTCGGATCGAGCTAAACAACCTCCGTAGCTGGAATCAAGGCTTCACGATGCATCAAAGCCATAGACCCTCAGCCTCCGATTTCGGCCAGAGCCCCCGCACGCGTCTCACGCGCCACCGCTGGCACGTGAGCCAACCTAGCGTCACCGTGAGCACCACCAGCTTATTCTCTTCGTTCGGTAAGCTGGATTCTATCCCTTCTTCTTAGTGAGGCTTCTACTTTGATCTAGATTGAGAACCCTAACTCGATTTCTTAATTTGAAATCTGTGAGGATTTTGGAATATGTGTTCTGGAGGTTTTGGAGGAAGGGAGGTCTGCAAAATTGTAAGCCTTCGGAGAAGAGAAGTGCTGGGTCAGTTCCATTTGTATTGAGGAAAGGTAAGGATTCAAGAACTCGGTTTTGGAATGAATTTGGTTAAGAGTTGGACTGTTGATCTTGTCATATCTGTTAGGTGCCCAAAGCAATTGTTGGAGCTGGATTGCAGCAATTGGATTTAGCCCTCAGTTTGGAGAAGAAGAAATGGTAAGGGTCTGGGTTTTGAATCTATTGTTGGTGAAACTGTGGTGGTTGTAATCTGTTGTTTGTAGCCTCATGAATGGGAAAGTGTTAAAATGGTGATATGGATATGTTGTTGAGTGGATTGGAATTGATAGGAAATTGTCCTTGTTGATTTAATTATGAAAGCGGTGATTTGGCTAATTGCATGAGAAAAATTATAAATAAGAATGGACCGGTTTTGGATAAGTGAATTAATATGTGGAATGTTCAATTTAAGGTCCGTGAATAGAAATATTCCAAACCTACCATATCCCGGAATTATTGTATAATGAAATTATTCGGGAATGGTGGTTGCTATTTAATAGCTTAGGGTTTAAAGGCTAAATAAAATGAGGTCAAACCGGTTGACCGAAATTTTAGTATGGGAAGAAGTGTGATCACCATATCCCGAATGAGCTTACTATGTTAAATGAATTGTTCGGGAATGGAAATTGCCATTTGTTTTCTTAAGGTAAAAAAGGTAAAGAAATGAAGGTGCAGGTGCTAAGTATAATCACCATATCCTAAATGATTCAAATGCTATATCATTTGGATTTGGATTGTTTGGGAATGGATAATAGAATTTATCAACTAAAGGAAAATTCTATAAACACAAGTTCTAGATCATTTTTCGATTAAAGGATAATCCGATGGACTATAAGGAAATTAAGTAAATGTTTTGGTTGCTCGGTTAGTTGAGTTATAATGAAGTCAGGTTACTTATTGGTTTAATTTTATTATAAAGGACCCGAGCGTGTGCATTTGGAAGTGGACAAAGTGTTGAAAGTCGAGAACGAACCCGAATGTGGGCAAGCACTCCAATTCCAGGTAGGGTGAGCTGTCCCTTCCTTGTTAGAGGCTTTTCAGTATATGTGGAATGCTATACTATGATAGTATGTTGCCTGCAAGAACGTTTTTGGTTGTTCATCAGTCGATGCCTCGTGATACATGTGTTTTCAGAGCTGATAATTGTTGATTGCGAAAACCGAGGCTAGACTTGCATGTTGAGATACTGTACCCTTTGTATGTTTGTGACCTGAAAGTGAATGGGACCTAGACGCGTTGATTCCTAGGGATCCCACGGTGTCGATAACCGTGAACCTCCGGAGGGGGCTGTGCTCCTATGTTTGTCGGGGAAAGGTAAGTACAGACAGTGAACCAGTCATAGGAGACTCAGAGCCAGGAAATGGACACTTTCGCTACTTGTAGTCACAAGGACTACAAAGTAGTTGGCTGGTTCTCTTACTCAGGACGAACCAGATCGGTCACTGATTTATTTTACTTTAGCCGGCAGGTAAGTATCTCGGAGCTCCAAGTGTGTGAAGCATACTGCACATGTTTAATGAAAGAAAACGAATGTTTGTGGTTGCCACTTTTCTTAAAGCATTTTTCGATAAACGTGCACAATATTATGTAGTAAATATTTTCAAGTATATTATTTTTTCAAACCTAGCATGGTTGGGTCGGCCCCTACTGGGCATGCGAGGACGAAAGCTCACCCCTACTATAGTGTGCAGGTTTCGAGCATGTGGTCGGGAAGCGTACAGGGGAGGCACATGGCACGGCTTGGCGCATTTCTCTTTAGTTTTATCAAAAGAAGGTTTTGGTCCTTAATCGGATTTTGTAGTAGCTAGTTTATTTACTTTTTATTTATTTCCTACTCGTTTACAAAAAAATTCCGGGAGACCCGTAACCCTGGGGCGCGTCTCCCATACTTGTAGTTACTTAGTGATCCGTTTTATTTTCCAAATTGGGCTCCGATTGCAAGCCCAAAACTCTTAGCCCATTTCGAATTCCGCTTTTGACAATGTGTTGTTAGGTTGCTAGAATGATTTGTCCAAGAAAGTGTTTTGTAAACCAACAACCTAAACTCAAAAGGCCTTGCGGTTTCGGGTTGATGAGCTATCGAGATGCCATTCGTGACATGTCGATTCCTCATTGGCTCGGAGTCGCGGCGCTGTGGGACCCCCCTTTCAGGTCACCACAGCTACCAACTCAATCTTCCCTTTCCAAGCATCTACTACAAGTTTCCATTTTGTTTTTTGTGCCCACATCCTTGACGGTAATTCTTGTGGTTTACAAATTTGGCGGTACATTCAAGAATCACGTTTTTTTTTTTAAACGAGAATCACGTATATTTTTTACCAAACCGGGACAGCAATGTCATTTTAGAATCAAAACGACGACCCATAACCAGATCCACTGCACAAAACGACAAACCTCCCCACAACAAAATAAATATAAACCACGAACTACTCCCGAGTGCACAAACCACATTGTTGCTCTAGATAACACGACCACCACTAATTCCCAGTCAGCACTTCTCTCTCTCTCTCTCTCTCTCTCTCTCTCTCTCTATTCACCACGCGCCTCTGCCATCCCTCACGCGCCTCTCCGATGGCCATCACTCTCCACCTCTGCCGCATCCCGCCCCGCACCGATCTCTTCTCGCCTCACAGCCTCGCCGGCAGCGTCTGTTTCCGCAGCCGGAGCTCGCTCCCCGTCAGATGCTCCGGCGACTCCTCCGCCGCCGTGGAGTCTGATTTCGACGCCAAGGTGTTCCGTAAGAACCTGACCCGGAGCAAGAACTACAACCGCAGAGGGTTCGGCCATAAGGAAGAGACCCTCGAGCTCATGAACCGCGAATACACCAGTAAGCTACTAGCTAGCTATGAATAATTTCAGTCATTAATCGAAGTATTGAAGAAGAATTATTCGGTAAATAATTGAAGGATTGAACGATTTGAATTTGAAAATTTTAGGTGATGTTATTAAGAAGCTGAAGGAGAACGGGTTCGAGTACACCTGGGGAAACGTGACCGTGAAGCTCGCCGAGGCGTACGGGTTCTGTTGGGGCGTTGAGAGAGCCGTGCAGATTGCTTACGAGGCCAGAAAGCAATTTCCAGATGAGAGGATTTGGATTACCAACGAGATCATTCACAATCCGACTGTCAATAAGGTTCGTTATAAATTCTTCAATTTTCGATTCAAGTGAAGGTTGATGGTTGATTTCGTTTGTAAATTGATTGATTGGGATGAATAATGGCAGAGGTTGGAGGAGATGGAGGTGAAAAACATTCCGATTGAGGAAGGGAGGAAGCAATTTGAGGTAGTGGACAAGGGTGATGTGGTAATTTTGCCTGCTTTCGGAGCAGCAGTGGATGAAATGCTGAGCTTGAGTGACAGAAATGTTCAAATTGTTGACACTACTTGCCCTTGGGTTTCCAAGGTAGTTATTTATTTATTTATTTATTTTTTCATATGTTTTGAACTCTATTTTTTAATAGGATATGAAAATTGGGTCTCATATTTCATATATACAATGTCTCTATGTGTGAAGGTTTGGAATACTGTAGAAAAGCACAAGAAAGGAGACTACACTTCTATCATACATGGTAAATATGCTCATGAGGAAACTGTGGCCACTGCTTCTTTTGCCGGAAAGTATGTTATAGTGAAAAATATGGATGAGGTATGCAAGTGATATGTACGTTGTCGTTGATTTGTTGGCATTACAAAAAATTTTGGCTTCAGTCTTTTTGTTAGTTTACTATAACTTTGAATTTGATTACAGGCATCGTATGTGTGTGACTACATTCTTGGTGGTGAACTTAATGGGTCTAGCTCAACTAGAGAAGCATTTCTAGAGGTGCATTTCTGTTAACTGTTGCTTCTGTATGAATTTGCTAGTTTTTTGGGCTTCATGCAGAGATTTACTGTTTTAATTCGGTATGAATGCAGAAATTTAAGAAAGCAGTTTCTCCAGGGTTCGATCCAGATAGAGATCTTATTAAATGTGGCATTGCAAATCAGACTACAATGCTTAAGGGCGAGACTGAAGACATTGGTTAGTGAACTGTTATGCTAGGTTGGTTCATCTTTGGTGAAATTTTTTTTATTTGCAAACTATTAACTGCATCCTAATGTCAATCTAACAGGAAAATTATTAGAGAAGACCATGATGCGCAAGTATGGAGTGGAAAATATCAATGACCATTTTGTGAGCTTCAACACAATATGTGATGCGACTCAGGTATTGTTTTTGTTGATGATTTTTCTAGTCTGATTTATTGTCTGATACTAACTTTTTATTATATTGTACAACATAGTTCTTCATCTTCTTATAACCTTCTATGCTATGTATAAATTTAGCAAGAAAGAGAAAACAATGGTGTTTCTGACTGCCCATAGCAGCCACTAGGATTTCACCTATTTTGTTTACAGATTAGCTTGAAAGCAGAGTGGCTTTACCACAGTGCACTGCCAGTATAGGCACTGCATTAAATGCTGAAATACTTGGTGTGACTCAAAGATCATCTTTTTGTTACATTTACAGGAGCGACAAGATGCAATGTACAAGCTGGTTGAGGAAAAGCTAGATCTTATGTTAGTTGTTGGTGGGTGGAACTCGAGCAATACCTCTCACCTACAAGAGATTGCAGAACTTCGTGGAATTCCCTCATACTGGATTGATAGTGAGAAAAGAATAGGACCTGGAAACAGAATAGCTTATAAGCTAAATGTGAGTTTGTGGAGACATGATAATCTCATTTGTTGATGCTTATATTATTGTTTTCTCTATGCCCATTACACCTCTTGTAATTTGTTTATAATTTGTTACAGCACGGCGAGTTGGTTGAGAAAGAAAACTGGCTGCCTGCAGGTCCTGTGACTATTGGTGTGACATCTGGTGCCTCAACTCCAGATAAGGTAATTATTTTTGGTGGAATTGTTGCTAGAACCATTGAACTGCTTTATTTCAAGTATTGTGAATTTTCCCTATGATCTTAGCTCCATACTTTCCGTTTCCATTTGGCTTTTTCGTAGGTTGTTGAAGACGCCCTTATCGAAGTGTTTGACATCAAGCGTGAAGAGGTTCTGCAACTCGCATAATCTAGGTTAGGCATGACTAGACACAGTACACAGTACACAGTACAAGTTTAATCATACAACTTGGTTATTGTAAAATCGAGATGAAAGGCGTTACTGTATTGAATGTATGTTACAGTTCCATGAACCCTAGAAATGTAATTGTTGTATGATATAAAGGTCAAGGTTCTTGGTTCTACTGTTATAACTTCTCCCGTCTTGGCTGTCCTCTTCTCATGAGCTCAAGTTACTCTTAAATTTGGTTAACTCAAGCAATATCGTCTTGTCGAAATTAATAACCCCATCAAAAATTTCAAATATCATTACTTCAGCTGGTAATCCCATCCACTTGAACTCAATTTCCATACGGGGAAGAGTAGTTTTCAAAAGTTTTGAGTAACATACTCTGCTATCATCTTTTATGACCGAGTGAAACTGGTGAAAATTTCATGCATCTAGAGCCCAATCAATTATGGTGGGCTGGCCCACGGGATTTTTATTCCCTCGCACTTAATGGTCCATTTTTCAACTCCAACAACAGTTGTAGTACTCTAGACTTTTAAATTCCATAGATTTCTTTAAAAGTTTCACTAATTTCATATACAATACACTCCCCTAAAAAATGTTGGAGAAACAACCATGCATAATAAGCACAAACATCTTCAAAATATGAACTTGGTGAGTTTGCGGTGGAAAGCACAAGGAAAATGTGTTCAATTGTGCTTCGAAAATTAGAAGATCTTTCATTACATCCAAATGTCTTATGTCTCAGCAACTAGCCATTCAATGCTATCTTATAGCCTGGAATGATTCAACTAATTCGGGAACCTGATAACGCAAGCAGTTTGATTTGCAAATACCCTTTGTTTTTTGTTAGTTTTTCTCCTACAGCCATCGTTCTTCCTCCTCGGTCCAGTTTTTTGTTGTGCAGAGAAAAGAAGCAACAAATGAATAGTTTCGGAAGATTCAAGACTGGAATCGTTCCAACTCATACAAGTGGGTTTACTCATTGGAATCCCCTCCTAAATATACAGGGTAATACAGCTACCTTCAGTGTATGAGAATGTGATTTCTCTCTTTGCTCGACTTCCTGATAACACCTTTACTCATTTGTATAGGGAAGCGAATGAAGCAGCTCATTGTCTTGCTCGCTGGTCACTAGCAAATAAATCTTGTAATAGTTTCTCCCTGATTGCTCCTCCTATTGTGGAAGAGGTGATTTCTAAACATTGCAACCATTATCGATACCATTCAACGAATTTTTTTGTTTCTTTAAAAAAAAAAAAAACAACGAACAATAGTTTGGCGATCGAATTGAATAGTGGTTACAATGTTTAACTAGGCTTGACGAAGGCACTCTTAAAGATGTCAAATCGAAAAGGTTTTCATGTTAGAATGGTTTTAGCTAATTGGAGTAGGTAGTTAGGTACCAACCATATCAGAAAATAGGGAAGCTTAACTATCTATGATCAATATTTTATGTTGGAATTTTTGGCATACTAGGCATAAGGTTTTTTTCAGCAATTTAGTCCTCATCCTGCTGAAGTTCTAATGGTTGCTTTGACTTCTTTTTCTCACAATGTTCAAGCTGATCCTTCTCTTACAAAAGTTATGAGACATTTGGTCTCTGTCAAAAGCCGAAAGGATCAAGACAATGTTAAGAGCAAAACCCAGATCCTTCTTTAAATCCAAAAGCTCTGGTGCTCTACAGTATTGTGGGAACATGGCGGTGAACTTGCTTACGTAGCCAAATCCACAATGAAAACCTTAAGAGCTGTGGCAAAGTTAAAAGGTAATCAAGAAAACTAAAATCATTTTACCACCCTGAACTTTGCACCTAAAATCATTTCAGTCCTCAAACTTCTAATTTGATCGCTTGTGCCTGTTTCAGCTGTATAGATGGTGGTATAGTCCAGCGGAATCACAAGGTGTCTTGTTCTGTCACTATCGCTATCGGTCTCGTTTATCTGTAAAACAAACAAATGTCAGAGGGAAGACCGGGTGTGTCGGCCTTTGACGCTCCGATGCGTAAGTCAGTATCGTTATGAGATAAAGATAATAGAAAGCGATAGTAAACAGTTACCTCTTTAGGACGTTGGAGATGACTCTTTTGTAGAGGATTTGGGGAGATGCGGTTTCTTTGCACCAGATGTGGGACGGTTGAGTTTCCGATACCCCCCTTGGTGGTATCGGGAACCCTGCTTGAGAGTACTTTGCTGATCCTTGGTGGCTAGATGAGCCTTGTGCTTTCGATACTTGTGCCTGGGAGGTATATATACCAACAAATCCCCCAATTCCCCGGTCAAGAGTCCTCTTAGGTGGGGAGTTTGTTCTTGGTAGAAGTATCGGAAGTGCAAGGCGAGTCTCCTTACCACGTGGCTTCCGTACAACCATTATCCCCAGTCCCTCAAGTCCCCAACTAGGAGGAGTGTTGACTGGGGTGGAGTAATTTTCTTTTCAAAGTCCCCCAGGTACCCTCTTTTCTTTTGTATCGATATCGGGTGCTTGGGTTAGGGTTTCATGTATCTTTTGGCGTATTCTCAATACCCTGGCGACACGTGTCTTGTTATCATTCGTACTTCGTGTGCAGGAAGTCTGGCGTACTGGAGTCCGTAACATGTAATAATGGGGTAGTAGGGAGGGAGCCGAGGCGACGGCGCACGACCACTGTTACACTCAGACATGTCTGACACGTGACGAGATCTCATGATGTAGTCCTTGCACATCCAACGGTCCTCGTGCTCTCGCGGACCTTATATATAGGTGGAGGAGAGAGACGGGGGCGGCTACTGTTCCTCATATTTTGATCAAATTTTGGGAGAAGAAGCTGGATAAAGTTGGGGCTTTTGACATCCAGAAAGGTTGATTCTTAAACCGTTGTCAGAGTTCTTGGGGCTGGAAGGGTTTGCGGTCGCTGTTTTCCTCATCAGCTTTTGTCAAACAGATACGATTTCGTAATGCTTTCTGGGTTTCGTTTTGGTTGTCTGTTATTGAGAGAACATGGGTTGCAGCGGGTTTTTGTCGTCTTTTGTTGGTTTGAAGTGGAGAAGGTTGAGTCTTTGGCGTCGTTGTGGTGGGTTTTAAGAGTTGGGTTGGGGGTTGTGGGGTGTTTCTGCATTGTGGCTTTGAGGTGGTGTGTGCGGATTTTGAAAATTTTGTCGTGGGGCGGGTTGGGGAAGGCGATAGGTAGAGTTGACTAACTTTGACTGACCTTAGGTGTGCCGTTCGTAGTATGGCTCGCGAGCAATGTGCCCGTGGCTGTGGGGGCGGTGAAGATTCTTCTCGTGGTGGTCCAAGCCACGTTGGGCCTCCCGAGGTGGAAGCGGGTCACGAGAGTGCGGGTTCTGAGGAGTACAAGCTGTTGGAGGTTCCTCAGTCTCTGGGTGGGCGATTGCTGCTAGCGCCTGACAATATGCCAGTTGACCAACTGGGGTGTAATATAACCCAAGTGCAAATTGATGATATGAGGGCGACTTGGGACATTCCGAATAATATCTTGCTGTGACCTTTGAGAGATGGGGAGTTCTTTAGCCATCCCGAGTTGGGATGGGCGTGTTTTTATAAATATCAGCTGAAGTATGGCCTGTCTTTTTTGATACCGGATGAGATGTAAGACTTGTTGTCTTACCTCAACATTGCTGTGGGTCAATTGTCGCTTAATGCACTGAGGCAGCTTCTATGGGTTTTATTGCTTTGGAGGATTAGCAAGCAATAATGTCCCAGTATAGATGAGTTCAATTCCTTATTTAAGATGCAATATTCAACGAAGACTGGCGATAGGGGATGCGTGAATTTTCGTGGGCGGGTTATCAATGATGACCTACCGTTCAATATTTATACTCGATGGAAAAGTAAGCCTTGTCTCGTTGGTGGTCTCTGGCAGAACCCCGATATGGCTCATTGGGTGCCTACCCGATTCCAGCCCATTGGTGAGTCACATGATGATGTCTTTGGTGTGACTATTATGGATGTGTGCTAATAGTGTTTGTTTTTTATATTAGTGAGGCAAGAATCTAACCTTAGCCAGTTGGAGAGTAAACGCATCATGAGGGTGTTGGGCAAGTTCCCTTTGGGGAAGAGAGGGTTTTACCGCCTATGTAGGCTTGTGATATACAAGAGATGGCGATTGGGAAGGCGTCCTGGTAAGGTTTTGCCCTTGTAACTGGTGTCATATCGGTATCGCATTTCTGACATGTTTTGTTCTTTTTGTAGCCAACTTGCCGAACGAGGCTGCTAGAAAGAGTGACGCCCCTTACGTTGACGCGGCTACTGATGCCATTATTGAGGAACTGGTTCGCGATTCCGAGGCGGTTAGGCGGGCGAACCTTGACTTGCAGACAAGGAAGCTTTACGATACCGGTCATCGCGTAGTCCTGTAGTTGCCGTGAGACATGTACGATAGGTTCCCTGACAGGGTGTTGTAGTTCCTTAATAACCTGGCAGTGGATGCTGAAGGGGCACTAACGGGTGTTGATGTTGGCGAGGTCCAAGATAGGCCGGCAAGACAGAGTCGTTCAGTTCAGGCGGGTGAAGCGAGGTAGCGTCCTCAGGCGCAAATAGAACAGAAGAGGAGGTCACCCCAGATTGGAGGAGAGGGGAGGCAGTCCCCCCGAGTTCAGGTGGTTGAGGGAGGATCATCTACCCAAGCTCCAAGTAGGGAGGCTAGCCAGTCCCCCCGTGTGCAAGTGGAGGAAGGGGTTCGCGAGATCGGACAGGGCTCCCATGATGTTGGGGCAGGGCAGCAGGTTCCACCCCCCATTGAAATGGAGATTTCCATAGAGGAATTATTTGAGGAAGTTGAGAGGCGGCAAAGTGATGCCGGCGCGAGGGTTCGCTTGGTGGAAGATGTTGTCTTGGAATAGTTGGAGGGTGTTCTTGGTGCCGATATCGGGGGTCCCAAATCATAGGAGGTGATCACCGTTGACAGTGGCGAGGCTGAGGTGACTAGTTAGGCCGTTGGTAGAGAGGTGGTTACAGACGCTGGAGATCCGTAGCGAGATGCCAGCGCGCGTGGTGATGGTGAGAATATTCCTGTGGCAGTTTGTGCGTAGCCAGGCTAGGGGTATGGAGAGTACCTGTGCGCATACTGATGGCGCTGCTAGCCAGAGGAAGAGGACTGCCTCTCAGCTTCGTCTCGGGAGTCCCCCGATGGGGGTGAATGGATCCTCGTGGAGGAAAAAGGTCTTGGGTTGATGGGACAGCCTGGTCGAGGTCCACGAGTGAGGGGTCTCAACACTTTCGTGATGAAGTGGTTGGAGGCCTTGCCCGTACTCTTGGTGAAATTGGCATTACTGATGGCGCTATCCTGCACATGGTGGCGGATCTGCGCAACTATCATTGTGATCGGGGCCGAGTTAATATTGAAGATCCTCAAGCTGGGTATCGCGATGCTCAGGAGAGGTTGTTGAGGATAAATGTACTTTTATGTTGCCAGTGGTTGTATCATTGTTCTGTGTTTCTTATGTGGTTGTTGTGTGTAGGCTGTGAATGTGAATTATCAGGCGTCGTCGGAGCTGCTAGAGCATTTTGATCGGGAGATTGCCCAGCTCAGGGGCGATTTGGAGGGGGAAAGACGGAGGACCCAAGAGCTCAAGGACTTGCTGGATCACGATAGGGTTGGCCGAGAGGAGACGAGACGGGCGATCAATGGAGGCATTGCCAGGAGAATGGAGCTGGAACAGTTACTAGCTGTGGAGGAAACAAATCGCCGAGAGGCCGAGGAGGCTCTTGGTCCTTCGAGGGATGCCAACTTGGACCTTATCAGGAGGTTACAGCAGGTTGAGTTGGGAGTCCAGGCCCTGGAGGAGGTTAGAGAGCAATTCTGCTATGTGGATATGCGTTTTCAAGAGTTGGAAAGGCAAGTCCGAGAGCGAGATGCAGAGTTGGAGCTCTATGATGCAATGCTGCAAAGCTTAGCCCCTTATCTTGATCGCGTTACTGAGCTGGAGGGGCAGCTAGGGATTTTGTAGGGAAAAGTTGATCGCTTGAGGGTTGTCGAGCATTAGGTGGGAGAAAAGGATGCGGAGCTCGAGCGCTTGATGAAGGAGGTGGCCGAGGAGCGGTCTCGGGCCAGCTCTTTTGCTGATGACAGCCTCCGTCTTCGTACGCAAGGGGAGACCCATGCAGACAAACTCAAGAAGGCCAAGAGGGATGGTGCATTTCGTGCCGTCGATGAGTACTTGTTATTGCCCCACTTCTAGGCGAGGCTGGATCAGGCGTTCTCAGAAGGTGCCTTTCACTAGATTCGCGAGGGACGTGCTGGGGGTTGGCTTGATCATGATAAGATGGTTTGCGATATGCAAGCGAAAAAGGCTAATAGGGAACAAAGTAGTGCCGGTGGCAGTGTTGTGATCCAGGAACCACCGGCGAGAGAGCCGGGGAGTTGGAGATGTCGATGACTGTGTTGGCGAGGGTGGCGAGGCTCTGGTTGTGGAGACGTTGCAAGGGGGTGATGACATTGAAGGGTTTGAGACATGGGCGGGGCAAGCACGCAGTGACGAGGGCGATAATGTTGAAGGGCTTGATGTCGAGGGCAAGCGAGCGCGTAGTGCCGAGGGCGAGACTTAGTTTTCTTTTGTAGCTATTTTGGTTTGGGTCAGCGGTAGGTTTGCTGACGTGTAAGTACTTTGGATTTTGTTGGGATATTGGTCGTTTGGCCTATTTTCTGATTTTTACTTCCCTTGGAAATATGGAAAGTCATTTGTTGGGAGTGGTTATATCGATGGGCGATAGTCCCCCATGCGTTGAATGTATTAACTGTCTTGTCTATTTTCAATGTCGTCATTGTTGCAGGTCATTAAAGTGGTGCGACCTTTGGGTGTTCTGAGGCGGTTTTGGTAACAGCTCATTCGCTATAAATAGGTGAGGTGAGTTTGGGGTGGAGCAAACCCACAACATGGCTTTTTTCTTGTTTTTCGTTTTGCTTTTGCTTGTGAAATCACTCATTCCAACCATTAGTTTTCGCATTCAAATTTCTGGGCTTTATAGCTTAATCTCATGCCTGTGTTATAGGCTTTATAGCCTGATCTGAGGCAGGCTCAGCCCCTCCATCACTTGAGGGGTTGAACAATCGGTGCTCTGGGGAGCTGAACCTTCTTTCAAGTGAGAAACCCAAGGGCACCGATAGCTGGTGGTGCGGCGTGGGTACAATGATGGAGATTGGGCGGCGATAGGGCAGAGAGTGAGTCTGTCCTCCAGTCTTTACCACCAGAATTGGACCAGCCTGTCAGACAAGCACCTTCAGCGCCGACGGTAGTGATCTTCTTTCGAGGCTCCTCAAATTCCAAAGGATCAAGCATGTCGGAGGAATGATATTACTTTATCTAGAACATACTTGTGTATCGTATTTTGTAATGAATGGACTTTGATGTATTGCTATTGGCCGCAAAGCCTTTGTAGTAAATGAAATCTTTGATTTTGGGTATACCATTTGTTATCGGTAGCGCGAGGCGTTGGCGATTATTGGTTGTTCGCTATTGACATTGGCTTGTATTTGACTTGGCGATAGCTTATGCCTTGTGAACCTTGCGTTTTATTGGCTTATTGGCGATTGTATGTTTAGATTGGCGATAGCATATTTTGGGTAATGTCGAGATCTTTGGTGTGGCGATTATGATCGTAGGTTTCTGATATACGCATTTGAGATGTCGTCGATGATGACGCGTTTTGAAGTATCATTAGTGATTGCTATGCGTTGGCGAGGACAGATTTGGAGATTTATGTTGGCGATAACGTATCGGACGTGATAAGTTGGTATTGCGCTCTTGATAGGACGTTTTTTGATATCAGTCATTTACCTTTACATTATTTTCCTTTACGCTTAATCATTGATCATTGGCATCGATCATTAATTCGTGTTGTTAAGATTTAGTAATCATTGACTCGCATTTAATCAGTGGTGTTGGCGGTATGTCGTTGAGATTTATTAACTAATCGCGATGGGCGACACAAGGGTTTGCGAGGGATAGCATTGGCTATATCAGCAAAACCGGCCATGAGCAATGTTTCTTTTGCATTGTTGGTGACGCTTGAGCAGTGAGTTGGGATTGCTATATAGCGTGCCCATGCCCTTAGAGTATGTCATTTTTATATTTGAGCCACCTTGTGGCTTTATTGTGGTAGGCGATGCTGGGTTTGCGAGCAATTATTATGGCGATAGCCAGTCAGCGATCGTAGGATGTAGGTACAGATGAAATTTGCAATATGTGGTGGTAATAAAAGGGTTTCATTGAATGCTTCTCTAAAGACAGGTACACGGTACATTAGATAATTTAAAACCTTGGTGGTAATATGGTTGATACTAGTATGAGACCTGGGTGGCAAGAGGGCGATCTTGGAGCTTGGGTACGTTCAGCTTTACTTGGGGTAGTAGCAGAGGTGTTGAGCATTCCCTGGGTGTGGCAGTATGTTGCCATCACCTCTTCTTAGGTAGAAAGTGGTCGGCCCAACTACTTCAACGATCTCGTAGGGTCCTTCCCAGCGGGCCTTTAATCCTGTCGGGGTTGGCATTGTTTCCTTCATTACCTAATCCCTTATAGCGAGTAGGCGAGGCATGACCCTGACATTATAGTATCGGGCGATGTGTTGCTTGTTATTTATGTTGTGCAGGTGTGCTCACTCTCGGCGCTCTTCCAGGAGATCGAGATTGAGGTTGAGGCCCTCGGAGTTGGTTGCCTCGTCAAAGCATGCCACCCTATCGCTTTAGACTTCCTGTTCCACAGGGATGACTGCTTTTGTGCCAAACGACATGCAAAAGGGGGACTTGCCGTTAGCTTTGGTTGAAGTTGTCTAGATGGCCCAGAGGACTTCTGGCAACTTTTCTGCCCAAAGGCCCTTGGTGTCCTCGAGTCGTTTCTTTAGATTCTGCTTGATGATCTTGTTGATTGCTTCTACTTGTCCATTTGTCGGATCTTGGTGTCGTACTAGCCGACGAACTCCCTGAGTATGTTATTGTTGAATTGAGCACCGTTATCGGTGATGATTGTTTCAGGGATTTCGAACCGGTAGAAGATGTTCTTTCAGAGGAAATTTATGACTTTGGCGACCGTGATGGTTGCGAGGGCCTCTGCTTTCACCCACTTGGTGTTGTAATCCACAACGACAATGGCAAATTTTAGCTGTCCTGGCGCTATGGGAAACTTGCCAATGAAGTCCAGTCCCCACTGGAAATATGCCCAAGGGGCGATAATGATGGTGGAGAGTGGCACAGATGGTGCGATTTGAGAGTTGGCGAACTGGTGGCACTTGAGGCAGGCGCTGGCGATATGCTTTGCATCGTGTTCGATTGTGGGCCAGTAATACTATGTACGAAGTGCTTTGAATGCCAAGTTTCTGGCTCCTGCATGGTTGCCACAGACTCCGCTGTGTAGTGATAATAGTACTCGCTGTCATTCCTCAAGAGAGATGCATTTTAAAAGGGGGAATGATTTGCCTTTCTTGTAAAATTTTCCTTCGCGGATTGTGTATAGTGTTGCTCTTCTGCGAAGACTTGTAGCGATAGCCTTATCTGTTGGCTCGATGCCTTTTGAGACATAGTCAATGAACGAGTTCATCCATGAAGGTGGCCTTTGGCTTTCTGTGGTGAAGGGTCTATCAATACTTTGTTTGTCCAGGACTTCTACCTTGATGCCTTCAATGTCTGTGCCGGGTGGCGATGTTGCTAGCCTGGCGATTGCGTCTGCCTTGGTGTTCTGTGGTAGTGGGATCAGGGCGATCGTGTGGGAGGTGAGACATTGCTTGAGTAGGGCTATTGTGAGGGATTGATAATAGGATAAATGAGGTTCCTTGGCCTGAAAATCGCCATCGACCTGGTTGACAACGAGTTGTGAGTCGCTGTAGATTTTCAAGTCTTTTGACCCTGAGTTCTTTTGCTAATTGAATGTCATCTATCAGTGCTTCATACTCGGCTGTGTTGTTGGAAGCTTTAAACTTGAACTTCAGTGCGTACTCGTATGTGTGCCCTTCTGTGTCAGTGAGAATCACGCCTGCTCCGCTGAGTTTGCTATTAAAGGAGCCATCGACATGGAGCGTCCACATCGGGGTGGGGTTGGGTTCCGGATTTGTCTCGCTTTGAGGCTCGCTTTCTTCCAAGGGTATGAAGTCTGCTATAAAATCTGCAGCGACTTGCCCCTTGATGGGGGTGCGTGGCACGTAGTGGCTATCAAACTCGCCTAACTTAATGGACCACTTTACCAGCCTTCCTGAGGATTCTGGCTTCTGGAGAACTTGCTTTAAGGGCTGGTTGGTCAGTACAAGGATGGTATGTGCCTGGAAGTATTACCTTAATCGCCTGGCAGTGGTGAGGAGTGCGAGGACAAATTTTTTGATATCGGAGTACCTGGACTCTGCGTCGTTGAAACCTTTGCCTGTGTGATATACTGGTAGCTCGTCGATGCTCTCTCTCCTGACGAGGGCAGCGCTGACTCCTGTGACCGATACTGCGAGATATATGTACAAGATCTCCCCTAAGATGGGTTTAGAGAGGGTGGGTATAGACGCTAGGTAGTCTCGGATTCCCTTTAATGCTTTGTCATGCTCTGGTCCCCAATTGATATTTTCAGTGCGGTGGGTCTTGAGGAGCTTGAAAAATGGTGCCCATTTGTCGGTTAGGCGAGATATGAACCTAGCGAGAGCTACAACCTTACCTGTGAGGGATTACTTCGTTTCTTGTTTTTGGTGGTGCCATATCGAGAATGGCTTGGACTTTCTCTGGGTTTGCTTCGATACCTCTCTTGCTAACCACAAAACCCAAGAACTTACCTTTGAGGACACCAAATACGCATTTGTCAGGGTTGAGTCTCATACCATACTAAAGTAGGACATATTGACGATGCCTAGATTCTTGATGTGGTCCTCGATGGTGACACTCTTTACTAGCATGTCATCGACGTATACCTCCATTATTTTCCTGATATGATCTGCAAACATGGTATTGACTAACCTTTGATATGCTGCTCCAGCATTTTTTAGTCCAAATGACATTACCTTGTAACAGACGTACCTTTGTCGATGGTAAAAGATGTGTGCTCTTGATTGGAGGGTTCCATGGCGATTTGGTTGTATCCCAAGAAGACATCCATGAAACTTAGAAGCTTGTGCCCGGCAGTGGAATCGACAAGTTGGTCAATTCGTGGTAGAGGAAAATTGTCCTTGAGGCAGGCCTTATTCAGGTTGGTGTAATCAAAGCATATGGGCCATTTGCCATTAGATTTCTTTACCATTACGACATTGGAAAGCCTGACGAAGCCGATGTCCTGGAGCTTCTTAACTTCTGCTTCGATGGTTTTATACTTTTCTTCTGTGAAAGCCCTTCGCTTCTGTCTGACAGATGGTGAGTTTGTGAGTGAGTAGGTTTGGCGATATGCCTGGCATGTCAGCATACGACCATGCGAATACTTCCTGTCTGGATTTGAGGAATGCGATCAACTCTGCTTAAAAGTACGGATTTGTTTTGGAACCTATTTTGACCTTCCTTTCTGGTAGTGTGTCGGATATAGAGACCGATATCAGGTCTTCCAAGGCGTCTGGCCTTGGGTGTTTGAGCTTCCTTTTGTCTTCTTTCTTTTTGCTACGGGTATCGCTATCTTCCTGGGTCTCGGGATCCTCTCTTGGATCGTTAGGCTTGTCAGATGGGGAGGGAAGGTCTGTGGCGAGGAGTATCTCATGTCTGTCGTGCCCTCTTGCGACGGTCAGGGAGTTGGTATCTTCATAATCAGCATGTGTCCTGCCACAAATCATTGAAGTCTCCAAATGGTGTCTCGCCCTCGAATGACGTTGTAGGATGAGGGACAGTCGACGACGATGAAGTGTGTTGTCATTGTAGTGATAGTGCTACCTCCGCCGAGTGTGATGCGTAAGTTGTCTGACCCCAGGGGTTGTGTGATTTCTCCTACAAAGCTTATTAAAGGCTCGTGATCCTGGGTGAGTTTCTTCTTGTCTCGCCTTAGACCTTCGTAGCAACTGCTGAACATTACGCTGACCGCGGCGCCGCTGTCGACCAAGACCCTGTGCCATCGATAGTGGTCGATAACCATAGTGATCAAGAGGGGGTCGTTATGGTGTTTCCTTATGGCGTCCTCCTAGCGGTTAAAAGTGATCGAGTCCCAGTCCACTTGGGGAGTGTTGCATCCGTAACTGAGTCCTAATATTTCTTGCCCACGAGGGCATTGGCATTTGGGTAGGTGAAGGGTCTCGGCACAGGGTGCACCGCCATTTATGGTAAATATCTGTCCATAAACTTCGATGGCGTTGGCTCCTGTGGCGGGGGTGCAATACTGCTGGAGTTTACCGTTTTGGATAAGGCGCTTGATGGCATTCTTTAGTGCCCAACAGATAATGGTAGGATGGCCTGCTCCCTCATGGTAGGTGTAGTACTTACCGTTGTCTCGGGTCTTCTCTTGTCCAGGTCTGCGCTTTGGTGGGCGCGGGATGATATCCCTGTTGTTGTTCCAGATGTCTTCATAGGAGGTAGTGAAGGTGGTGTAGATCTCGTATCTGGGTGCATCATACTTTGGGGTCTCCTTGTATCAGTTGTTGCTGTATGGCGCATCGCGATATCGGCTGTTTGATGAATTGTGCTTGGGCTTCTTGGGGCTTTTGTTGTACTGCTTGTCTCTCTTATCGCTGCTGTAAGTGGTTTTTTCTCGTGGTGTTCTTTCATTATGATGGGTGGGCTTGTCCCTGTTGCCCTCTCTGTTCCTATTATAGGTACTCCGGCTAGGGTTAGTGAGTTGAGGTATAGTGATAGGGTTGGTACTAGTGTTCATATTACGACCAAATGTATCGTACTCGGCTTGGGCATAAGCAGTAGCGGCATCGAGTAAGTCATCATATGTGGTAGAAGGGTTAGTATTGATTTGGAGCAGGAAGTATCTTGGCTGAAGGGCTTGCTTGAATGCTGATGCTGCCAAGGTTGGGTCGAGAGAGCAACACTGGGTAGCCTGTTTCTGCCACCTTCAAACAAAGTCTCTTAGGCACTCATTGGGCCTATTTGTGTCTGAACAGGTCAGGTGTTGTGCAGTAGCCACTGCCGCATAAGATGAATCGCCGGAGGAACTTGTTCCCGAGTTTCTGGAAGCTATCGATGGAGTTGGTGGGTAGGTTGAGGAACCAACTCAAGGCTTTGTCTGTTAGTGTTTCCTCGAATAAGTGGCAAGCCACAACATCAATGTATCGTGTTCCATGCAGCAAGGATTGGAATACCTCGAGGTGATGATACGGGTCTCGAGTGCCATTGTATTTCTCACTTTTGGCCTGTATCCGAGGTCTGAATGGTCCTATTTTTCCATAAAATCCCGCCGTTATCGGTTGCCATCCGGATCTATTCTCTGCGCTTTCAATCCGTGCTTGTAAGGCAATGACAGTTTCTCTCATCTGGATTAATAACCTTGTTTTGGGGTCAGGTAGGGGGACGGTGGTGACGTTTGTAGCCGTGTTGACCCCTGATGTGCCTGCCATGTCCGGTGCGGGTTAGGGCAGTGGTGCTGCGTTGAGGTGGTTGGGGAATAGAGGTGTGTTGCGGTAGATTATTTGTGGGCTCGTGCTTGTGGTCCCTGGTGTTAGGCCTGCGAAGGTTCCAGAAGTGTCAGTTGTCGAGGTTAGGCTGAAAGTGCCAACGAGGCCAGTACTCGGGTCTGTGGTTAGGAAGGCCCCAGGTCTGTTGATACCACGGATGGTAGGCATTGGTGTTTCTTGTTGACGGGCCCTGTCGAGTGCTTCATTATTCGCAATTCTTCGGTGAAGTGCATTACGAAGAATGTGGTTTTGGTTGGCCATGTTTTTCCCCTGTATGTTGGCTTCTGCGGCCCCTAGGCACTCGGCCTCTGCTTGCTCACGCAATTCCAAGAGGTCGTGTTTGGTGATTTCTAGTGCGGTTATGGGGTCCGTCGTTACAACCGCGGAGGCCTCGCTGCTGGGGCTAAAGAAATCGAGTGTACGTTGGACCTCACGAGTAGCGTCCTCATGCGGGTGGTCATCGGGGGTGTTGGTAGCCATTGGTAGAGTGTATTGTCTTGCTAGCAAGGGTCTAAGGGGACTCCTTGACCGGACCCGCCCTGAATTTCACCCCGAAATCAGAGGTGGCCCTATGGGGCCCACCTTAGAAATAACTCTACCAAAAATTCAGCAGAGTCACCCCTAAAATGGACTACCCAAAACCTGTGGAAACACATTCACACTTCTAAACAACCCTCCAAAAGCTCCTGGAGCCACGTTGCTCCCAAAATTGAACAACTCCACAATTCAGAGTGTCATAATCATCCAAGTATCTCAAGTTACAACCAAGTCATAGGTTACAATATTAATACAAAAGTCCCATGGTTATCAGAGCAGTCTAAAGCCACAAAAACAACGGTAAACAAAGTAGGTTAGCAAGTAACCTACGAAGGATAGATGGCAGCGGTGGTGCTAAGCCTCAACTCCTAAAGCCGAACAGCTACACTGCAGACTGGGCAATTGAAACCGAAGGGCCCAGGGGGAAAGTATATAAAAACGTTAGTGTGAGTGGACAAAAATAAGTAATTGTAAAGAAAAAGGGTTTTATGCTTTCCCACATTTATTCCTTTAAAAAATTCGATGCATGCAACAATTAAGGAACACAAACCGACTGATGTTCAGCTCAAGAAAACCGACTAGCCTCGCTAGTCACAATAACCAAGTAAAAAGATTGAAACTCCGATACTCAAGAAAATAAGACCAGCCCCGCTGGTTAAGGGAAATCGGACTAGCCCCACTAGTCAAAATAATATAATAAGTAGGGGAAGATGATAGCCATACGAGTGAGCCTCCCAGGCTCGGGTGATAGCCTCCCAGACTAAAGTACTCCCATACTCCCATATATACCCTTACGCCACTATGTGTGGCGATTAGGATACTGGGCTTCAGTATTACTGTCAGGAGAATGGAGCTGGAACAGTTACTAGCTGTGGAGGAAACAAATCGCCGAGAGGCCGAGGAGGCTCTTGGTCCTTCGAGGGATGCCAACTTGGACCTTATCAGGAGGTTACAGCAGGTTGAGTTGGGAGTCCAGGCCTTGGTGGAGGTTAGAGAGCAATTCTGCTATGTGGATATGCGTTTTCAAGAGTTGGAAAGGCAAGTCCGAGAGCGAGATGCAGAGTTGGAGCTCTATGATGCAATGCTGCAAAGCTTAGCCCCTTATCTTGATCGCGTTACTGAGCTGGAGGGGCAGCTAGGGATTTTGTAGGGAAAAGTTGATCGCTTGAGGGTTGTCGAGCATTAGGTGGGAGAAAAGGATGCGGAGCTCGAGCGCTTGATGAAGGAGGTGGCCGAGGAGCGGTCTCGGGCCAGCTCTTTTGCTGATGACAGCCTCCGTCTTCGTACGCAAGGGGAGACCCATGCAGACAAACTCAAGAAGGCCAAGAGGGATGGTGCATTTCGTGCCGTCGATGAGTACTTGTTATTGCCCCACTTCTAGGCGAGGCTGGATCAGGCGTTCTCAGAAGGTGCCTTTCACTAGATTCGCGAGGGACGTGCTGGGGGTTGGCTTGATCATGATAAGATGGTTTGCGATATGCAAGCGAAAAAGGCTAATAGGGAACAAAGTAGTGCCGGTGGCAGTGTTGTGATCCAGGAACCACCGGCGAGAGAGCCGGGGAGTTGGAGATGTCGATGACTGTGTTGGCGAGGGTGGCGAGGCTCTGGTTGTGGAGACGTTGCAAGGGGGTGATGACATTGAAGGGTTTGAGACATGGGCGGGGCAAGCACGCAGTGACGAGGGCGATAATGTTGAAGGGCTTGATGTCGAGGGCAAGCGAGCGCGTAGTGCCGAGGGCGAGACTTAGTTTTCTTTTGTAGCTATTTTGGTTTGGGTCAGCGGTAGGTTTGCTGACGTGTAAGTACTTTGGATTTTGTTGGGATATTGGTCGTTTGGCCTATTTTCTGATTTTTACTTCCCTTGGAAATATGGAAAGTCATTTGTTGGGAGTGGTTATATCGATGGGCGATAGTCCCCCATGCGTTGAATGTATTAACTGTCTTGTCTATTTTCAATGTCGTCATTGTTGCAGGTCATTAAAGTGGTGCGACCTTTGGGTGTTCTGAGGCGGTTTTGGTAACAGCTCATTCGCTATAAATAGGTGAGGTGAGTTTGGGGTGGAGCAAACCCACAACATGGCTTTTTTCTTGTTTTTCGTTTTGCTTTTGCTTGTGAAATCACTCATTCCAACCATTAGTTTTCGCATTCAAATTTCTGGGCTTTATAGCTTAATCTCATGCCTGTGTTATAGGCTTTATAGCCTGATCTGAGGCAGGCTCAGCCCCTCCATCACTTGAGGGGTTGAACAATCGGTGCTCTGGGGAGCTGAACCTTCTTTCAAGTGAGAAACCCAAGGGCACCGATAGCTGGTGGTGCGGCGTGGGTACAATGATGGAGATTGGGCGGCGATAGGGCAGAGAGTGAGTCTGTCCTCCAGTCTTTACCACCAGAATTGGACCAGCCTGTCAGACAAGCACCTTCAGCGCCGACGGTAGTGATCTTCTTTCGAGGCTCCTCAAATTCCAAAGGATCAAGCATGTCGGAGGAATGATATTACTTTATCTAGAACATACTTGTGTATCGTATTTTGTAATGAATGGACTTTGATGTATTGCTATTGGCCGCAAAGCCTTTGTAGTAAATGAAATCTTTGATTTTGGGTATACCATTTGTTATCGGTAGCGCGAGGCGTTGGCGATTATTGGTTGTTCGCTATTGACATTGGCTTGTATTTGACTTGGCGATAGCTTATGCCTTGTGAACCTTGCGTTTTATTGGCTTATTGGCGATTGTATGTTTAGATTGGCGATAGCATATTTTGGGTAATGTCGAGATCTTTGGTGTGGCGATTATGATCGTAGGTTTCTGATATACGCATTTGAGATGTCGTCGATGATGACGCGTTTTGAAGTATCATTAGTGATTGCTATGCGTTGGCGAGGACAGATTTGGAGATTTATGTTGGCGATAACGTATCGGACGTGATAAGTTGGTATTGCGCTCTTGATAGGACGTTTTTTGATATCAGTCATTTACCTTTACATTATTTTCCTTTACGCTTAATCATTGATCATTGGCATCGATCATTAATTCGTGTTGTTAAGATTTAGTAATCATTGACTCGCATTTAATCAGTGGTGTTGGCGGTATGTCGTTGAGATTTATTAACTAATCGCGATGGGCGACACAAGGGTTTGCGAGGGATAGCATTGGCTATATCAGCAAAACCGGCCATGAGCAATGTTTCTTTTGCATTGTTGGTGACGCTTGAGCAGTGAGTTGGGATTGCTATATAGCGTGCCCATGCCCTTAGAGTATGTCATTTTTATATTTGAGCCACCTTGTGGCTTTATTGTGGTAGGCGATGCTGGGTTTGCGAGCAATTATTATGGCGATAGCCAGTCAGCGATCGTAGGATGTAGGTACAGATGAAATTTGCAATATGTGGTGGTAATAAAAGGGTTTCATTGAATGCTTCTCTAAAGACAGGTACACGGTACATTAGATAATTTAAAACCTTGGTGGTAATATGGTTGATACTAGTATGAGACCTGGGTGGCAAGAGGGCGATCTTGGAGCTTGGGTACGTTCAGCTTTACTTGGGGTAGTAGCAGAGGTGTTGAGCATTCCCTGGGTGTGGCAGTATGTTGCCATCACCTCTTCTTAGGTAGAAAGTGGTCGGCCCAACTACTTCAACGATCTCGTAGGGTCCTTCCCAGCGGGCCTTTAATCCTGTCGGGGTTGGCATTGTTTCCTTCATTACCTAATCCCTTATAGCGAGTAGGCGAGGCATGACCCTGACATTATAGTATCGGGCGATGTGTTGCTTGTTATTTATGTTGTGCAGGTGTGCTCACTCTCGGCGCTCTTCCAGGAGATCGAGATTGAGGTTGAGGCCCTCGGAGTTGGTTGCCTCGTCAAAGCATGCCACCCTATCGCTTTAGACTTCCTGTTCCACAGGGATGACTGCTTTTGTGCCAAACGACATGCAAAAGGGGGACTTGCCGTTAGCTTTGGTTGAAGTTGTCTAGATGGCCCAGAGGACTTCTGGCAACTTTTCTGCCCAAAGGCCCTTGGTGTCCTCGAGTCGTTTCTTTAGATTCTGCTTGATGATCTTGTTGATTGCTTCTACTTGTCCATTTGTCGGATCTTGGTGTCGTACTAGCCGACGAACTCCCTGAGTATGTTATTGTTGAATTGAGCACCGTTATCGGTGATGATTGTTTCAGGGATTTCGAACCGGTAGAAGATGTTCTTTCAGAGGAAATTTATGACTTTGGCGACCGTGATGGTTGCGAGGGCCTCTGCTTTCACCCACTTGGTGTTGTAATCCACAACGACAATGGCAAATTTTAGCTGTCCTGGCGCTATGGGAAACTTGCCAATGAAGTCCAGTCCCCACTGGAAATATGCCCAAGGGGCGATAATGATGGTGGAGAGTGGCACAGATGGTGCGATTTGAGAGTTGGCGAACTGGTGGAACTTGAGGCAGGCGCTGACGATATGCTTTGCATCGTGTTCGATTGTGGGCCAGTAATACTATGTACGAAGTGCTTTGAATGCCAAGTTTCTGGCTCCTGCATGGTTGCCACAGACTCCGCTGTGTAGTGATAATAGTACTCGCTGTCATTCCTCAAGAGAGATGCATTTTAAAAGGGGGAATGATTTGCCTTTCTTGTAAAATTTTCCTTCGCGGATTGTGTATAGTGTTGCTCTTCTGCGAAGACTTGTAGCGATAGCCTTATCTGTTGGCTCGATGCCTTTTGAGACATAGTTAATGAACGAGTTCATCCATGAAGGTGGCCTTTGGCTTTCTGTGGTGAAGGGTCTATCAATACTTTGTTTGTCCAGGACTTCTACCTTGATGCCTTCAATGTCTGTGCCGGGTGGCGATGTTGCTAGCCTGGCGATTGCGTCTGCCTTGGTGTTCTGTGGTAGTGGGATCAGAGCGATCGTGTGGGAGGTGAGACATTGCTTGAGTAGGGCTATTGTGAGGGATTGATAATAGGATAAATGAGGTTCCTTGGCCTGAAAATCGCCATCGACCTGGTTGACAACGAGTTGTGAGTCGCTGTAGATTTTCAAGTCTTTTGACCCTGAGTTCTTTTGCTAATTGAATGTCATCTATCAGTGCTTCATACTCGGCTGTGTTGTTGGAAGCTTTAAACTTGAACTTCAGTGCGTACTCGTATGTGTGCCCTTCTGTGTCAGTGAGAATCACGCCTGCTCCGCTGAGTTTGCTATTAAAGGAGCCATCGACATGGAGCGTCCACATCGGGGTGGGGTTGGGTTCCGGATTTGTCTCGCTTTGAGGCTCGCTTTCTTCCAAGGGTATGAAGTCTGCTATAAAATCTGCAGCGACTTGCCCCTTGATGGGGGTGCGTGGCACGTAGTGGCTATCAAACTCGCCTAACTTAATGGACCACTTTACCAGCCTTCCTGAGGATTCTGGCTTCTGGAGAACTTGCTTTAAGGGCTGGTTGGTCAGTACAAGGATGGTATGTGCCTGGAAGTATTACCTTAATCGCCTGGCAGTGGTGAGGAGTGCGAGGACAAATTTTTTGATATCGGAGTACCTGGACTCTGCGTCGTTGAAACCTTTGCCTGTGTGATATACTGGTAGCTCGTCGATGCTCTCTCTCCTGACGAGGGCAGCGTTGACTCCTGTGACCGATACTGCGAGATATATGTACAAGATCTCCCCTAAGATGGGTTTAGAGAGGGTGGGTATAGACGCTAGGTAGTCTCGGATTCCCTTTAATGCTTTGTCATGCTCTGGTCCCCAATTGATATTTTCAGTGCGGTGGGTCTTGAGGAGCTTGAAAAATGGTGCCCATTTGTCGGTTAGGCGAGATATGAACCTAGCGAGAGCTACAACCTTACCTGTGAGGGATTACTTCGTTTCTTGTTTTTGGTGGTGCCATATCGAGAATGGCTTGGACTTTCTCTGGGTTTGCTTCGATACCTCTCTTGCTAACCACAAAACCCAAGAACTTACCTTTGAGGACACCAAATACGCATTTGTCAGGGTTGAGTCTCATACCATACTAAAGTAGGACATATTGACGATGCCTAGATTCTTGATGTGGTCCTCGATGGTGACACTCTTTACTAGCATGTCATCGACGTATACCTCCATTATTTTCCTGATATGATCTGCAAACATGGTATTGACTAACCTTTGATATGCTGCTCCAGCATTTTTTAGTCCAAATGACATTACCTTGTAACAGACGTACCTTTGTCGATGGTAAAAGATGTGTGCTCTTGATTGGAGGGTTCCATGGCGATTTGGTTGTATCCCAAGAAGACATCCATGAAACTTAGAAGCTTGTGCCCGGCAGTGGAATCGACAAGTTGGTCAATTCGTGGTAGAGGAAAATTGTCCTTGAGGCAGGCCTTATTCAGGTTGGTGTAATCAAAGCATATGGGCCATTTGCCATTAGATTTCTTTACCATTACGACATTGGAAAGCCTGACGAAGCCGATGTCCTGGAGCTTCTTAACTTCTGCTTCGATGGCTTTATACTTTTCTTCTGTGAAAGCCCTTCGCTTCTGTCTGACAGATGGTGAGTTTGTGAGTGAGTAGGTTTGGCGATATGCCTGGCATGTCAGCATACGACCATGCGAATACTTCCTGTCTGGATTTGAGGAATGCGATCAACTCTGCTTAAAAGTACGGATTTGTTTTGGAACCTATTTTGACCTTCCTTTCTGGTAGTGTGTCGGATATAGAGACCGATATCAGGTCTTCCAAGGCGTCTGGCCTTGGGTGTTTGAGCTTCCTTTTGTCTTCTTTCTTTTTGCTGCGGGTATCGCTATCTTCCTGGGTCTCGGGATCCTCTCTTGGATCGTTAGGCTTGTCAGATGGGGAGGGAAGGTCTGTGGCGAGGAGTATCTCATGTCTGTCGTGCCCTCTTGCGACGGTCAGGGAGTTGCATTGTCTCGCTATCTCCTGGTCACCTCTGACTGTGAGGATACTCGGGAGTGGGTATCTTCATAATCAGCATGTGTCCTGCCACAAATCATTGAAGTCTCCAAATGGTGTCTCGCCCTCGAATGACGTTGTAGGATGAGGGACAGTCGACGACGATGAAGTGTGTTGTCATTGTAGTGATAGTGCTACCTCCGCCGAGTGTGATGCGTAAGTTGTCTGACCCCAGGGTTGTGTGATTTCTCCTACAAAGCTTATTAAAGGCTCGTGATCCTGGGTGAGTTTCTTCTTGTCTCGCCTTAGACCTTCGTAGCAACTGCTGAACATTACGCTGACCGCGGCGCCGCTGTCGACCAAGACCCTGTGCCATCGATAGTGGTCGATAACCATAGTGATCAAGAGGGGGTCGTTATGGTGTTTCCTTATGGCGTCCTCCTAGCGGTTAAAAGTGATCGAGTCCCAGTCCACTTGGGGAGTGTTGCATCCGTAACTGAGTCCTAATATTTCTTGCCCACGAGGGCATTGGCATTTGGGTAGGTGAAGGGTCTCGGCACAGGGTGCACCGCCATTTATGGTAAATATCTGTCCATAAACTTCGATGGCGTTGGCTCCTGTGGCGGGGGTGCAATACTGCTGGAGTTTACCGTTTTGGATAAGGCGCTTGATGGCATTCTTTAGTGCCCAACAGATAATGGTAGGATGGCCTGCTCCCTCATGGTAGGTGTAGTACTTACCGTTGTCTCGGGTCTTCTCTTGTCCAGGTCTGCGCTTTGGTGGGCGCGGGATGATATCCCTGTTGTTGTTCCAGATGTCTTCATAGGAGGTAGTGAAGGTGGTGTAGATCTCGTATCTGGGTGCATCATACTTTGGGGTCTCCTTGTATCAGTTGTTGCTGTATGGCGCATCGCGATATCGGCTGTTTGATGAATTGTGCTTGGGCTTCTTGGGGCTTTTGTTGTACTGCTTGTCTCTCTTATCGCTGCTGTAAGTGGTTTTTTCTCGTGGTGTTCTTTCATTATGATGGGTGGGCTTGTCCCTGTTGCCCTCTCTGTTCCTATTATAGGTACTCCGGCTAGGGTTAGTGAGTTGAGGTATAGTGATAGGGTTGGTACTAGTGTTCATATTACGACCAAATGTATCGTACTCGGCTTGGGCATAAGCAGTAGCGGCATCGAGTAAGTCATCATATGTGGTAGAAGGGTTAGTATTGATTTGGAGCAGGAAGTATCTTGGCTGAAGGGCTTGCTTGAATGCTGATGCTGCCAAGGTTGGGTCGAGAGAGCAACACTGGGTAGCCTGTTTCTGCCACCTTCAAACAAAGTCTCTTAGGCACTCATTGGGCCTATTTGTGTCTGAACAGGTCAGGTGTTGTGCAGTAGCCACTGCCGCATAAGATGAATCGCCGGAGGAACTTGTTCCCGAGTTTCTGGAAGCTATCGATGGAGTTGGTGGGTAGGTTGAGGAACCAACTCAAGGCTTTGTCTGTTAGTGTTTCCTCGAATAAGTGGCAAGCCACAACATCAATGTATCGTGTTCCATGCAGCAAGGATTGGAATACCTCGAGGTGATGATACGGGTCTCGAGTGCCATTGTATTTCTCACTTTTGGCCTGTATCCGAGGTCTGAATGGTCCTATTTTTCCATAAAATCCCGCCGTTATCGGTTGCCATCCGGATCTATTCTCTGCGCTTTCAATCCGTGCTTGTAAGGCAATGACAGTTTCTCTCATCTGGATTAATAACCTTGTTTTGGGGTCAGGTAGGGGGACGGTGGTGACGTTTGTAGCCGTGTTGACCCCTGATGTGCCTGCCATGTCCGGTGCGGGTTAGGGCAGTGGTGCTGCGTTGAGGTGGTTGGGGAATAGAGGTGTGTTGCGGTAGATTATTTGTGGGCTCGTGCTTGTGGTCCCTGGTGTTAGGCCTGCGAAGGTTCCAGAAGTGTCAGTTGTCGAGGTTAGGCTGAAAGTGCCAACGAGGCCAGTACTCGGGTCTGTGGTTAGGAAGGCCCCAGGTCTGTTGATACCACGGATGGTAGGCATTGGTGTTTCTTGTTGACGGGCCCTGTCGAGTGCTTCATTATTCGCAATTCTTCGGTGAAGTGCATTACGAAGAATGTGGTTTTGGTTGGCCATGTTTTTCCCCTGTATGTTGGCTTCTGCGGCCCCTAGGCACTCGGCCTCTGCTTGCTCACGCAATTCCAAGAGGTCGTGTTTGGTGATTTCTAGTGCGGTTATGGGGTCCGTCGTTACAACCGCGGAGGCCTCGCTGCTGGGGCTAAAGAAATCGAGTGTACGTTGGACCTCACGAGTAGCGTCCTCATGCGGGTGGTCATCGGGGGTGTTGGTAGCCATTGGTAGAGTGTATTGTCTTGCTAGCAAGGGTCTAAGGGGACTCCTTGACCGGACCCGCCCTGAATTTCACCCCGAAATCAGAGGTGGCCCTATGGGGCCCACCTTAGAAATAACTCTACCAAAAATTCAGCAGAGTCACCCCTAAAATGGACTACCCAAAACCTGTGGAAACACATTCACACTTCTAAACAACCCTCCAAAAGCTCCTGGAGCCACGTTGCTCCCAAAATTGAACAACTCCACAATTCAGAGTGTCATAATCATCCAAGTATCTCAAGTTACAACCAAGTCATAGGTTACAATATTAATACAAAAGTCCCATGGTTATCAGAGCAGTCTAAAGCCACAAAAACAACGGTAAACAAAGTAGGTTAGCAAGTAACCTACGAAGGATAGATGGCAGCGGTGGTGCTAAGCCTCAACTCCTAAAGCCGAACAGCTACACTGCAGACTGGGCAATTGAAACCGAAGGGCCCAGGGGGAAAGTATATAAAAACGTTAGTGTGAGTGGACAAAAATAAGTAATTGTAAAGAAAAAGGGTTTTATGCTTTCCCACATTTATTCCTTTAAAAAATTCGATGCATGCAACAATTAAGGAACACAAACCGACTGATGTTCAGCTCAAGAAAACCGACTAGCCTCGCTAGTCACAATAACCAAGTAAAAAGATTGAAACTCCGATACTCAAGAAAATAAGACCAGCCCCGCTGGTTAAGGGAAATCGGACTAGCCCCACTAGTCAAAATAATATAATAAGTAGGGGAAGATGATAGCCATACGAGTGAGCCTCCCAGGCTCGGGTGATAGCCTCCCAGACTAAAGTACTCCCATACTCCCATATATACCCTTACGCCACTATGTGTGGCGATTAGGATACTGGGCTTCAGTATTACTGTCACAAAGACAGTAACCAGCGCCACAAAGGCGGACGGGCTTCCGTGATCCCATCACGTCGCCACAAAGGCGGACTCAATGCTAGCATGATAAAAATCACCCCAAAGTATGGCACAAGAAAACATATTCGAAAATCCAGTAAATCCATAAATACATAAGGCTTCCCCATCTCTCTCAAATGAATTTCCAACGACGTGTCCCACACGCCAAGATAATCTCAAGTTCAAAATAAATAGCCGAGAAATAATAATAAATCATAATCTCCGTAAATCGAAACAAAACCAATTCCAAAATCATCATCAAGGCATTCCCAATGCCAAAACCAAAAGTCGATAAATAAATAAGAAAATATAACTCCATCGAAATGCATTTCGAAAATCCTTTAAAAATTTCAAATCGACGAATAGAAATATAATTAATCCAGAAAACCACCTCGGAGCTATAATTCGTCAAAAATCAACATAGATCATAAGTTCAAATCCGAACATAGAAAACTCACGTTCGAAAATCATGATGGGAAAACCAATCGATAAACCAAATTATAATCCAAAACAAAAATAATATGCTCAACAAATATTAATATATTATGATAATTAAGGAAAGCATTTAATCACGAAACAAACACATGCATCATTGTTTAAAACAAAAGTCCACTCACAGTATACGGCTAACGTGGTACCCAAGAGTAAGGATCCTCGTCAAGCGATGGGTCGGTACCTCGTCCTGTACACAATTATATTCCGTAAAAAACAATTTGACAAATAAATACGATTCTAAAACGAAACCCGAAAACCCCACGTAAACCAACATCTCCATTTCTTCCCGGATTCAAGCCAAACTTCACTACTAATATTAATCCGTTGATTAAAGTATTCCATAGCGGAAACAAGGGAAATCCGAAGGTCGGATTCCCATAAATCGACCTCCGAAACTTCAAACTTCAGAAATTCACAATTGATATCAAACTTCTCCAAAATTCACCAAAATCACATATTCAACCTCTACAACAAATATAGGATTTTATTAGCTAAAAATCGAAATTAAAAAGCTGCCCTACGCGCCGCCGCCGCCACCAAGTCCAATGGCCACCAAATTTTGGCAGCAGCTTCGTCTCAACCATATGAACAACTTTCTCAACTACAGCAAATCCAGAAAATGACTAGAAGTACCTCAATAATTAAGGAGAAGTTTGAACCCGAATCGTGAATAATGACCCGTAGCTTCCAGCCGTCAGTTCTTCCTCCACGTTTCGATTCTCGGCAAAAGCTTTGGGGAGGATGGTCTACGTCTCAAGCCGCTTCTGATCGGCCAAGTTTGGTCAATTTTGGTGGCCGAAAACTAGAGAACGGCGCGTTGACCGAAATTGGCCCCGTGCGGTTCCCCACCTCGTTCCTTCATTTTCCAGCCTCGAAGTTGTGATCCACCACCGTAGGGACGTTGGGTAGGAGTAGAGGAGTTGAACGGTGCAAGTCGTTCGTCCCCAGGTGGCCGGAAGAGAGAGATGGCCGGAGTTGCAGAGGAGAGAGAGAGCGCGCGGGGAGGAGAGAGAGAAAATTACCCAGCCACAGTAAAAAAATTCAAATTTATACTATCTACTATCTACAGTAACTTTCGTATTTCCCTATAATTTTTGCATACGAACTCCGATTTTTACGTACCATATATGCACACGCTCGGTTTAACGTCATCTACAACTTTCATGAAGAACATTTTCTCAAATTTTAAGCAGAACAAAAAGTCAAATTTTAGGGCCACTAAAAGTATCGAAACAAAGTAAAAAGTGAAAGCAGTTGTCATTTACCGTCCAAATGACTAGTAAACGGGTAAATTGAGATACGGAACGTTACACTCCTTCTAGCGCCAAATGTTTCAGCTGTATAAATGGTGGTCTAGTCCAGCGGAATCTTGGGGTGTCTAGTTCTGTCACTATCGCTATCGGTCTCGGTTATCTATAAAACAAACAAAGGTCAAAGGGAATACCGGGTGTGCCAGCCTTCGACTCTTCAATGCCTATGTCAGTATCGTTATGACATATAGATAATGGAAAGCGATAGTAAACAGTTACCTCTTTGAGACGTTGGAGATGACTCTTTTGTAGAGGATTTGGGGACATGCGGTTTCTTTGAGCCAGATGTGGGACGGTTGAGTTTCCGATACCGCCCAGGGAGGTATCAGGAACTCTTCTTGAGAGTACGTTGCTGATCCTTGGTGGCTAGATGAGCCTTGTGCTTTCGATACTTGTGCCTGGGAGGTATATATACCAACAGTGCCCTTATAAGTACTCTCCAATTTGATTGGTTATAGTAAATTCTTAAGTAATACATCAGTTTCTTCATATAGTGTTGTTCAGTCATGCAAATTAAATTTTGGCCTTCAATCATGCAAGAAACATATCATTCACATGGCCAAAGCTAAAAATTAACTCTAAGTGGACTCTCATCGTCACCAATTTATGAATAAATTGACAAATTAGTTTACTAATGGCTATGGTTGATCATATTTAATTGAGAGTATAAGGGCATATGTGTTCAAATTAAAAATTTCAGAGCAGAAACAATTTTAGGTGTAAAGTTTAAAGATGTTTGAATTTATTAGTGCTAGGCTCACACTCACTTTGAGTGTGTATCAGCCACACTCACTCCTTAACTTGCCACGTGTATAGAGAAAAAGCTCCTACAAAATATTATATTTCTATTTTCATTTTTTTAAGAGGAACAAAATTGGGTTCCATTAATATAACGACCTCTCTCGGTCAAGCTAGAGGGATTCTAAAAATCCCTCATATTATATCTCGATGACCAAATCAGACTGCATATAGCAGAGCTACCAAAAACAAAAAAATCAAACAAAAAAAGAAAATGCAAAAAAAAAAAAAAATGTAAAAAAGCTCCTACACCTATCGAACCCTAAATCAGAGCCACAGACTTGACAAGCGTTGACGCCTAAGATCCTCATGGTGTACATCGCCACTCATCAACTAGCAAACATCTACAATCGAGGGCAGAACATGGTAAGGATAATTATTCAAAGCAAAAGAACATAATTAGGGTTCTACCACCCCCCAAAAACCACCACAGGCCTGATCCAAAAGAAAAAAAGAAGGAATCATGGAATGGCCCAAAAGGCAAAACAGCAGGCCCATTGCCCCAGGCCCAGCCCAAAACCCTAGTTTGGGACTAGGGTTTCTCGCCGAGAAACCTGGAGATGCGAACTGACCGAATCTAGCACCTCCACCAAAGCTTGGGCTAGTGTCCGTCGTCGTCATCAACCTAGCTCGGCTCGGCGGTCCGATAGGAGTCGAGCCCATCATCCTCTCCTCTCCCCCAAATCGGCTTGTAGCGAGTCGTCGGAAGAGCAGCAACCAGTCACCATTCCGGTGGTCGAGCACTATCCTCCACCATCGCCTTGGTCTAGAAAAGAAGCCCTTGGATTCTGACCTAGACTCAAGCGAACACGATCAGACTGCCTCCCTCAAGATGCAGACTGTCGCCCTTCTCAGAAGCTGCAAACGCCGATGTAGTTGTTATGAAATTTTAATTAAAACTCGCATGCACACGAATCGTCGTTAGTATAGTGTGCAAGTACGAGGTCGTTCCAACTGAGGATTGATAATTAATTTAAACCCTAACTCAATTAATCCGAACACAAAATCATAAAAACACAATGAACAATTAAGATAAAGAAAGTATTGTTTTTAGATTTTCGAATAAAGAAATAATGTGAAACAAACAAACAAACAAATTAAAGTTTATAAGTTGAAGAGCAAAGATGACAAAACCTAGGGTTTCGGAATCAACCACTAACAATCCTATTTATGTTTCGATGCAATTAACAGATTCTTTTGTTTCTTTTGATGACAATTCTCGTATCTAAGTCCAGGTACGACACTTAGACCATATATAGTTTTCCTTAAGTGTATGATTCTCTCCAGGTACGGCAGAGGTCGTATATCCTAACATGCAGTTTATCCAGGTACAGCATAAATTTAACACATAGGACTCATTACGTTCTAGAAAATAAGAGAATCATGCAAACCATTACTTCAGGTACGACAATAATGTAATTCACAACTCTTAATCACAAGAAGCTAATTTGAATTATATTGCAGGTTCGCCTCAAATTCATCTTCTAATTACTAGATGCAAAGCCCTAAGGTGATCAATCAAAGAACTTAAACATAAAGCATCAATTCAAATAGTGACTAAGAATTCATCATAAAGAAACTATAAATCCATCAATATAACATCAAAGTACATAAACAATCATGATAGGGCATCATCTTAACCCTAGAAAAAGGTTTAGCAAAATATAACTAAATAAAACATAGAAAGAACATAAAAAGAATGGAAGGGAAAAGATGGGGAAGATGGATGAGTAGTCTCTGCTCCTTAGGCGTCTACATTGTGCTCCCGAGACTCCTCCCTCATGTAAATTCGTGCTCCCTTAGAGATAGGGAAGATTTCTGCTCGTCTTTGGCTTCATGTTTCCTTGTAAAACTTGGGTTTAGATTCCTTTCTTCATTTGGAATGGGAAAACCTTGAAATATCTCTTGTAGAAGTAAGAATAAGTTCCTCATCTGAATTAACTTCCTTGAAAGATTAGGATTGATGATCTTGTGCCACGGAACTTGAGTTCCCCACGAATGGTTGTAAATTCCCGAGCAGATTTCCTGTCCGACCTATCTTCACTCAAATAATCATAACTTGCTCTAGAAGAATCAAAATTGATATCCGTAAAATTCTACAGAAAGTAGACATCCGTAGCTTTCCATGTATATAAGGCTCATTGTCTGATTCGATCTGGTTGACTCCCAGTAATTCGGCGAAGTTAGAAATTCTGCACAGGCAGATTCTGGGACTTGGAATTGCACATTGCCTTTCAATCCTACTTAGCTCATTTTAGCTTCTTTTCTTCTTTCTATGGAACAAACCTACAAAAACACTAAAAGATGTAAATGAATCATAAATAAGGAGACTTAAACATAAAAACCAAGATTAAGAGGCTTAGAAATATAGGATAATATGAGCACATCAAACACCCCCACACTTAGACTTTGCTAGTCCTCGAGCAAAACAAACTAAAACAATTAAGACTAACTAGAACGAACACACAAGAATAAAAGCAAAGTTCCTAATCCTTCCAATCACCTCAGAGAATCAATCTCACATTTATATCATCCAAATAACAACAATCATCAAAGCAGGTCCATAAGAACTTTCAATTGAGTGCTAATAAATTCCGATAACAACCATGCTTGTGTAGATAGCCATAAATCAATACAAATTGCCACAATCCAAATAGACACATAAAAATCAGCTTCAACTCCAAATCTCACCAAGGATATATATCACTCAGAATAAAGCGCTCAGATTTTATGGGTAATTCTATATCACTCATGTTTATGTGAGACGAATGATATATCAAGGCAACAAATAGCTCACATAAAAATTAAGATAGAAAGGCTCTTTCTGAAAAATAAGGGTTATTATCACAAATGGTATCTGAACTATACCTCAATCTTATCGATGGTACCTGAACTTTAATTTTGATCACAACCAGTACCCAAACTTTTCGATTTCATTTTCAATGGTACCTAGAGCCACCTCCGGTCACTATTCCGACTAAAAAACGGCATGGGAGGCAATCATAGTGATGATTTTTGATGATTTCAAGGGTTGCAATCATATATAGTGATGATTTTTTGGTAATAGACTTGCCTTGAACTTGTTTCTTTTTTTTTTTTTTTTTTTTAGATTTGGCTTTTTTGGCTGGAATAGTGACCGAAGGTGGCCTTAGGTACCATTTAAAATGAAATCGAAAAGTTCTGGTACTGGTTGTGATCAAAATTAAAGTTCAGGTACCATCGATAAAATAGAAAATAAGTTCAGGTACCATTTGTGATAATAACCCGAAAAATAAAAATAAAGAATTATCTCATGCTAGAATATCTATTACTTGAATTATAGAATTTCCCCATAGGCTCACCTCTTTGACTCATCTCCACAAATTGCCTCACACTTTTCCTAGGATCATAAAGGTATTTGTTCTGGTTGTAATGGGGCTAAGGGTTTTGGCTAAAAGAAACGAAAGATAAAGGAATTCAAAGGTCCTAAGAAACTAATAGAGCACAAATAAATTGAGACTTAAGATCGCTGAATTCTCATAGTTGTTACACTTTCACTTCTCAAAAGAACGAACAAGGAAGGCCTAATTTCATTGTGTTGGGCCTTGACTTCACTCTAACCTTCCTCATACTCCAAACAACACTCCAAGAAATCTTCAAGACATGGTTTTAACGTTTGTGATTCTCAATACTTTTTTTTTCTTTGAATTTTTTGTCTTTTTTTTTTTCCTTTTTTTCTTTCTAACCATAGAACAATGAAGACAAAATCTGCATCAGAAACTCCAAGTTTCAATTCTTGCTTCTTGGTAGTTGGTATCACGTCAACTCTCTTTGTTTCTAACACATAGCCTTATTCTTTTTTTTCTTTCTGTCACAATCCCAAAGAGTCTTCTCATTATTGCTTTCACATGCCAAGCTTGGAAACCTTCTTTCAGAGCTCTTCCATTGTAACGTCAAAATTGTTTCCCCTTTTTTTTGTAGTTCTGCTTTGCATTAAAACATCCTATATCCAAGCTGCAACTACAAGTTCATGCTTTAGACAGCAGCAATTTCCTTCGAAACAATAAGCAAGGTAGACTTCCCTTCTTAACTTCGGTGCCATTCAAAAGGCCAAGGTGTGTCCAATGTTGAAGGATATCGACATAATGTGTGCCTCTACAAACTAGGGTTAGAGTTGTAATAGGAATGTGTTCTAGGTATTCAATTGTAATCGGATTCTATTACCTTTTTGGGTACCTTGTAACTCCCTATTTAAAGGGCTCCTATTATCAATAATACACACACAATTCCATTCCCCTGCAGCCCCCTGCCGCATCTTCCAGCCTCCTGCCGAAAGCTCCCCTGCACCGTCCTGCTGCACAGCCGCAAGCTCCCCTGCACCTTCCTGCTGCACTGCCCAGCTCGCCTGCTTGCTACCTGCAGCCGTGCACGCCCCTTGCGTCCTTGCTGCGTTCCTCGCCCACTCGCCTGCAGCCGCAAGCCCGCAAGCCCAGCAGCCCGCGCTGCTTTCTGCCTTCTGCTACTGCAAGCAAGCGCCCTGCGTCCCTGCAAGCCCGCCTGCGCCCTGCTTGCCTGCCTGCGTCCCTGCAAGCCCGCCTGCCTGCCCTGCGCACCTGCTGCCGAAGCACCTTCTGCCAGTGAAAGAAGAAAAAAAACAATCACAAAACAAAAGGAAGAAGAAGAAGACGCATAGAAGAAGAAGGGGAAGGAGTGGGCCCAGAAGAAAAAAACAAAGAAAAAAAGAAAAGGGGGAAGCAGGCTTGGGCCTGGAAAGAAAAAAAAGAAGGGAGAAGAGCAGCCCACCAACTGCCAATTTCCGACCAGATTCCGGCAATCCTAATTTAGCTACACGCCTGCATCAACACGCGCGTGTATAAAGTATCGTGAAGCAAAGGTTTAAATTACCAAGTAAGTTTTTACGATTAAAGTTCCTGCTTTCTTGTCTTTTAAATTCTTTATTTTGCTGCAGGATTTGTATAATATGAACATGATTTTGAAAGCGGAATTGTGGGGATTCGCGCTTAACGAACTAAGAGTGTTCGTATGAACTAAGAGTGTTCATAATTAAACGAACTAAGAGCGTTTGTATGAACTAAGAGTGTTCATAATGCTTGGACTAAGAGCGTCCATAAAGCATCAAATTGTGACCATATTAAAAACATCATTGTTTGGTCTAATCCAAAAGAGATTCTTGGAAATCGATTTCTTGGTAGCATAGCTCGGAAATCTTATTATTGTTAGTTTTCGTGGAAGTTTAGCTCCGAAACTAATTCGTTCTTGTTTCACCCCTTTTTCAGGATGTCAAACTCGAACATACTCGATTTTGTTCCATTGGATTATGCAGGCAAAAGATACCTAACGTGGGCTCAGGATGTTGAGCTCCACCTTATTGCCCGTGACTTATTGCATACAATCCAAGAGCTTTGTCCTATAGAAACAGCTCCAGACCCTCAAACTGAGAAAGATATTTCCAGGGCACTTGCCTTCATGAAACGTCACATGGATAGTGACCTCCAGTTTGAGTTCATAAATGAGGATAGCGCTATAAAGCTTTGGCAAGCGCTTCGCGAACGAAATGGCAATGTTCGTGACTCCATCCTTCCGAATACAGAAGCAGAATGGAAAGATCTTCGCTTCTCTGAATTTGACACAGCCATGCAATTTTATTCGGAAGCCCTCCGCATCAGAGCAATGATGCACTTCTGTGGCAAGACGATCACAGAAGAACAATTGATTGAGAAAACCCTCAATACCTTCCCTGTCTATGCTATGAGATCCTATGATTTATTTCGGACTCATATAAATGCAAGACGGATCACAAGTTTTCAACAGCTTATTGAAGCTATGAATAGAGATATTGATAGGCCTCAAGATGGCCATCAAGAGCATCGTCCCATGGCTAGAGAAAGTCGCCATCGACGTCATGATCCATACGATCGAAATGCTCGAGAAGGTAATCGCCCAAGGCGACAATCACGCGACCGTAGGAGCCGTGATTTTGAGGGAAGAAGGGTTGGAAACCATGGAGCCAACGTTGGCCATGGTCATCACTTTCCAACGCCACTGGTCCTAGGAACCATGCAAATTGCGCCAATGCCCCTCAATCAAGGGAGAATCCTCTTTATGGTGTCTATTTCTGATATGGAACGTCTGATCAATGGACCCGAATTTGCAATGTACCTAAGATGGTAGCCGCGTCATGGTGATCAAGACATCGAGTTCAAAAAGACTTTAAATCTGGCGATGAAGACAAAATGCCGCAGATTTTTATTTCGAATAGTCTTTTATTTTCCAAGAAATATGTAATGGCAATTATGCCTTAAATCAATTTGATTGGAGTTACCAAACGGATTGAGTGACTACGATTTGTCTAAGTTTGATTTTTATTATGGATTAGACTTTGGAAACTTTGATGTAATCATTGGCTAGTAATAAAGTGTCGATTCTTTTACTTAATGTCTTGGACATACCTTATTTAATTCGAACTTTATTACATAAGAGCCAATGGTTTTCATGTGGAAACACATTATGAGAATGGACAGAGTTCCTTTGCATTACCTCTAATGACTACAGACATAAACGAGTATTAGAGAAACTTATGTGTCGCTCTAGTGGGTTGTATGCAACCACTATTCGAGTTATTGAATCCAACCATGTCATGAGAGACGACTTATGGGATTCTGACACATATAGGCTTTGGCATGACCGTTTGGGACACCCAAGTCATGACATGATGATCCGTGTATTAAAAGACTTCACACGGACATCCATTTTTAGAACGAAGAAGTAAGAACCAAAAGTTGGTTTGAGGAGCTGCACATGCGCCTCATGGCGCCATGATTGTGCAAGACTGGCCACACATGGCCAGCACCGCCTACCCCCTGCGGCCAATACATGGCATTGACGCCATGTATGGAGACTTGGCTCCTCTCTCTACTTCTCAAAATAAATTGTGACATTCTAGCTCAACCAAAACCTTCATTGGTTGATTATAAGGCCAATCTTTTGTTCTGTAAAGCCTATTTTTTAAGGATCACGACCATCCTATGCAAAGGACACTAAAGGAATAATTTCATTCTTACAAAGAATCCAAGGGGATTCTGTGGATCGACTCAACCAACTTGCGGACTGCTTAGATGTTTTATGCTGTTGGTTAATATGTGGACACGCTGGTCACATGTCGCACTATCGTCCACTCGTAATGCTGCTTAAGATGAACTCCTAGCCCAAATCATATGGCTACGGGCTCACTACCCGGATCATCCCGTTCAGTCAATTCGACTTGAAAATGCTAGAGAGTTTACATCGAAAATTTTCGATGACTATTGCATATCATCGGGTATTGATATCCAGTATCATATTCCCATGTACACACCCAATTGGTCTGGCGGAAAAGCCACCATTAAAAGACTACGATGGTAGCCCAGACTTTGGTAATGCGCACCAATATTTCCACTTGGGTTATGCAATATCGCATGCAGCTATGCTAATTCGTCTACGACTCATAGCAGCCACACAACTTTTATTTGCGTTACAGCTAGTGACTGGGTTCGGGTCTAATATCTCGTACTTATGCATATTTGAGAGTGCGGTTTATGTGCCAATTGCGCCGCCACAGCGCATCAACATGAGTCATTGCAACGAATGCATATATATATAAGTCCGCTACGTAGAACCCTTGACAGGCGATCTCTATTTCGCTGGACTTGCGAATTGTCACTTTGATGAGACAGTCTTCCCATCGTTAGGGGGAGATTAGAACATCAATGTTCAACAGGAATGACAGGAATTGTCGTGGTCTGTCCCCACTATGTCTCATCTTGATCCCCTAAAAGTGACGAGATCACATATACCTACTGCAAACATGCCTGCAAGGATTGATGTCCCCATAAGAGGACATGGTGCCACCCAGAGAAGATGGGTATGGCACCACCACCATGGATGGTGGGATGGTGACGCCACAAGGTGGCATAATGGCGTCATAGGCCATGGGTTCCGCTAGAGAGCGTAGGAGACCCATAGGTTCGCTGGATTCTCGCCCTAAGAAGAGAGCGAGTTTGGCACAACTTGATCCATTGATCATTGATACTCAAAATCCGTCTCATGAGAATATTTTGGATTGTGGTTATGTCCAAGAGACATCATTGGGGGACGCCTCAATGTTAGAACCAATTCCTGAGAATATAGAGATCTCTACGAACTACACTAGTGTACATGAAGACGTGGAATTATTGAGACCAATGACATCGAACCTTACTCCGTTGAAGAATGCCAACGTAGAGAAAATTGGCCTAAATGGAAAGATGCGATCCAGGTTGAATTGGATTCACTAACGAAGAGGAATGATTTCGGGCCTGAGATGCCAACACCTCCTAACATAAAACCTATTGACATTAATAGGTCTTCGTTAGATAGCGTGATGAGAAAAAAGAGATGGTAATCTCGCCTTATGGCGCAAGGTTCTCACAACGCCCTGGAATCGACTACGAGAAGACATATTCTCTCGTAATGGATGTCATTGCACTCCACTACCTTGTCAGTTTGGTAGTTTCCAAATAACTGAACATGCAGCTTACAAATGTGGTCACTACGTATCTTTATGGGGATCTAGATACGGAATATAATGAAGGTTCTTGTGAACCTCATTTACCCAAGTCAAGTGGCTCTAGACCACGGAGCACGTTTGCAACGAGGTTGAAACGCTCACTAAAGTGACTACTTGATTGGGAAGGGATATGATGAACTATGCCCACGTGTTTCCATGACAAGTTCCGGATTTGCAATTGTCGCGGTTTATGTTGATAAACATAATTGGAACCCTCGTGAGTTAAGGAAAACCGCTAAACACCTGAAATCCGAGTTTGAGAGGAAGGACCTTGGGAGAACACGGTTTTGTATACCGTGTCAATAGATGCTTAGGCATTTTGATAAAGTCAAAGATGCACTCCCATGGTCGTCCGTAGTCTTGGCCCTAAAAGGGATCCGTTTCGTCCCAGGGATGATGACGAAGACGTGTTAATAGCAGAAGTGCTTACTTATGTACAATAGGCGCATTATTGTACTTAGCACAATACAAGACCGGACACCTCAATTATTATGAACTTGTTGGCTAGATATAGCCCCGCGCCAACGCAACGCCATTGGATTGGCATAAAGACAATCCTCCGATACTTGAGAGGTACGATTGATATGGGCTTGTTCTATCCCTACAGAGAGAAAAGAAATAACGGAAGTGTGGGATCAGACTCCACAAGGCAAAACGCCACCTTCCGTGCTCCTCCTCCCCTCCATCAAAATGACAACGATGTCTTGATGGGTTTTGCTGATGTAGGGTATCTCTCTGACCCTCACAAAGGTCGCTCCCAAACGGGTTATGTCTTTACCATGGGAAGCACTGCGATATCTTGGAGGTCTACAAAACAGACCCTTGTTGCTACTTCCTCAAATCATGCAGAGATTATTGCTCTACATGAAGCTATGCGAGAATGCATATGGCTAAGGTCTATAGTTAGACATATTCGAGGAACTTGTGGTTTGAAGTCTACCACAGATGAACCTACATGCATTTATGAGGATAATGCACCTTGTATTGAACAAATGAAATTAGGTTTCATCAAGGGCGACAACACCAAGCATATATCGCCTAAGTTCTTTTACAATCAGCAACAACAGACACTTCTAAATATTGAAGTGAACCAAATCCGATCTGAGGATAATGTAGCGGACTTATTTACTAAGTCGTTACCAAAATCCACCTTCGAGAAACATGTGAAGAGCATCGGATTAAGGAAGTTATCCGAACTCCAATGATTGTAGCAATCAGGGGAAGATATGGACATCAGGGGGAGGTATGATGTCTACATGTTAGATCTCGAAGAGTGAAGGACGTGTTGTGCTCTTTTTGTCCTTCGACCAGGGTTATTTTTGTCCCACAGGGTTTTTGTTACCTGGCAAGGTTTTTAACGAGGCAACAATCAAAGCGTCATCACCAAGTTTGAGCGGCACAAGGGGGAGTGTTGAAGGATATCGACATAATGTGTGCCTCTACAAACTAGGGTTAGAGTTGTAATAGGAATGTGTTCTAGGTATTCAATTGTAATCGGATTCTATTACCTTTTTGGGTACCTTGTAACTCCGTATTTAAAGGGCTCCTATTATCAATAATACACACACAATTCCATTCTCCTACAACATCCAACTTTTTTTCTTTCTTTTTTTTCTTGTTGTCACTATTCAGACACACCTTGCATTCACAACTACTTTGACAATGGCAACTCAACTGAAATTCAGATGTTTTGACATGCAAATTCCACTTTGCCTTCAATTACAAATCACAACCCCCAAACTTGTTTTCTTCAGTACATATTCTCTACTCCAAAATTCCTCATATGCATCTCTGTAATGCTCCATTAATTTCTCAGAACATAGGTAGGATATGTGTTTAAGGGTGAAGGGTTGGGAATATGTGTTTTATGAAAGAAAAGGCTTATTTTGGCTCAAAGGGCTAACTAAGGGATAATGTAATCAGGAATGGAGGCTATTTGGCCATGGTGGTGATGATCCTAATTGCCTTAATCCCTTCCCAAAAATCATGTGAATCAATATAAAGTCTCGAGAGTCATTGAAGCAAGTTCTAGGACAAAATAATGAGATCATGTACAACCTATCTAACAAGAAAGATCACAGAACTATGTAAAGCACTCTCATGAATAAGAAATAGGCTCAATACTCACATAGGTTATACAAGTCTACACTAACCATCACATGCTTCTCTAGATCACAAATTTTCATATTAACAATGGCTGTTGTGTTTCAAGCATGATCATCATAAGAGAATATTAACAAAAGATTGATGTCCAGACCTAAATTGTTGCTCATCATATTCATCAGCTCTAACAAAAGATTAAATTCACAAGTTCTCATCCTAGGTGTTGGAAGAAACTAAAGCAAATGACACACAAAATAACAACGAAGTAGAACTATTTTTTTTTTAATTTTTTTTTCTAATATTTTCTACTAAGCTATTCTACCACATGTGAAGCTAAAAATATAAAAACAAGAATCTAAATTCCTCCCCCCAAACTTAAGTGAGACATTGTCCTCAACGTTGAAAATATGAGCTAGCAGTAATGCATCAAACAAGTAAGGGAAGAAGCACAAAAAAAAAAAAATTTAATAAAAAATAAAAAAAAGTAAAGAATGAGTTTAGAGTTCCCTGGATGTAGACGAAGAGGAAGAAAGGCCAAGACATGCTCCAAGTAGAAATCTCCATGGTTGTTGAAGTTTAACTCCCGGATCGGACACTGAAGACAGAGTTATTTGGCCAAAATTCACCGTGCAATGAGTCTTGTAGCTCTCGTCGAATCACATAAAATCGACATATTACATGTCAAAAACGGACATTCCTGCTGCAAGTTATCACAACCTGAATTTCACAGTGCGCTTTCTTTTACCCGAGATGCCCAAAATATCTAAAATAGTAGCTTCCTTGAGATCGCAGCAGCAAACATCCTACTTATACGAGAATTCCTAATTTTCCAATCACTTGTCTTGAGTATGCAATGCTTCCTCCTTTTTACCTTTTTCTTTCGACACCACTTCATGTTTTTCCTTGCATTAAACTTTAAGTAGAGCATCAACAATTGTAAAGGAGGTGGCCATGGAGGTTGAAGTGATTGTGGGAGGAACTCATCCTTAGAATTTGAGGGAAGCTTGGGAACACACATGAGCTCAAGTCTTGGAGCTGGAATAAAGGGAAGAACGAGCTTGGAGGGTAAAGAAGGGAAAACTTAGCAAATTTGGGGCTCCACAGATGCTTGAAAATTTGGTGCATCAACTACCACAGTGGTGACTTCATCAAGCACATTCGATGTATAAGTTCTCACAGCTTCTTCAAAAATAATTTCATCCTTTGATTCTTTATTCTCTAGCTTGTCAGCACATAACTCTGTAGGAACTTTAATAGAAGGAGAAAGGTCGGTGCTCTCAGTAGCTTTATCATCAATAGTTCTTGTTCTCATGTTTGGCTCAAAATATTCATCTTCCTCATCAAGCTGAAAATCAAACCTTTCTTCTAGTTTAGCAAGAAGCATTAAGTCCTCTTCCTCCCAGACATTAGCAAGCCGCAAAATTTGAAGTTCAATTTCCGATAACGTTTGTGCAAGTTTTGATTGCTATTCTTCAAGCTTTGATTGATCCTGTTTAAGAATTGCAACCTCTTGATCAAACTTTTCTGATCTCTTCAATAGTTCAACTACCATCTCCTTTATAGTAGGATCTTCTTGCAAATAGATTGGAGCTTGATAGGATGATGGGACATTGCTAGAGGGATACGACCACTGTGCAGTTTCATAATATGAATTTTCAGACCACGAGTAGTTGGAATGATCTATCCATCCCATGTTGCAATTATATGGTTCTTGTTTTGGCCATGAAGGAGCATCCCATAAATACGAATTATTTCCAGACATTGAATTTGTGTTTCAGTGGTACACTTGCTTAGAATAATACCCAGTGAAAGCCATGAAAATTTACTCTTTGCAGCTTGCACAAAAACTGTTCTGTTTTCCACGCACATTGAGCACTGTTTGGTATTTCTCAAATATCTCTTAGCTCACAGCTCAGCATGATGATCTTCTTGGAGCGTTGGAAACTAGACTCGTGTAGCTTTCCGGTGATATGCAATAAGACTGTTAAAAGTACCAGGAACAAGTCCAGAATATACGTCAAAAGGCAGGTACAGATTCTGAAACACACAACAAGATAAATGTTAGCAAACTTAAAACTAAAAATCGTAGAAACTAAATAAACCAAAATATAAAATCAGATTGGTAATCCAGTTAGAATCAAAATCAATCGTCGATCCCCGGCAACGGTGCCAAAAACTTGTTGTGAAATTTTAATTAAAACTCGCAAGCGCACGAATCATTGTTAGTATAGTGTGCAAGTACGAGGTCGTTCCAACTGAGGATTGATAATTAATTGTTAACGTTAGTGATCCGTGGGATCTCTAGTTAGCTTTAGAGAGAGAGAGAGAGAGAGTGTGACACGAGATGTATAGTGGTTCATTTCCCACCTTAGCGGGAAACTACGTCCACTTGAATGTTTAACTAGTGTGTTCGGGCCTTGCCGCCCAAAGGGATTACAAAAGATGTAATGGGATTGTGATGGAAATGAATGGTGTTTAAGTGGGAGGAGAGTTCCTTTTATAGGTGAAGGAATGCTCTTCCTTTACATGGTTTTCGATGTGGGACAGGCAACCACACAATTCTAGTCTTGAAGCCTAGTTGTGAGGGCATCTTGGCAAGGGCGGGAACGTGGCTTCCCGGCGACTGATTTGCCTCTTCCGGATACCGTGGCGTAGCCTGAACATAGGGCTACACGATGGATGTCGCGGTTGGGCCTTGCCATGTCTCGTGGATGTCCCAAAGTGGGTGTTACTTATGCTTGGTGATGGAGAGAACTAGCTTTGCTAGTAGAGGTATCTACAAGTCCCCGAAGTCCCCGAGTAAGAGTATCTTCTTGGTTGGGGAGTTCAAATCATGAAGTCATCAAGCATAAGTAATATTCGAGAGGCGCACGGCCTCTACAAGTCCCCGAGCTCCGCAAGCAAGAAGGGACTCGCTATCCTGTATCACAAAAGAGAAAAATTCGTAAGTGCATGAGAGAATGGGCCGTCGCCCTGCCGCATGGCGGTAGGTCGTAGACCATAGACTCGTGGAGCCCGGAGGCTAGACCATATGTAAGAAAACGTGAAAAAGTGTAGTGCCCGGAGGCTAGACCACATGTATGAAGCATTGTGAACCGAGAGCGTAACTAAAGCATGTTGGATAAGTGGAGCGAGTTAGGTGTTCGAGCAAGTTGGGTGTAGGCGCTGTATGAGCGTGCGGGGCGTTGCCCAAGCGAGTCGTGGCCATGCTTTGATACCCAAGCGAGTCGTAACAGTTTCGCAAGCGATTATCCGAGCATGTTTAATTGAGCTATAAGTGTCACAAGGTTCTAAATGAATGTCACATGAAAGTGAATTTAAGCATGTATGTGTGTAGCATGTACTTGTAGGAAAGTTGCTAATAACATTTTGTAGGCATGCTTAATGGTCATGGAGACATGTATAGACATGACAATAGCTCTAATTGCAAGAGCGTAAGAGATAAGAGGAAGGCACTTATCTTGTGCCAATTTGGAGGCTAGCGGAGTTGTTCCAAGCATGACGCTCCATTGCTCCGGCGATGTACCATAGTAAATGGTCAACAACTTCATTGATCGAAGAAGTATTCGGTGATTGTTTCTCCTCGAAAAATAAGAAATAGGTGATTAGTACATGGGTATGGAAAATCAACACTAATAGCCTTTACATGTGAGTTATGATTGGATGATCGTTGAAAGTTCCTTGGGTGAGGCCGGCGCTGAGCCAAGAAGATGGTGCGGGTGTCTAAATCAGATGTCTGGGTGTACAGGTAAGATAGAAACTCTGCCCAGAAAATTGAACCTCCGCCAGAGATTTTAGCTCCGCCTCCTTAAAGCTCGGCCCAAAAGGATTGAAGCGGAGTATGGCTGGCGGTTGTTGGCGACTAGCGGAGGTTGTTGTCAGCGGTGATCTTGGTCAGCGGAAGTGCTCCGCTGAGTGTTGACTGGCGGAGGTGGAGCTGCAGGTTCGGCTCGGCGGAGCGGAGGGTCCGAGCCTGCGGAGCGGAGGCGCTGTTGGATGCAGAAGGGCAATGTTGCTGCCACCACGACCGGAGTCTCCGCGGAGCGTCTCCGGGCTTGAGGTGATGCCAGCGGAGGTTTGTAGCAACAGTGCAGTCCCCGACCTGGCAGTTGGGCGGAACTTCGAAGTTGGGCGGAGGCCTGCGGTGGGCGGAGTTGTGCCTAGCCGTTGCTGGCTCTCTTTACCGCTGGAGTGGGCTAACGTTCGATTCCCATAGCAGTGCAGTGAGTTGGTCGGAGGGAGCTGCAGCGGAGCTTTGCAGCGAGTGTGCAGCGGGTCTTCCCCGGAGGAGCTGCAACGAAGCCTTGCAGAGCGTGAAGAGGAGAGTTGCTGCAGTTCGCTGGGCTGGGCGGTGGAGCACTGGGCGGAGGAGCTCCGGAGCTGCAGTGAGCGGAGGAGTTGGGCGGAGATTCTTTGGCAGAAGCTTGATTGGGCGTTGACTGAGCGAGAGAGTAGTCTGACGCTTACAAGAGAGGATGGCCGAGTTGTCCTAATGGGTGCCCAGAGTATATATATGGCGGTGCCACAAGAAGCAAGGCTCGAATTTGACGGTGCTTCATGGTATGCTTGGCGGAGGTTGCTAACGACAACAGCTAGCGGAGGAGCGGTGTACAGTTCAGCGGGGACGCTGATGATGACTGAAATGCCTCCGGGTGTCCAGAGCAATTTTCTGGGTAGGTCAGCGGAGACCATTTGAGTTGGGCGTTGACCATGTGTTGTGGAAGTTGACCGGAGTTCTCACTAGCCTTTCTAGCAGGTGTTGACAAAATTTGCCAGCGTTGACCAAGTGTTGACCATGTGTTGGGCGGCCCTCTGAGATGCACACTTCTGCACATTTCTGCTCTGGTTGTACCGCTGGGGTAATGTTGATCAGCCTAGGCAAAAAGTTGCCGCCAAGAAGCATTAATTCAAATATAAACTCAAAGAAGGAAGAAATTTCTTCAAGCTCCGCTAAGCAGACTTAGCTCATGGAAGGTGACGAAGCCAATGTGTCGGCTTCCCACAGACGGCGCCAATGTTAACATTAGTGATCCGTGGGATCTCTAGTTAGCTTTAGAGAGAGAGAGAGTGAGTGACACGAGATGTATAGTGGTTCATTTCCCACCTTAGCGGGAAACTACATCCACTTGAATGTTTAACTAGTGTGTTCGGGCCTTGCGGCCCAAAGGGATTACAAAAGATGTAATGGGATTGTGATGGAAATGAATGGTGTTTAAGTGGGAGGAGAGTTCCTTTTATAGGTGAAGGAATGCTCTTCCTTTACATGATTTTCGATGTGGGACAGGCAACCACACAATTCTAGTCTTGAAGCCTAGTTGTGAGGGCATCTTGGCAAGGGCGGGAACGTGGCTTCCCGGCGACGGATTTGCCTCTTCCGGATACCGTGGCGTAGGCTGAACATAGGGCTACACGATGGATGTCGCGGTTGGGCCTTGCCATGTCTCGTAGATGTCCCAAAGTGGGTGTTACTTATGCTTGGTGATGGAGAGAACTAGCTTTGCTAGTAGAGGTATCTACATTAATTTAAACTCTAACTCAATTAATCCAAACACAAAATCACAAAAACACAATGAAAAATTAAGATAAAGAAAGTATTGTTTTTAGATTTTTGAATAAAGAAATAATGTGAAACAAACAAACAAACAAACAAATTAAAGTTTATAAGTTGAAAAGGAAAAATGATAAAACCTAAGGTTTCGGAATCAACCACTAACAATCCTATTTATGTTTCGATGCAATTAACAGATTCTTTTGTTTCTTTTAATGACAATTCCCGTATCTAAGTCCAGGTACGGCACTTAGACCATAGTTTTCCTTAAGTGTATGATTCTCTCCCGGTACGGCAGATGTCGTATATCCTAACATGCAGTTAATCCAGATACGGCATAAATTTAACACATAAGACTCATTACGTTCTAGAAAACAAGAGAATCATGCAAACCATTACTTCAGGTACGACAATAATGTAATTCACAACTCTTAATCACAAGAAGCTAATTTGAATTATATTGCAGGTACGCCTCAAATTCATCTTCTAATTACTAGATGCAAAGCCCTAAGGTGATTAATCAAAGAACTTAAACATAAAGCATCAATTCAAATAGTGACTAAGAATTCATCATAAAGAAACTATAAATCCATCAATATAACATCAAAGTACATAAACAATCATGATAGGGCATCATCTTAACCCTAGAAAAAGGTTTAGCAAAATATAACTAAATAAAACATAGAAAGAACATAAAAAGAATGGAAGGGAAAAGATGGGGAAGATGGATGAGTAGTCTCTGCTCCTTAGGCGTCTACATTGTGCTCCCGAGACTCCTCCCTCATGTAAATTCGTGCTCCCTTAGAGATAGGGAAGATTTCTGTTCATCTTTGGCTTCATGTTTCCTTGTAAAACTTGGGTTTAGATTCCTTTCTTCATTTGGAATGGGAAAACCTTGAAATATCTCTTGTAGAAGTAGGAATAAGTTCCTCATTGAATCCTCATCTGAATTAACTTCCTTGAAACATTAGGATTGATGATCTTGTGCCACGGAACTTGAGTTCTCCACAAATGGTTGTAAATTCCCGAGCAGATTTCCTGTCCGACCTATCTTCACTCAAATAATCATAACTTGCTCTAGAATAATCAAAATCGAGATCCGTAAAATTCTACAGAAAGTAGAGATCCGTAGCTTTCCATGCATATAAGACTCATTGTCTGATTCGATCTGGTTGACTCCCATTAATTCGGTGAAGTTAGAAGTTCTGCACAGGCAGATTCTGGGACTTGGAATTGCACATTGCCTTTCAATCCTACTTAGCTCATTTTAGCTTCTTTTCTTCTTTCTATGGAACAAACCTACAAAAACACTAAAAGATGTAAATGAATCATAAATAAGGAGACTTAAACATAAAAACCAAGATTAAGAGGCTTAGAAATATAGGATAATATGAGCACATCAGTAGTCGTTGTGAAGCTTGCAAGGGTGCAGACCCCGACTCGATCCGCGCACCTTGAACCACACCCTTAACCGCTCAGCTGAGAAACGCCTCGATCGGAGCCTTTGGACACCTGAATCGAGACCACAACGCCGTCGCTTTGGAAATCTATAGACGCACCGCCTCTCCGAGCCCACGTCGTCTTCATCCCGCCTTTGTCTGGTCTAGGGAGAGCAAGCTCACCGCCACCACCATGAAACCTAGGTTTTGCCTCTCAAAGTCGCTTCGTATTCCTCAGAGGCCTTCAGAATAGATTTCTATTTCCACTCTTCACCTCTCTTTAATTTAAAAAATAAAAATAAAAACTCTTTAATTTCTTCAAACCCTCTTGACCAGTTTCTCCCTTGTGCTGAGCGTTTGTTCAAATGCAAAATAGGGACTGATGTTAGCTGCTTTCGTTGTGGAAGAGTAGAGGAGTCGGTTTTGCATTATTTATGGAAGTGTCCAAGGGCATGTAAGGTCTGGAAAGGTACTTGGCTAGGTGAGGTGCTCAAAATTTGGTGCATTCCTAGTTATATTGATATGTTGGTTCGGGTGTTAGCTGATGGAGGCTCTAATGAGGTTGAGCAATTTTGTCTCATTAGCTGGTGGTTATGGAAAGATCGGAATAATGAGAATGGTAAATTGCCTCTAGAGCCATTCCATTTATTAACTCGGTGTATGGATTGGCAAGTAGAGTTTGTGAAGGCCCAGCTGCACAAGGTTTCTGAAAAAGGCAAAACGCTCCACCATGATGAGAGAGATGCTAGGGAGGGTGAGGGTCTACATGGGATGGGATGGTCTGGGGTGAGATTATTCTTTGATGGTGCTTGTGCGGTAGAGAAAGGTAGGACTGGGTTGGGGGCTGTAATCCTTGATGCAGCTGGGAGTATGATAGTGCTGCAGCTATTCCAATTTTTGGGTCGCTCCGGGGTCAGCGGAAGCTTTGGCTCTTTGGAAGGGGTTGTGGTATTGTAAAACACCAGGAATGGATCAAGGTTTGATAATTGGTGATGCCATTAACGTTATTAAAGCTTTGGATGACTTTGGATTGGACTTGAGTGAAGATGGTGGAGTGCTTGATGCAGTTCGTTCTCTGTTGAAGGAGTTTGTTGACAGGACCCATCCCAGATTTCACCCTGAAATCCGAACTGGCCCTGCGGGGCCCACCTTAGAAGAAATTCTTCCAAAAATTTGGCAGAACTTCCCCTAAAATGGACTACCCAAACCTGTAGAAAGGAAATTTACACTTCCAAAATCACCCATCCTTATTCTCCTGGAGCCACCCTACTCCCCAAATTACAACATTGTCCAATTTCACAAATCTCAGTCTCAACCCAAAAACAATATTAATCCCACAAGTTATCAGAGCAATACTAACCCACTAGGTAACAAAGAAAATATAAATAGAATGAGTACGCGGAAGCAATGCTGTTGGCTATGCCTCGACTCCATGTACGCCCGACCTCAACTAATTTCGCCTGCAAACTGGGCATTTGAAACCGAAGGGCCCAGGGGAAAAGTATATAAAAACGTTAGCGTGAGTGGACAAAAATAAATAATTGAAAAGAAAAAGGATTTTATACTTTCCCACATTTATTTCTTTAAAAACTCGATGCATGCAACAATGGTGAAACATTTATCTTTAAAATCAGGAAACTGGAAACTGGAAACTGTAAATCAAATCCGTTGAGTATCGTATCATCGGACTAGACCCCGCTATCCCAGAAATAATATAAAAGTAAGGGAAGAAGATAGCCATACGAATGAGCCTCCCAGGCTCGGGTGATAGCCTTCCAGGCTAAAGTACTCCCATATACTCCCGTTATATACCCACACGAGACTATGTGTAGCGATTAGGATACTGGGCTTCAGCATTACTATCACAAAGACAGTAACCAGCGCCACAAAGGCGGACGGGCTTCGGTGATCCCATCACCTCGCCACAAAGGCGGACGAATCAATGCTAGCAATGATAATAGTCACCCAAAGTATGGCAAAAGAAAATCCGAAAACCACATAAATCCATAAAGCTTCCCCCACATCCTCACAGTAAGGCAAAATATCATCGACGTGTCCCACACGCCAAAAGTATCTCAAATCCGTAACCAAACCCGGAAATTAATACGAGCACAAATTCCTTCGGAAAATTTGATTTCCAAAAATATTCTAGAATATCTCAAAATTGGCTACTAAATATAATATGTAATCCGGAATCATCTTGGTAAAATAAATCGTCGAAGAATCATGTAAATCATATTTCCAAAATAATAATCATATATTCCAAAACCAATTCCGAATCTCTCTTGAAATCTCAAGAATTGATAATTCATTATAATAAAAATTTCCGGAAATTCCACGGAATAAAAATATGGTAACTATTACATAAATCAAAATCCTCAAATCGAGCATAATGAATCTTAATTCAAAAGTTCAAACCAATAAATCAATCAATAATCCAAACCAAAATAAAATGCTCGATAATTAAGTTGATAAATCAATAAAATCAAAATTTGCGGAAATTAATTTGCATGCATCAATTTAAAATCAAAAGTCCACTCACAGTACTATTGGGCGACCACGCAAACGAGTTCCTTCATCTAGCCGTAGCTCGCGACATTGTCCTGTACACAATTATATTTCCGTAAACGACAATCCGATAAAATACTTACGAGCCTAAAACGAAATCTCATCTTCATAACTTCTCGGATTCAACCCAAATCTCCCCCATAACACCAATCCCTCAATTACATACTCCATAGCAGAAACGAGGGAAATCCGACGACCGAATTTCCCACAATTCAATCACAAAACTCCAAACTTCAGAAAATCACAAACAATTCCAAACTCCTCCAAAATTCACCAAACCTCACATACAAGCTCTACAACAATTATACAATTTAATGGGCTAAAAACTGGAATTAAAACACTGCCGTACACGCCTCCACGCGCCACCCACAGTGGCGGCACGTGGGGTCCACGCGCCGGTACCAACCTCCACAACCGGCTGCCAAATTCCATGTACAACAACAACTCGACACACTGATCCTTTTTCTCAACTACAACACATCCAAATTTTACCTTGAAATAGTCGAAACCGGCCGGTGAAAAAAAAACCCAGAAATTTCAAACCCTAGGTTTGAAATTTCCTTCAATTCATCCTCCACACTGCAAATTGAAATGAATCACCTTAGGGGAAATGATCACCGGCTTGAGGCGCTCCTACGGTCCCAATTTGGTGGTCGGAAACGGCCGGAAATGGAAGATTTGCCGGAAAAAGCCAAACTGCACCTATGAGGAACTTTGCTTCGATTCAAGGTTTCTCGGCCAAAACGCCACAACCTAAGGCTACTAGGGTGCAGAGGGGAGGGAGGCGCTCCTGTGGTGGCCGGCTGCACGCCGGTTGGTGGCCGGAATGCGCGGAATCGAAGGGAGGAAGAAGGACCCGAAAGGGAAAGAGAGAGTTCGGGGGAGAGGAGAGAGAAGGTAGATTTCCGGAAATGGAAAATCTACCACAGTAACTTTCTATATATATAGAAAGTTACCATGAACAGTAACGTTCACATTTTCGCTTATAACTTTTGCATACGAACTCCGATTTTTATGATCCACACGTACATGCGCTCGGTTTAACGTCCTCTACAACTTCTGTGAAGAAAACTTTCTCAAATTCTGATCCGAACAAAAATTTGACTTTTAGGGCCACTAAAGTTACCGAAAAAGAGTAAAAGTAAAACAAATTGTCGTTTACTGCCCAAATGACTAGTAAACCGGTGAATTTGGGTTCGGGATGTAACATTTGTTCTTGTTTTGTGGAAGATGGTTGGGGGCTGTAATCATTCACATCCTTTCTTTTTCAAAGAGTTTTAGCACTCTATCCATCACCACCACACCACTGCACCTCCAGCATCCTCAACCCATCACCATCTTCAGTCATCCTCAGTGGCACCGCAATCGTCGCACCTCCCAGATCTGTTCCCATCGATTTTAATTATCTTTTTTAAGATCTGGATTTTGTCAATTTGTGCATGTTCTATGGAAGAAATGTTTTATGCAGGGTAATTTTATTCTCTTCTTTTCTTGAGATCTAGGTTTGTAAAAGTTGAGATTTGGGTTTGTAAAAATTGATATTTGAGAATTTTGAGTTGTATTTGGATTTCGATAGTCTGCCTTTCTATATTGATGATGTTGGTTTTGCAGTTTTGATTGCTTTGTTTTTGTTTAGTTGGCTGTAATTCATGGCTAGAGCCAAGAAGGATGTCTAGGCAGATGCTCGCTCGAGAGCATGATCATTTTTTTTAATTTAAAAAAACAAGTTTAAATCCCGTAATGGGCCCGGGCCCGAACCGAACCCGTTTAGTTTCGGTACCGTCGGTATCAACTTTGAAAAATCAAAATCCCGTTCCAGCCCGTACCGAAATATATTTTCGGTATCGGGCTCGATATTAGATCAAAACCGGGTCGTGCCTAGCCCTAATTTCAATATAAAAAAAACGGAGAACTTATCTCTCCTCTCTATCTTTTGCCTTCTCTATTCTCGTACTTCTATTTCTTTTGTTGTATTGTTCCACCACCTAAAAGACTTCCAGATTTGTTTCATCTCTATCCAACCCATATCCTTTCAATACCCAGGCAAGGAGGGCATTCTCTTCTTCTTCATTCTTTATATCTTGTCGGACCTTTTGCTTTCTATGAAATTTTTCTATTCCACAATCAATTTCTCTATTCCACCATTAATTATGGCTTTTCAGATCTGATTTGTTTATGCGTTCTTGTGCATTTTCATTTAATATAATTTGATTTCATGACCAAACGAAAAGATTAGCAAGTTTCACTTTTTTATTTGATCTAAACTAGACTTTTTTGCAAAAAATCATTTGATTCATGACCAAACGAAAAGATTAGCAAGTTTCACGTTTTTATTTGGGGAAAAAATCATGAATAGTATCCGAAATAAGGCCCACTACGAATTTCAGTACATAAATTTCCAAAACATAAACTTTGGTACATCAAATATGAAACCCGACCCAATATACGTACACGACGTCAATGACTCCGTCAGACGTCGTGCCATTACGCACATAATAAAGGGCAGAATTGGTTTTTTAGTTTGAAAACCCTTATCCCTTCGACTTGGTCAGCTGTCGTATATAAGGACATGTAGTCCACCACAGTCAACTCGTTTCTCTCTCTCTTTTATCCCTTTGACAGCCACAGCTCAGAGAAGGGGAAAGCACAGCAACAGCTAATACTATGAGTGAATAAGGACTATGAGTGAATAAGGACAGTTAAGGGCAGAGGGAATCAGAAGGTGGATCCCTCTGATCTCCAGACTGCGCCGATCGGGTACGGCCCCAGGAGGTACTAGGAAATGGTGGCCGGTTGCCGGTTTTTCGCTGCCGCAACGGTTTTGATGTTATAGTACATTGGGTTTTTTTTTGGATTAGGAACCATGTCTAATTTGCTATGCTTTTTTTTGAGTTTGTTGTGAACTAGTGCTTTGTCCTTTATGGGAATTTCTGTTCTGGATCCAGAATTTAAAGCATGTCTCTTTATTTAGATTTGCTGCATAAGTTGTTTTGATATCGTGGTTAATTGGTTCAAATGTTGTTTCTGTGTTAATTGGTTGATATTTTGGTTGATTGATGTTAGGGGTTTGTTTAAGAATGATTACAGTAGGGTTTAGATTTGAGTTTATTTGGAAGGATCTGGTTTGGTCTTGTTGTTGGATATGATTACTTTGGTTCCACAAATGACATTGTGGTTCTAGGTCCCGGGAATTGAAGTGATGTTGATTTCAATTATGTTAGTTTGTTTAGTTGTTAGAGAATGCAAGCTTTTTAGTGAGGCCGTGGATAAATCCCCAGGCTCATACTGACCTGCTTTTTTCTGCTTTTTTGTCTCAATCTTAATATTGATTCCGGAGGGCCTGATAGGAATGGAAACCTTTCTCAAAACATGACCGCAGTTGGGCAGAGTGCTTCTCAGGTAAATTTTGTTGGATGGTTATTGTTGGTTATTGTTGGTCATTGTGATTGTGTGAAATAATAGGTTAGCTGGTTTGGTTGCATCATTTTATACGAACCATTGCTATTCAACTATCTATTTCATCATTTCCTAGGCTGAACCAGTGAATGAGACATCATCAGCAAGTGCTGGAGGGTCAAGGAAGAGGTACAAGTTGCCTGCAAGGAGAATTAAGCCAAGAAAGTCACCCAGACTTGCTGCTGCATCTGTTCAACCTCAAAAACCGAAACTGCAGAGGGCTTTGTGGAAACCCTGAATTCTGTGTTTTAGGAACCAAGCTTGGTAGTTATGGCAAGAAACACCACCTGTTAATGTGGCATTTGTTTTCTTTTGTTATAGGATAAATGCCATAAGCTTTTGTGTAACAAGTGGTTTTTGGAAAATCTGTAGTAGGGGGCAGTATGAACAATTGCTTTCCATTATTTGGAATTTCTGTGTCATGCACAATTGAACCATTAACTAAGTAATTTCATTCCTATCATTGCCATTTTTTTTTTTCATTTTCACCACTACTAATAGTCCATTTTTAAACAAGATATGGTTAGTTGCAGACTTTATCAGAATTATGGCGGGAAAAATATGTGTAAGGAGTGTAGGTTGTAGGTTGGAGGGAAAAGGCCGTACAGACCATTTTACCCCTTCAAATACGGCCATCTGGCACCAAACTAACGGCGTCATTGACGTCGTGTATGCTAACTGGTCAGTTTTTAAACCTCATGTACCAAAGTTTATGTTTTGGAAATTTATGTACTGAAATTCGTAATGGTTCATAGTTTAGGTACACTTACCAAAATTTTCCCTTTTATTTGATCTAAACTAGACTTTTTTGCAAAAAAAAAAAAAAAAAATTTTGAATTTGGGGCAAATTTATTTGATAAAGTAGAGATATGCCCAGAGTATAAAGTGCCCAGATGCTTGACAAGATGCAGAACAATTGATGAAGAACATTGATTCCTTAATCTTCATTTTGATCAATTAAAACATCTCTTCTTCTTCGAGCAAAAAATGCAGTAAAGACCTAGGACCACTAGAATCTCCACAGCCCAAGAGCAATTCCGACTCTAACTCGAGTATCCAATCCCGGTAACGACGTTGACGGGGAGGTCGCGGTTGGCGTCGACGATGTTTTAGATGGAGGCGGAGAGGAGACGGCTGGCCGTTGGAGTGAGAGAAAATAATTTAAATTTTATTTTTAAATTAAAGAAGGGGTAAAGAATGGAAATAGAAAGATTATATTTTTTAGAAAGTTTTCTCTATACATATGGTAAGTTAAGGAGTAGGTGTGGCTGCCTACAACTCCCTAAGAAATAATTGTCAAACTTGTAGGCGTCTAGATAAAGGATGTTTGAATTTATCTCTAAATAAAGACTCAAGAAATAACTTCTTCGAAAAAGAATCAAGAAGTAAATAATTATCAAAAACTTTATAGGCGGCTAGTTTTGTCGATTTGTTGCAAATGGCCGACACATCAGAAACTCTTACTATAATTGGCACAATTGGACACTTAAAATTGTAGGCCCAATATCTTTGGCCGCCTAATGGCTAATTAGGAACGTGTTCCGCTACACGTATCAAAAAAAAAAAAACGTGTTCCGCTACACACGCACAAATTTCTTGGACACGCACCGCAGACATTATAGTAGTGGAGATTATTTTAGTAGTATAGATTAAGGAATCAAAACCACAACCAATGATCAGATGCCGTGCCGTGCACAAAAAGCCAACGCTCCCAGCAATTAGTTTAGACGACGCAAATATATAAAACCACGAAATTGACCATGTCAAGCATCAGTTTCTCTGTCTCCCTCTCTTGATCTCGACGCTTCTTGGCTATCAGTCAGAATGGCTTGCGCCTCTCCAACGGCACTCAGTCTCCCCCTCTGCCGTCTCCCATCATCCCGCACCAATCTCTTCTTGCCCCAGCTCCCACCCGGAAACAGTTCATCTCTTCGTCGCCAGAGTTCACCCCTCGTCCGGTGCTCCGGAGACTCTGACGTATTTGACGCCAAGGTGTTCCGTAAGAACCTGAGCAGAAGCAAGAACTACAATCTCAGAGGGTTCGGGCACCAGGAAGAGACTCTCCAGCTCATGAACCACCAGTACACCAGTAAGCTATGACACCATTTCTTCAAAACTCTCCTATATAGATGCCGGGATCGCTTATCTTGCGCGCGACCCGCATTCCGGATCGGACGAACCCCATTGCGGTACGTCCGCGACCCCGATCACCATGTTTAGTGATCCCATACCCAGAATCAGTCTTCCACAGGGGCGGATCTAGGTATGGGGTGGGGAGGACTCAAGTCCGCCCTCTAGTCCTCCATTTTTGTGATTGAGTTGAGTTTACCCAGCATCAGGTCTAAACACTATGGTGTTCTTGAAGACTGAGTCGGTGGTGTTCTTGATGTTTCCTCCATCTCGATTCAGTTTCAGGGGGTTATTACCTCTGATTTCATAGTTTATATACTAGCATGGACCTTCTATTGCCACTTCTTTTAATTCCATTATTTTTCAACACATTTTTTGAGAAACAAATTTTATAGCTGATGCTATTGCCAACTTAGGGCATGATCTTGTAAATGGTTCAACTTGGATCAATAGGGTCCCTAGCGAGGCCTCAAGAGCTTTGCTCTTTGATGTTGTAAATTGCGGATGCCCAAGAGGCTTCCAAATATAATTTATAGTCTTTTCGTATTAGAAAAATACTAGCATAGGCCTACACACGCTTAGGGTTGTCACTCGGTCGGTTCAAATCCGTTATAGATTTTACCAACTTCAAAACCAAATCTTTCGGTTTCAAAATGGAGCTACCAATTACCAACCAAAATTTTTTTGGTATTTAGTTATAACTATCAAATTCGGTATTTCGGTTTTCGGTATTACCAACTTTACAATAAGTATCTTTTTGTAATATAAATTAGAATGAATAATAGTAGATTTTTTAATTTGATAAATTGTCGAAACCTTTGTATTCATCCACTTATCTGATTATAGCTCTCTTATGTATATATGACATCAAGTTTCAGTCATTTTCAATAAAACAAATTATATAATGATCTTTTACCAAATTACTTAAAATACATGTACTATTAATTAATCTAGTATTAGTAGTAATGTTAATATTGTATGTTATGAAAATAATTATGTTTATATATCTAAATATACATGTATATGTATTGAAAACTAGAGTATATATAGCTAGTATTAATATTTAGATAATCGGTAAATTCGCTATTTACCAAAACTAAGTTAATTTTTTTGGTAATATTCAGTTTCGATTTTATTAGTTTCGATTACCAAAAAATTGGTTTACCAAACTTAAAATATCGGTTGGTATCCGATAGGCTTGATAATTACCAAACCAAATGGCAGCCCTACACAAGCTGTGTATAGGGAGTTTTTTTTTATATTTTTATTTTATTTTTAAAAGAGTTTGTGGGAAGATAGTTAAAAATAGCGAGAGTTTCCTCATGGTATATGTTTCCACAATTCCACTACATTTATTTTATTTTTGTTTTTATTTTTTGTTTTGTAAATTGACCTTATTATTCCTATTGGTCATTTCTAATTCAAAGTCTTTTAATATATAAAAGGTGAATTGGTACAAAAATTTAGTTATGGAGAATTGGAGAGCAAACTCTTTTATTAATTTATTATGGTATATTTACGTAAACATATTCTATTTCCAAATATGCTATTAGAATTAGAATGATTATCTATTTATTATTTTTTTATAATTATATATGATAAATAAGTTTATTTTTTTAATATATTCTAGCGTACGGCGTACCATAGAAACTGGCGCATCGCATACCTGTACGGTAAGAAACCGCAATCCAGGTAACACATTGATATAGGCTACGAACATATATACAAAACTGATCTACATGAAGATCGAATAACTTGTGCAGTTCGTTGTGCATGTATTTGGCCCCGACAATAGGAGCATGCAAGTTTGGTATTCTTGTTGTTGCAATTGAAAAGGGGCATCCATGTAACCAACTGACCATGTACGTGTTACTACATGAAAAGCCACCTGCAGTCCGACCGGCCAATCGGATGAGGTCAAACTAGTCTGTGGTCAAACGGTCTACACATCCCCTGTTTCTTCTTCTCAATTTAAGCTTTTCCTTTTATTAAGGGATTTTTCATTCTAAAAAAATCCTCACTTCTACCCACTCCTGTGTGGAGATTTGAATACATAAACTCCACAGTGTCCGATATTTCATATATACTGATATTGCACAGCTCATCGGTAAATATATTATTTCAATGCTTTCTATATTTATTATTATTAAGAAAATAGGGTTTTGTTAGTCAAAATTGAAAAAAAATGTACCAAAACAACTTTGAAATAATAAACTTTAGTATTCATAAAATATATAAGAATAATATAGTCGAATTACAAAAGAAATAGAAAAATAAGAAAAGAAAAAAATGGTGAACAGATAAGTACATAGGAAATACTACCCATGAAAAACTTTTGCAGATAGTAACTACCCACTATCTGCAGATAACTTTTTTTTTTTTCTTAAATAATTTTTAAGGAAAATAACAGTAGAAATTTTTTTCTTAGACATGCACAACATGTGGTTGTAAACTAGTGTATTTCAATTTTTTTGATCTGGTTTCTTGTTTATATATTCATTGTTCAATAATAATAATAATAAACTAAGAGTTGAATCGGAAGAGTTTATACCTAAGGAGGAGTAGGAAGAGAAATTTGCAGCTTGGGGCTGTTTTCTTGTATTTTATTAGGGTTGAAATTTGAAAGATGCTACATATATGCACATCATAGGAAAAAAAAAAAAAAAACTTATTCAATTTGCTTAGACTAGTTAATTGTTTTTGACTTTTTTCTATTTCGAATATCAATTTAATTATTATATTTATACTATATATAAATATTAAAAATTTAAAAATGCACTCCGTGCTTGCCAATTTGCTTTTATAAAAAAAATTTAAAAATTAAAAATTTTAAGGAAATTAAACAAAAAGAAAAAAAAATTGAAGGCAGCAAAATACCATTGACGGTTACAAACGTGGGTTTTTTTCCCCTTATTTTTGTTTGTAATTTCTTGAAAAGAAAATACTGATTTTGTTTATTTACTGTTTTAGCCTTGTAATACCATTTTTATTTTTTAAACAATTCAATCAATAAAGGGCATAATATGAGTTTCAAAAATTTAACCATCATTCCCAACAATTTGCTTTATATAATAGATATTTTGTCTCACCTCGGACAAAAGATTTTAGCTCCACCTTTTCACAGCAGATAAGAAATTATAATTTTCAAGGGACCAATAAGTCATTTCATATATTTTAATTTTAATTTAAAAAATATTATAAATTGTTATAATTTCAGTCTTTAAATATAATATATATGGTCGAAATTAACTTGTTCCTCAAATTGTCTCTTAGGTGAGCATGATTGTTGTAAGTATTCTATAATTTGGTCTACAATAACGAAAGAAGATTCATTTTATGTAGTATAAATATTAATGAGTAATTTACTAAGTGAATGATTTTATTTTCAATTTTTGAGGTGATATAATCAAGACGTTGAAGGAGAATGAGTTCAAGTACACATGGGGAAACGTGACTGTGAAACTTGCTGAGGCCAACGGGTTCTGTTGGGGAGTTGAGCGGGCTGTGCAGATTGCTTACGAAGCTAGGAAGCAATTTCCTGATGAAAGGATTTGGATTACCAACCAGATCATCCATAATCCAACGGTGAATAAGGTCATAATTTTTTTTTTTTTTGCCTATTTTTCAATAAATGTAGTTAATAGTGATCAAAAGTGGATTCAGAATTTTTTTTTTAAAGTCGAGTAAGACTAAGATTTGAAACTATTATCCAGTTTGGAAAGAAAAAGACATAACAAAAAGCAATGACAATAAGTTGTTTTGAAATACTTTCATGCATGCATATAAATGTAACGGTATTTACCTTTCTATTCTTTTACAGTTTTACTATACAAGTGGTCGACTTTCCTGCATAGTGCGTACGTAGCTAGAAATTTCAACTAGGAGGGTCAAAACATAAATAGCTATTAATTACATTGGAAAAAAAAATCGTTTAATAAAATAATTGCTTATGTAAAATCATTACATAATTGTTTTGTACCTAGTTTGAGAAATTACCTAATTTAGATTGATTTATTGGAGAATATCAATGTAATTTCCTCTGTATTAATTGAAATTGAAAGAGGAATGCATCAAACAATAAAAACTGAAAATAGAGAGATAAGATTATGCATTTAATTATTATTTTTTTTTTAATAGGGTTGATTTTATTAATAATCAAGCCATGAAAACAGGCTTGAGTCTAACAGAACTTACATCATTTTCCAGGACAAACCGGATAACCTATCTAAGCCACAACTAAACTCATTAAGATCTAAAGGGACGCTTGCTGAACAACAAGCTTAAAACTACGCAAGAATAATCTCGCCCTCTAAGGAAAAAATATTCATCTAGTATAATCTGCCAAGCACGCAATTGTGGTACAAATATAAACTAGAAACGTCTTAGAAAAAGCATATAGAAATAACCCGTACTGCAAAGGCTTGAGTCCAGAATGTCTTATTTTGTTGAACCCTAAACAAGTACTTGCTCATTCCCCTTGGGGTCCGAGCTAGTACTTGCCTCAGAGTCTTCAGCATCCAACAACCTCGGCATCAGGTTGGTCCTCTTTCTTTCCAATTGTCCATCATGAACCTTGGGCTTGTTCTTGCGACCCCTAGGGCGACCCTTCTTCTTCGGAGTCTTCCCAATAGTAACCGAGACCTCCACAAGGTCACCAAGATGAAATTCACGAGGTATCACCGCCAAACTAGGCTTTAGCCGCTTCTCCAAGCTCCATTCACCCTGGCACCATTTGCTCACCCCCAAAATTGTGCTTCTTGCAGCATCAGGCCACCTGCAGTAGGAGATGCAGGCCCACCAGTCCCGACTAGGTCCTCAAGCCCCACTAGTCTAACATCTGCCCCCTCAGCTCCAAGAGGCCCAATGTCCAACAGCCCCTCATCATCGAGCTCCAGTCCAGCGTCAGCTACACACAGCCCAAACTCAAGCAGCCCCTCATCCCGACCCAAAGCCACCTCCACCCTCAATCCAGGCCCACTACCCCCCGGCCCAGCAGGGAACCCTAATATTCAATCAATCAACAATTAGAATGAGAATTTGAGAAGGGTCAGCTCGCCCCATACTCCCTACACCCATGCCTATGCACTTGCATGTACTCAAAATCAGTGGCAAAGCGAATGACAAAAAATTAGTACCATCCACTAGTACAATGAAGCTCAATTATTCCAAGAATCTACATGACTACGTAAACTCTTCTTTGTCAATGCACTCAATTGTGATACTCCGGAATATTCTATAACCTGGCGTAAAACGACATAAGCTAATCTAGCTATAATTTTACTAGCAAAGGCCATAGTGCATGTGGGAAAATTCTACAATATGTTTGTTTGGCTCCAATTTTGCTGCAGCTGGTCAACAATCTCTTTTATGCTCGGGCGTGCCAGCACCGTTCGGGTGCGGTCGTCGGGGGTGTCCCTTGACCTGACTTCTTTCAAGCGATTGTAGACGAGGAGAGCACCAACCTCGTCGTGGGGATTCTTTCTGCCTCGTGGTGAGGACTTTGCTGAAATTTCTTCTTGTTAACACAATCGATACTCAATATTGTAGATCGAGCAGAGCGACATCACCGGGAAGTGTTGAGATCTTGCTAAAGCGTGACTTTAGCTTGGCTGGGTTGCTAGGGCGTTACCCTTGCTTGGCTGGTTCTGTAACCGTTGTGGTCGCGGCACTACCGTCGGCTCCCGAGGAGACTAGGACCGAAGCACGTTGACAGGGGGTTTGGTGGCACTGAAAGTCGGCTTCTGAGAAGACTAGGACTAGGAGTATGATCACCGGTAAGAGAAAGAGAAGGAGAGGGAGAGGAGTTGCTCTTAGAGAGGTTGCTCTAGAGAAAACTTAGATCATCTTAGAGATGTTGTTGTTGAATGTGAATGTGTGTTTTAGAATGAGAAGAGAAGGTGTTTATATAGGGAAGAAAAAGAAGAGTGAAATGATGAGTGGAAGAAAAATAATGAAAGTGGAATATGAAAGTGATTTGTAAAATATGGAAAAGATAGAGAAATGATGAAATGAAAGCAAGGCATGAAGGTGCAAAAACATGGAAGTGATGATGATCTATTAAAGAGATTGTCTTGAAAAATATATCCAAGGAAAAGAAGAAAAGCATCTAGCTTTCTTCATGTGGGTAGGAAACATGAACATGTGAATATTGAGCTGGTTTTAGGTCAGTTTCTGCCCCTTTATTCCTTCAATTATTTCTCTAACAAGACTTCAGAATGAGCTTTCGACTTCTTCATAAAAAATGTTCCACTATGAGTGTAGATCACCCTGGTAAAATTTCAGAGCTTTTCATATAGTGGTTGGGCCGGAAACGCTGCTGGACCTCTTACAGGTCCAGTTTTCCAGTTTTGCTTCTGTAGAAAATTGGACTGATTGTTTGAAGGCCTTCCACTCAAAACAATCTCTGGCACTCTTCATAAGAAATGATCCTTGGACTGTCTAGAATAGGTCTGGAAAGTTTCAGCACATTTCGATTTCATTTGGTTAGTCTGCCACCCCTCCTTCCTTGTCTAGCTCGGTTTTTCCTAGCCGAAGTAGGAAAATATGCTAAAGTTGACTTGTCATACTTCCATAGTAGGCTTTATTTAGCCTCTAAATATATATTTCGAGCTTGTCGACAATATATAGCTTGAGCCACTGACATTGTCTCAATCTCTCCAAGACACGCCTTGTCAGGCCAAAATGTTCATTTTGGGTCCAAACATTGCCCCCCAGACCTCGAAGTCAAAGGTCCTCGTCTTGACTAAAGAGGTCTTGAATCAGCACTCCTCTTATAATGTTGTTGCTCCAAAGCCACTTGTATTGGCTTGACTGTTTCCATATAGGCCTCTAAATAGGCCATAAAGCTTGAATGCCATTATTGAATTGCCTTTGTCATGAACTGACGCTTCCTTTGCCAACTTTATTGCCCCCCATGGATCTGGCAAAACTTGGGCAGGTTGTAGGCAATCAAAACTTTAGCGTGCCCCCCATGCGAAGGAGACTGCTTTTGATCGCGAATGAGGATCCTTCTCTTCCTTGGTGGTAGCTTCGCCATGTGTATAGCAACAAGTATCTGCCTTGTTTGCTGGCTCTCTGTTGATTTTTTCAAATGTAGGTGTTGGAGCCGCTTTCCTAGCTAGATCAAGGCCTATAGTACTTGGCGAAATAAGATAAAAAATAGCAAACTTTTTTTTTTTTTTTAGGCTAAATGGGCTTAGTATTGTATAGTGTTGCCCCCTAGTGTTGCTAGGCATAGTGAAGAAATGATTATGAGCCTCAAAAACAGGCCTTCATGAATGGGCTTTACGAGTGTAGGAACACTAGAATTGTCCCCCATGTCTTATGCGAATAAACTGTCTACGACTCCTCCGAGTCCCAGACATTAGGAAAGTATTTCTTCAAGTATCTCCCATTGATAGGGTTATGATGGACATCTCCATCCAGGTCCTTGAGATGAAAAGCTCCTTTCTCTAAGATTTTATAGATGATGTACGGGCCTTCCCATCTTGGAGTCCATTTTCCGCGACCATCTAATTTTTCGCCAAGCGGGAGAACTGCTTTCCAAACCAACTCTCCTTCGCTGTAACTCCTTCCCCGCGTCCGCTTGTCATAGGCGCGAGCGACTCGTTGCTTTTCCATGACCAAATTATCTAAAGCCTCCAAGCGCTTTTCGCTAAGGTCTTCATGTTCCTGCCACATAGCCTGAACGTAGTCTTCTCCAATGAGATGATGTTGCTCTTGAACTCGTAATGATTGGACGTTGACTTCCAACGGCAGAACTGCATCATGGCCAAACATCAAAGCATAAGGTGTTGTCGCGGTGGGATTCTGCTTAGAGGTGCGGTAGGCCCAAAGAGTTTCATAAAGTGTCTCATGCCACTGTCGTGGATTAACTTCCAACATTTTCTTCAGCAAATTGATAATGATCTTGTTGCTGGCCTCTGCTTGACCGTTAGATTGAGCATAATATGGACTGGAATGGATGAACTGTATTCCCCATTCTCTTGCCAGTTTATCAACTTCACCACCCATGAAAGCTGCCCCCCGGTCCGAAACAAAAACTTCTGGGATCCCAAATCTGCAGATGATGTTTCTGAATAGGAATTGTCGCAACGTGCCACCAGATGCTTCCTTCAAAGGTTCTGCTTCAACCCACTTTGTAAAGAAATCAGTCGCGACGATGATGAACTTGTGTTGAAGTGATGAATGTGGGTGAATCATCCCAATTAAATCCAACGCCCATGCTCTTGCGGGCCAAGGCTGTATAATGGGCTGCATTGGAATATTAGGAACATGCTGGACCAGCCCATGAGCTTGGCAGTCCAAACAACCTTTAGCGAACGCGATACAATCCTTCAAAATACTGGACCAAAAATATCCATGTCGTCTGAGCAACCATCGCATCTTTGGACCTGCTTGGTGGGCGCCACAAATGCCAGAATGAACTTCGCGCATGAGTTGTTTCGCTTCGTGGCCATAAACACATCTGAAATCCATGCTATCTTTTCCTCGTCTGCGAAGTTCATCACCTCTGAGGAAGTAGTTGAGGGCAAGATAGCGAATCCTTCTATTCGTGGCCTGATCAGGATGCTTGAGATAATTGATCAAAGGGATGCGCCAATCCACGTCAATGGATTCCAAGGTCGCGACTGAGGTATGATCTGGAGGATCTCTTCTCGCCATCCATGAAGGAAGCGTGCGACGCTCGACTTTAAGGATTCTCTCCCGCACGCCATATCTCAATGTTACCCCTGTTGCCAGTTGGGCCAACTCGTTCGCTGCAAAATTTCGCTCGCGAGGAATGTGCTCAAGATGTATGTTATCAAACTGGTCCAACAGGTCTAATGCCCTGTTCCAATAAGGAACCAACGTGAAGCTATTGCATCTGAACTCGTTACACAACTGATTGATAACCAAGAGAGAATCGCCAAGTATTTGTACATCTCCGATTCCCATTTCCAGTAGTACTTCTAGGCCTATAATGAGGGCCTCATACTCTGCTTGGTTATTGGTACGGAACTCCAACTGGAAAGAGTAGGAAAATCGATCGCCGACCGGGTTTTCCAAGACAACCCCTGCTCCTGCTAGCGTATCTGTTCTTGACCCGTCAAAATATAACAACCAGGGCTGGAGTGAGACTGTGCCTTGATGCAGTACAGCGTACTCTGGTACGCACGCCAAATCTGGGCGATCTAAAGTTGTGGCAGCGACCTCTAAATCTCTAACCGCGGGGACATCCAGCATAGGGTGATGTGCCAGAAAGTCCGCGATGGCTTGCCCCTTTACTGCTTTCTGTGGGACATACTGTAGTGAGAATTCTGATAAGGCGAGCACCCACTTGCCAATACGGCCTCTCAGGATAGGTCGCGATAGCATATACTTGACTAGATCGGTTTGAGCAATGATGCAAGTAGTAAAGGACAACATGTAATGCCGCAACTTGCATGCTGAGAAGTATAATGTAAGACACAGATTTTCCATTGGAGTGTACCTTGTTTCGCAATCTGTGAGTGTCCTACTGAGGTAAAAGATGGCATGTTCAACACCATTTGCATCATCCTGAGCGAGGAGGCTGCCAATAGAAGCCTCAGCTGCTGAAACATACAACTTTAATGGAAATCCCGCTCTAGGAGGAACAAGCACTGGCGGGCTCACCAGATAGGCCTTGATTTTGTCGAAAGCCTCTTGATGTTTAGGTTCCCACACAAACTCATTCTGTCCTTGCAACTTCAACAGTGGTGAAAACGGATGGATTTTGCCTGAAGAGTTAGAAATGAATCGTCGCAAAAAGTTGATCCTACCCAGTAGTCGCTGTAACTCTTTCTTCGTTCGCGGGGGAGATGCATTGATGACCGCGTTTGCTTTATCCTCAGGGACCTCAATGCCTCTTTGATGGACAATGAATCCCAGGAAATCTCCTGCCTGAACTCCAAAAACGCACTTGGCGGGATTCATCTTGAGCTTGTGTAGCTGCATGCGCTCGAAAACTTTTCTGAGATCCGTGAAGTGATCTCCACTTTTCTTAGACTTCTCGACGACGTCATCAATGTAAACCTCTAAGATCTTTCCAAGTATGTCGTGGAAGATCAAGTTCATGGCTCTCTGATATGTTGCTCCCGCATTCTTCAGTCCAAAAGGCATGACCACATATTCAAAAACTCCTGTAAACCCAGGGCAGCGGAATGCGGTCTTGTGTCTATCTTCTTCCATGACCGGAATCTGGTGATATCCCGCTGTACCATCCATGAAAGACAACAGTTCATGCCCTGCAACTGCATCTACCAACATGTCCGCAACAGGCATGGGGTAGACGTCTTTAGGTGTAGCCAAATTAAGATCTCTGTAATCTACGCAGATCCTCATCTTGCCATTCTTCTTGCGAACAGGCACTATATTGGACAGCCACTTATTGTACTTAGCTACCCTAATAATGCCCGACTTGTACATCTTTTCGACTTCCTCTTTGACCAGAACTTGGGTCTCCGAGTTCATTCTTCGCGGCTCTTGCTTCACAGGCCTCTTATCAGGCAGCGTTGGTTGTAATACCCTGGAAAATCCAAATTAAATTCCGTGGATTTTTAGAAATGATTTCACGATAGTAGGAGCGAGTACGAAGCTTGGAGAAGTTGTGGAATTAGTTCGAACGGTTTTATTTTCTAAAACGAACGTTTTTAGGGGGTCAACAAAGTTGACTTTTTATACGTTCAAAATTTGGGAAAACTTCCTTCATGAAAGTTGTAGAGCTCGTCGATACGAGTTCGTGGACATGTAGAACGCAATATTCGGAGTTCGTATGATTAAGTTATGAATATTTGAAAATTGGGAATTTTCTATAAATAGGAAAAATATCTGATTTTTCATTTAAGGACGAAACATTTTCATTTTTGCTGAACAGTCCCCCAGCTCTCTCCGTTCTCTCTCTTCTTTCGACCGTCAGACCCAACGGGTCTTAGCCGACCCGACCCGGATTTTCCTTCCTCCTCCGGCGTCCTCCCGCCACGACCCGGACACCATGGTGATCGCCGCTCCAAGCCCGGCCTCCCTCCGGTGTCGCCTTGCCCCGCCGCTGCCCCCAGATGGAGATCGAAGAAGCCAGCCAAGAGGAATCCGACCCGACCGGAATTCCATTTTTCCGGCGTTGCATGGGCCGATCGTTCCCATTTTCGTGATCTCCTCCTCCCCCTGATCATCCCCATATAGGCCTTGCTTGACGATTTGGAGTGTGGAGTGAAAGATCACGAGTTGAAGATTTCGACGTCCCTGATTCAATCTGGAATCTGATCAGACGCACGAGATTAATCCAACTTCAACGCTTGATCTAGGACGATCTAGGCCGAACCAGGCTTAGCTCCAGGTATGAAAGTCGACCACCCTTTCATTTTGAACCAGTTTGTAGTTGGTCACTTTGCCATCTGAGGTGGTTGACCGGCGTTGACCGCCGCGTTGACCGCCCACTGACCACCGCTTGTGGCGGCGCATCAGACCATATTTCGAGTTTTCATTATCTAGGCGATGATCTATGCATCCATACGAGCGTTTTGATATATAACATGGTCATGTTAGAAAAAGTTGATAAATAGTGGATTTACGTTTTGACGTTACTATTTAACGTTTTTACGTTTATCTTCGGTTTACGATCTGTGAAGATCTGACCATCGGTTTTGCTTCAATTTTGGATATGTTGATCGTATGACTGTCCCGGTGACCTTGTGAGGTCACGGGCGAAGATCCGACCGTTGGATCTTCGTATAATTGAGAAATAGTGATTCGGAAGGCGATTCGTGAGAATCTGACCGTCGGATTTTCATATAATTTTGTGGAGATGTTAGTAAAGGCGATTCAGGAAGATCTGACCGTTGGATCTTCGTGATAATTTTGGAGGATGATCCTAAAGGCGATCCGTGAGGATCCGACCGTTGGATCATCATTAAATTCAGATCCGACCGTTGGATCATCGTTTAATTTGAATCTGAGCGTTGGATCGTCGTTTAATTACATATTTGAGTTGTTGGCTAAGTCAAGATCATTATTGGACTAGGTGATTGACGGTTTGAGTTGGTGGACGATTGTGGATCGTATTTTGAGCTGAATTGAAGACGCAGCGGGATTATCGAGGTGAGTAAACCTCACGTGGTTCATATTACGAACCCAATATATTTAATTGCTTTATTTTGCAATCATATGAACTATTGTTGGTGTATTAGACATTCCTGTGTGAATGTCTGTATATATATTATTACGTGAAATAATATGTATTGTTGGAGTTGTGTTGAGTTTATTGTTGAGAAACAATATATTGTGAGAGGTATTGAGTTTATTGTTGAGAAACAATATATTGTGAGAGGTGTTGAGTTTTATTGTTGAGGAACAATAAATTGTTGTGATCTGTGGAGATCACTAGGTCACGAGGTGACCATGGCATCTATTAGTGAACCACGCTCTCGTACCGGGCTGGTGGTTATTAATAGTATTAAATCGTAATCACGTCTGTGGCCGGACGAGTGGTTACGTTCAGTTAGAGCTCTAGTCTGTCTGCCAAATGTGGAGTGACCTTATGAGTGAAATTGAGAGTAACTCATAAGTGTCAATATATATATGGTAACCTTATGAGGGAAATTGAGAGTAACTCATAAGGGTCTATATATATATATGAGTCTGTCTACCAAATGTTGGGAAATCTTATGAGCGAATTTGAGAGTAACTCATAAGTGTCTATATATATATATGAGAGTGAGGGATCTTATGAGCTAAATTGAGAGTAACTCATAAGTGTCTACATATATATATGAGAGTGAGTGATCTTATGAGCTAAATTGAGAGTAACTCATAAGTGTCTATATATATATATGAGAGTGAGAAAGTAACGTGGGTTTGTGGTAGTCTTGAAATCTAATAAATCAACAGTTCTTTCTTGTTTACTCATACTGGCTGTAAAAAGCTTACCGGGTTTTGTGTTGTTGCAACTCCCGGTACACTATTCAAATTGTGTAGCGGGTAATCCTACAGGACAGGAGAACCAGGACGGTGATCGTGCGGTTAGAGCAATTGTTAGAGTTTTACAACAATTGTAAGTTGTGAGGTGTGTTATGCTCATTTGAGCTTTATAATATATTGTGAGAGTGAATTGTAATAATGAACTCGAAGTTTCGAGATTTGTTTTTTTTGTAATTGTAATTATTCAGGTTTCGGATTTGAATTTATCATTCAAAATCCGGGGCGTGACAGTTTGGTATCAGAGCGTAAGGTGCATATTTGGTGATGTGTCAATACCTTCCGAGTGATGGCCCGTCTGCAGCGGATCCCCATCGTGTGCTCTTCGGTATTGGCTAAGTCATTGGGTATGCGTGAGTGTTGGGAGTTGTTTAGGCCGCTAGGTCGTTTTAGGAACGTGAATACCTTCCCTATAGTATTGACTTGGTTAATATGAATTTGTATTTGACTTATACTGTGTTTTAGGTGTTATACATGTATTAGCCAAGCATACTATACTCCTTAGGTGATGGAGATTCGAAGGGGTTGTACTTAGAACCTTACAGTTGTCTTGTAGGTTCGTATTGGAATAAGTTCAGTGGCCGCGAGTTACAATCCTTGAGGAATAGAAACCTCTTGATTCAACTCTGTTAAGTCAACGAGGATTGTTTTATGGAAATGAGGTTCTTTTGATTGTTGAAGTGTTTGGTTGAAGGCATGGTGTGGACCTATGCTCGTCTGTAATGTGGATACGAGTATTAATCGATAGTAATTTTGCCTTTTTAAGTTGGATATACTAATGTTTTTGAATAGATTCTTGACTCATGTGGAGTTGTGAGTAGTGTTGCGGTTAGGGAAGGAATTATTGTGGTTAATTCTTCCATGTGTTTGTAAGTTGTTGAGCAGAGTTTGAGGTGCGAGAACGGAGTTTGATCTTGTGTTTGAGTGATTGAGACGAACGACTATATATTTAAGTTATCTACAAGTACCTATAATCATAAGGGTTATTGAAGTGGGACTAGTAGTAATTTTAGTGATTCTAAAATTGAATCGAGTTCGAGGAACGTGTTTTATATACGTGGTTGATGTTGCGAGCATCATTTTTGATTGATATTTTGCGTTTCACAAAGACAACTGGATTGGAAATTCTCCATTTGGACACCTTGGTCTGTTGACCTGACTATGACTTGTGGACATAGTTTTATTTAAGTGAAGGAAATTGATTTTGTGAACTAGTTTTCTTAAGTTTTGGATCGTAGTATGGAGTTGGACTGAAGTGAATTTGAGGTTGTTTGTGTTTTAAGTTTAAGTAGGCGGGACACTTAAAGTTTTGAAATGGAGTTGATTTTGGTGTAATTAATTGGGAAAGTTAGAATCAGTTCTTGTGAAGGATGTTGGATGAGAGTGTGTGCCTTTGGTGATTGATCTTAGGTGATATAGTTAAACGCAATTTCGGATATTGATTTTAGTGACTTTGTTAAGTATATCCATAGTGGTTCAAGTGAATTACTATGTGATATGGAGTTTGATTCGGTTTCTAAATCGTAAATTCATAGGGTATGAATTGTGGTAAGTTTAATGGAGCAGTTAATAGAGGAAATGGTTGAGATTTTATAAGATTTGTATGGGTAACTCTAAGGATGTGGGTTTTTCCTAGCTAACTCAGGATGTGTTTAGCTTTATTAAACCCTAATTCTAACGACGAAATTGTTTGTGTTTGGTTTGACTCAGAGGATACTAGCTAGACCTCGATGCGACTTATTTGATTGTTGGATTCTTTTTGAGTGATTGTTTTTATTGCATCATTATGAAAGATGTGTGCAGTAGAGTTGTTTATGGTTTTGAAAATAGTATTGGGTGACCAAGGTTCGATCCTTGGTGTTGTTGTTGGTTAAACAAAAAGAAAAGAAAACATGCACACCATCTTATTGATTTTTTATTACAAAAAAAAAAAAAAAAAAACGAGGACTATGCTATACTAAGCCTAGTCAGCAGCTCCGGATGGATTTAGGCTGAGCTCAAGAGAAACGTTTGAGCCACTGTGGTAACCGCCTGAGCCACCAGAATAGTAACCAAAAGCGCTACCTTCCTCGGAAGTAGCCTTCAGGTTACCAAAGACGTCCTCGCCGTGCACGGGGAACAGAGGAAGAGTTTGAACCTCCTGGTGATCTCCTCCTCGTTGTTGCAGGGATGTTTGTCCTCCTGTTGTGCCAAAAGAGTTGTACTGGTATTAGTGTTGAAGTGTGAGGAAGAATACGAAACAAAATTTAAGTAAATAAATCCTTCATTACCAGTAGAATAGGTGGAACCAAAGTTGAGATCAATGGATCTACCATCATCAGTAGAACTAGTGGACCTAAAATTGATGTCAATGGATCCACCAGCTGGCCCAAAATTGATGTCGATGGATCCACCAGCACCAGTAGAACCAGTGGACCCAAAATTGAGATCAATGGATCTACCAGTACCAAGAGAACTAGTTCTCATGGGCACTGGAGCAGCCTGATTACACCTATTCATCTGCTTCTCTCGAGCCCTGACGTTCTGGAACCAAAAGTAAATGTTCTTACCCTCAACATACCCATACTGGTTCAGCTGGAGACAGATCTCGTGAATCTGCTCTGTAGTTGGGCACTTAAATCCCTTGACATAGTAAAGATCCTTGAGGATTCTTATTTGTTCTGGAGTAGGAATCCACCTGGTACGGCTTCGCCAGAAATCCATGTTGGCACTACTTCCAGCTGCTTGGGTGTTTCCTCCCTCCTCTGTTGGTTGCTGTTGTTGTGGTTCCATTTGTTGCGGGGTTTGGAGCTCCATTAGTTGCAGAGTTCGTGGCTCTTGGGTCATGGGGTGAGAGGATGTGGAAATCGAGGAATACATGGTTTAGTGTTTGAGGGAGATTTTGTTAGAAGGATTGGAGTTGTTGAACTGGTGATTGGAGATCTGAGATTCTCAGAGGAAAGATGAGATCGAATCTTCAAATGGAAGAAAAGATCTGAGAAAGAAGGATTGAAGATTTGGAGGAAAATATTGAAGATCTGAAAGTTCAGAGGAAAGATGGGATTGAATCAACTAGATGGGAGAGAAGATCAGAAGAGAAGGATTGAAATTGATGAAGAAAGGATTTGAGAAGAGAAAGGCTGAAGAGTTGAGAGAGAAAGACTTGAGCTCGGAAGAAAAATTTCTTTTCTTTTGGAGTGAACAGTTTTTCTCCAGAATGCACCTATTTATAGAACAAGGTGAGCAGATCTCCACCGTTGGATGAACGATCTCAGAATTTGAATCCACGCGTTGGATTAAAGTCGCCCCGAAACCCGGAAAAGCTGTTGGCGCGTGTTGAGCGTGTAAGGGGACAGGCCGAACCTCGAGACGCTGTGGCAGACAGCTTTAGCCGAAAGTGATTTGCTTTCCGTAAATCACGGAAGAGACGTGTCGTGGCACGTGGAGTGTACCGACAGTTTGTTGTTATTCTATCGCTTATGATAGAATAAATAAAAGAAGTTGCATGGATAGTAACGAGAGCAGCTGGTGCTCTAGTGGTTGAAGAGCAAGGCTCATGTACAAGAGGTCAGAGGTTCGAACCTTGCCTCTCGTTTATTTTTATTATGTTCGCTTATGACATAATAAGTAAAACATTTGTACACATTATATTAAGCACAGCTTGTGCTCCAGTGGTTGGTGGGCAAAGCCCTTGTGCAGCAGGTTAAGGTTTCGAACCTTGCCTCCCCCGTTATTTTATTTATGTCGCTTATGACATAATAAATATAACACGTGAGCATATATTAATGAAGGCAGCTCTTGCTTCAGTGGTTGGGAGCAAAACCTTCGTGTTTGAGGTCGGGAGTTCGAACCTTACCTCTTACAAATATTTTTGGATCTCGTATATGCTTGATATACGACGTATATACGGTATGTACGGTATACATACGTATATACGGTCTGTACGGTATGCATACGAATATACAGTTGTACGGTATGCATACGTATATACGATCTGTACGGTATGCATACGTATATACGGTATGTACAATTTCATACCGTAGCCGAGCTGGAAGTTGGTGGGCCGATTGGTAGGCCCAAATAGTAAGCCCAAATAGTAAGCCCAAATAGTAAGCCCAAATAGTAAGCCCGAATGGTAGGCCCAAATGGTAGGCCCAAATGGTAAGCCCAATTGTTCGGCCCGAATAGTAGGCCCAAATGTTAAACCCAAAGTGGTTTGGGCCGGTTCGAAATGTGGATGGTCCGATTTCTTCAGGCCCAATTGGCCAGCCCTAGTGCTTAACCCAAGGATTGAGCAAGCCCAAGTCATCATCATTGGATGACATAATTTATTGGCGTGCTTTTGGGGATGATTTGTTTTGAGTGATGCATCTTAAGTTTTACTATGGAGATTTACCGTGATGCTAATTGAGTAGCGAAACACTTTGTGAGAGTGTTTACTGTGCTTGTATGCCAGTACAGAGTGAAGATCTATGTGATGATCTATGTGAAGATCTATGTGAGGATCTATGAGATGATCCATGTGATGATTTTGTGTAATTGATGTGGATTGATGTTGAACAGTTGTGTTGTGCGTTTACGTTTGTGATGAAAGGATTTAGTGGCTATAGGAATGTATTTTTATACAAGGGTTGAGGCTTTGTAGATTACTACAGCTTTGGGAAAGATGGAGATTCGATGGTTAGGTCAACCTTAATCGAGAGGAATTGACTTACGCTCAAATTTCGGGACGAAATTTCTTTAAGGAGGGTAGACTGTAATACCCTGGAAAATCCAAATTAAATTCCGTGGATTTTTAGAAATGATTTCACGATAGTAGGAGCGAGTACGAAGCTTGGAGAAGTTGTGGAATTAGTTCGAACGGTTTTATTTTCTAAAACGAACGTTTTTAGGGGGTCAACAAAGTTGACTTTTTATACGTTCAAAATTTGGGAAAACTTCCTTCATGAAAGTTGTAGAGCTCGTCGATACGAGTTCGTGGACATGTAGAACGCAATATTCGGAGTTCGTATGATTAAGTTATGAATATTTGAAAATTGGGAATTTTCTATAAATAGGAAAAATATCTGATTTTTCATTTAAGGACGAAACATTTTCATTTTTGCTGAACAGTCCCCCAGCTCTCTCCGTTCTCTCTCTTCTTTCGACCGTCAGACCCAACGGGTCTTAGCCGACCCGACCCGGATTTTCCTTCCTCCTCCGGCGTCCTCCCGCCACGACCCGGACACCATGGTGATCGCCGCTCCAAGCCCGGCCTCCCTCCGGTGTCGCCTTGCCCCGCCGCTGCCCCCAGATGGAGATCGAAGAAGCCAGCCAAGAGGAATCCGACCCGACCGGAATTCCATTTTTCCGGCGTTGCATGGGCCGATCGTTCCCATTTTCGTGATCTCCTCCTCCCCCTGATCATCCCCATATAGGCCTTGCTTGACGATTTGGAGTGTGGAGTGAAAGATCACGAGTTGAAGATTTCGACGTCCCTGATTCAATCTGGAATCTGATCAGACGCACGAGATTAATCCAACTTCAACGCTTGATCTAGGACGATCTAGGCCGAACCAGGCTTAGCTCCAGGTATGAAAGTCGACCACCCTTTCATTTTGAACCAGTTTGTAGTTGGTCACTTTGCCATCTGAGGTGGTTGACCGGCGTTGACCGCCGCGTTGACCGCCCACTGACCACCGCTTGTGGCGGCGCATCAGACCATATTTCGAGTTTTCATTATCTAGGCGATGATCTATGCATCCATACGAGCGTTTTGATATATAACATGGTCATGTTAGAAAAAGTTGATAAATAGTGGATTTACGTTTTGACGTTACTATTTAACGTTTTTACGTTTATCTTCGGTTTACGATCTGTGAAGATCTGACCATCGGTTTTGCTTCAATTTTGGATATGTTGATCGTATGACTGTCCCGGTGACCTTGTGAGGTCACGGGCGAAGATCCGACCGTTGGATCTTCGTATAATTGAGAAATAGTGATTCGGAAGGCGATTCGTGAGAATCTGACCGTCGGATTTTCATATAATTTTGTGGAGATGTTAGTAAAGGCGATTCAGGAAGATCTGACCGTTGGATCTTCGTGATAATTTTGGAGGATGATCCTAAAGGCGATCCGTGAGGATCCGACCGTTGGATCATCATTAAATTCAGATCCGACCGTTGGATCATCGTTTAATTTGAATCTGAGCGTTGGATCGTCGTTTAATTACATATTTGAGTTGTTGGCTAAGTCAAGATCATTATTGGACTAGGTGATTGACGGTTTGAGTTGGTGGACGATTGTGGATCGTATTTTGAGCTGAATTGAAGACGCAGCGGGATTATCGAGGTGAGTAAACCTCACGTGGTTCATATTACGAACCCAATATATTTAATTGCTTTATTTTGCAATCATATGAACTATTGTTGGTGTATTAGACATTCCTGTGTGAATGTCTGTATATATATTATTACGTGAAATAATATGTATTGTTGGAGTTGTGTTGAGTTTATTGTTGAGAAACAATATATTGTGAGAGGTATTGAGTTTATTGTTGAGAAACAATATATTGTGAGAGGTGTTGAGTTTTATTGTTGAGGAACAATAAATTGTTGTGATCTGTGGAGATCACTAGGTCACGAGGTGACCATGGCATCTATTAGTGAACCACGCTCTCGTACCGGGCTGGTGGTTATTAATAGTATTAAATCGTAATCACGTCTGTGGCCGGACGAGTGGTTACGTTCAGTTAGAGCTCTAGTCTGTCTGCCAAATGTGGAGTGACCTTATGAGTGAAATTGAGAGTAACTCATAAGTGTCAATATATATATGGTAACCTTATGAGGGAAATTGAGAGTAACTCATAAGGGTCTATATATATATATGAGTCTGTCTACCAAATGTTGGGAAATCTTATGAGCGAATTTGAGAGTAACTCATAAGTGTCTATATATATATATGAGAGTGAGGGATCTTATGAGCTAAATTGAGAGTAACTCATAAGTGTCTACATATATATATGAGAGTGAGTGATCTTATGAGCTAAATTGAGAGTAACTCATAAGTGTCTATATATATATATGAGAGTGAGAAAGTAACGTGGGTTTGTGGTAGTCTTGAAATCTAATAAATCAACAGTTCTTTCTTGTTTACTCATACTGGCTGTAAAAAGCTTACCGGGTTTTGTGTTGTTGCAACTCCCGGTACACTATTCAAATTGTGTAGCGGGTAATCCTACAGGACAGGAGAACCAGGACGGTGATCGTGCGGTTAGAGCAATTGTTAGAGTTTTACAACAATTGTAAGTTGTGAGGTGTGTTATGCTCATTTGAGCTTTATAATATATTGTGAGAGTGAATTGTAATAATGAACTCGAAGTTTCGAGATTTGTTTTTTTTGTAATTGTAATTATTCAGGTTTCGGATTTGAATTTATCATTCAAAATCCGGGGCGTGACTAGATCGGTTTGAGCAATGATGCAAGTAGTAAAGGACAACATGTAATGCCGCAACTTGCATGCTGAGAAGTATAATGTAAGACACAGATTTTCCATTGGAGTGTACCTTGTTTCGCAATCTGTGAGTGTCCTACTGAGGTAAAAGATGGCATGTTCAACACCATTTGCATCATCCTGAGCGAGGAGGCTGCCAATAGAAGCCTCAGCTGCTGAAACATACAACTTTAATGGAAATCCCGCTCTAGGAGGAACAAGCACTGGCGGGCTCACCAGATAGGCCTTGATTTTGTCGAAAGCCTCTTGATGTTTAGGTTCCCACACAAACTCATTCTGTCCTTGCAACTTCAACAGTGGTGAAAACGGATGGATTTTGCCTGAAGAGTTAGAAATGAATCGTCGCAAAAAGTTGATCCTACCCAGTAGTCGCTGTAACTCTTTCTTCGTTCGCGGGGGAGATGCATTGATGACCGCGTTTGCTTTATCCTCAGGGACCTCAATGCCTCTTTGATGGACAATGAATCCCAGGAAATCTCCTGCCTGAACTCCAAAAACGCACTTGGCGGGATTCATCTTGAGCTTGTGTAGCTGCATGCGCTCGAAAACTTTTCTGAGATCCGTGAAGTGATCTCCACTTTTCTTAGACTTCTCGACGACGTCATCAATGTAAACCTCTAAGATCTTTCCAAGTATGTCGTGGAAGATCAAGTTCATGGCTCTCTGATATGTTGCTCCCGCATTCTTCAGTCCAAAAGGCATGACCACATATTCAAAAACTCCTGTAAACCCAGGGCAGCGGAATGCGGTCTTGTGTCTATCTTCTTCCATGACCGGAATCTGGTGATATCCCGCTGTACCATCCATGAAAGACAACAGTTCATGCCCTGCAACTGCATCTACCAACATGTCCGCAACAGGCATGGGGTAGACGTCTTTAGGTGTAGCCAAATTAAGATCTCTGTAATCTACGCAGATCCTCATCTTGCCATTCTTCTTGCGAACAGGCACTATATTGGACAGCCACTTATTGTACTTAGCTACCCTAATAATGCCCGACTTGTACATCTTTTCGACTTCCTCTTTGACCAGAACTTGGGTCTCCGAGTTCATTCTTCGCGGCTCTTGCTTCACAGGCCTCTTATCAGGCAGCGTTGGTAGTTGGTGGCATACCAAGTCTGGTGATAGGCCTGGCATGTCCTCGTATTTTTCCGCGAAGCAGTCCTTGAATTCCAGCAATAATTCGACGAGCCTCTGTTTCTCGCTAGGCTCTAAGTAAGTGCTGATAGCCACTTCTATAGGCTCATCAGTTGTTCCCAGATTGACCTTTTCAGTAGGGTCCCTAACCTTCGGAGGTGTGTCATCCAATGCCGCTGGAGCAAGCTGAATCTCTTATTCCTCCTCTTCTTGGTCCGTGAACTCTTCATTAACAATTTCTAAAGTCGCGACTCGATCATAGGCCTCTTTTTCCAACAAGTATAAGGATAGCCTCTCATACAAGGAATGGACGGCCTCCACCTCTTCCTCCATGAGTTCGTGATCCATTAATCAGCACTTGGAGATGGCACCGCATATCCAGGCCTTTCGAGGTCATTTTTTGCGACTGCGAGCCCCCATTGTGCCAATTCAGAGGTCGTCACCCCTGTGGGGCGGCCCTTATCATCAATACCAACGACTTGTAAAGGAGAGATTGGTTCTAGGTAATACCTTGCGTCCAAGTAGTTGGCGGACACCGAAAAAGGGCGCGGGTCTGCTTTAACAATTTCTGCCTTGTCCGCGACTCTGTCCCATATGATCAGCTCCTGATGAAGGGTGGATGGGACACAATAACTCATGTGGATCCAGTCGCGGCCCATAATTGCGCTATATGCCGCATAGCAATCTGTAACAAAGAAAGCGTAAACCCCTTCTGCTGGACCCACCTTGACTCGTAGGAAAATCAAACCCAATGTTTTGGTCACAGTCCCCGCGAAGTTCTTTAGCGTAAGGGAAGTGGATTGGATCTTCTCTTTCTTGATCCCTAGTAGATGCATGGTTCTGGTAGTAATGACATTCACAGCCGCGCCGGTATCAACCATTATCTTATTGACCTTAGTCCCATTCATTTCTGCTGTGATATACAAAGGTCGCATGTGTTGCACCATGGCGGGTGTGGGTCTTGTGAAGCTCATGAAGAAACCCTTGTTGTTAGCATCTTCAGTCTCAAGGAACACTGCTTCTTTCACCTGCGTTGTTGCGGCTGAAGTGATCTGCAACTGCTGTTCTCCAATCGCGTCAGTTTCTACATATTCCTGCGCAGTAACTGGTAAAGCATATTTAGCAGGGAGCACATAAACCATATTGCAAGAGGTATCCACCATTTCTATTTCATCCATGTCATCATCAAGATTGAGCTTGGGTTCATCTACTGGGATATCGGCGTTGAACCGTTCAACCATGAAAGCAACCAATGATTCCTCTGCGGGGATCACCACCTTGGCTTGTTCATGCTCCTGTACCATGGAAACCTGGTTCAGTGATTTGAAAATTTGTTTTGCCGCTGGCACTTCCTCTGGGAGATCGACCACCGAACTTTGAACTTTCTTAGGCCTCCACTGCACAATTGCGGACCGATTGTCTTTGCCCCCCAGCCTGTCAAAGATTGAAGGCTCGCTATTTCTTCCTTCGTGAGATATTCTCCGCCAAACATTGACTTTACGAGCTGGCGGCGGTTCTCGCCTTGCGGGAACTAGGGACTTCTCCTGAGCGCTGCTCTTGGGGGTCCGTGGCTTTCGCTCTTCACGCGATACTTTGGGCTGCTGTTTCTGAACTCGCGGGGAAACGAATCTCTTGGAGGCCAGTGCCTCCAATTGTCTCTGATACTCTTCTGGAAATTTTAGTAATTGCGATGGTTTGATCAGTCCTTGATCTAGTGCTTCCAAGGTTCGCTTTGCTTCTCCAAACCTCCGCTGGAGTTTTCTCTTCCTTGAAGAGCTCATCTCCACCGCCTTGCCCTTCTTCTGTGTATACCATCTCCCTTCTTTGATGGAGGACGTCGATACTGGCGGAATGTAAGGTCTGGCTAAAACCCCTTGCCGCTTATCTACTTGCTCTTCTTCCCTCGCGGTCTTCAACTTTTTGAATAAGTTTGAGTCCCTTGGAGAAAGAGTTTCTGAACCACTGTATACTCTTGGGCTGTATGGTTGGAAGTTTCTAGAGGATGATACTAACCGTATTGGCGGCAGAGATCCAAAGCGGACAGTCTGGGATGTTTGCTCATCTAGGGCTTGAGTGTCACATTCTTCCTTGCACCGAGAGCATAGGACGATGGGTAAACGAGTCTTGGATTCCCGCTTCATGACTTTGTCTCCAACCTTTTTCAAATCCTTAGCCACATGGTCTGGACTTTGATTCTGCTGATCTTTTTCACCCCATGCCACGTCCACCATGTTGATGCCGGTATCTGGGAAGGGATCTAGGTCCACCAACGCTGCTGCTGTTTTCGGTGCCTCTAGTTGCAAACTACCGTTATTTAACCAGATTTGGATCTGATCCTTCAGCTTAACACAATCGGCTGTATTATGATTCCACATATTATGGAGTTTGCAGTATTTCTTCCCCCTTAGCTGCTCTGGTTTGGGAAATGGGCCGAAGTCGGTTTTCACCATCTTCGCGGTGATCATTTCATCCAAGATTTCATGCGCTTTGTTCGCATCGTAAGTATAACTTGCGAACTCTGGTTTGGTGAAAACCACCGACTTGAGCTTCAACGGCTCTTTGCACAACTTCAGTTGCTTTAACGTTGAAGCCTTTTTCCCAGTGAGTTCCAACGCAGCTATCTCGTCTTCTTCAGACTCGTCAGCCTCTGCTAGGCCTGATTCCTCGCTCCTATAGTAAGGATCATAGGAACTTGATTGATGGCTGAGCGCAGCCACAGTTCTATGCTTCCCAGGCATGTATGTTCCTTTGGATGAGTTTCTCATGGCGTCCATTTCCCTGAGGAGATGCTCAAAGCTCCCTACTTCTGTGATCAGTTCCCCCATAGAGTTGAACATGCTTCCATGCTGTTTTTTGCATTGGCGGGGCTCTAAGCCTTTGATTGCCAACTTTACCAGTTCTTTCTCCGGTAGAATCACGTTCAACTCTCCTTTCTGGATCTGAAAGCGCTGAAGGTACATGACAGCGGATTCAGTTGGCTGCTGAGCCATCTGAGTGAGTGAAGCCAGATCTACTTCCGGCTCGATAGTCCCGAAGGTTTCCTTGAACAGCTTCTCCATCGCGGGCCAACTCGCAACTGATCCCGGTTGCAGCTTAGTGAACCAGGTGAAGGCAGACCCCGATAAAGAAGTAGCGAAGATGTTACACTTCAGATTATCGTCGTTCTGGTACTGGCCACACTGTACTCGAAACCTAACCAAATGGGCCGCGACATTTTCGACTTCCTCTCCCGAGAAAGTAGAGAACGTAATGTTCTTATATCCCCTAGGATAAGGTGTCTGTGTAATATGCGGTGGGAAGGGCCCTTGGTAGGCCTCCTCCAGGTTAGGCCTCTGGTTCGCGGCCCTGATCATTGCTTCTACCTCCTCTCTCCTTATATATCTTGGATCAGGAGGAGGTGGGTGAACCACTGTATCATCAACTGGCCAGATCAGCGGTGGCGCCTGTGAAGCCAGATTAACCAAAGATATGCCGCCTCCATGGGTCATTTTGTGTCGGGTTGACGTCTGCGACATAAAACCCACTGCTGGCTGACCCTTTGTGGCTGTGGTGACCTTCGCTGGACTTTCAACCCGGTCGATACCATAATGGCTTGCTGGAGGTGGATCGTGGTGCACGTATTCAACTCCGTCGCTGTCATATTGGGGAAACAGGCTATGACCAACAGAGGCCCCTTCATTGATTTTCAAAGTCCTGGTTCCTTGCGTGACTGATGACGCGGCGTTGTTCTTCCCGCCCGTTGCCACAGTAGTTTCTTTACCTCTGACTGATACAGCAGTAACGGATGTGGCTGTACTGCCGCCGCTTGCTTTTGCTCGAGCATTTGGTGGTATGTACTTGCCTGATCCTGTAGGCTGGCCGAGGGACCCTAGAATAGCATTGGGGTCCCCTAACACCTTATTCAGGACATCTCTTGCCTAATCCATCTCAGTTTTTTGCATGGCAACTTGGATCGCGGTATTGTATCCCTTACTGCGAATAGCCACGACTTCTGTGAGAACGACCTTAGTCTGCGCAGCTTGGGCATTTATCAAGGTCACGAGCTGTTCATGTTGCTCCTGGGCTTGTCGTGACGTGTGGTCTATATGCCCTTGCAACAGCTCCGCATTGCGCTCCATCTCCAGCCTGACTTTCGTCATCAGATTGTTGGACATCCGTCGCTGCTCCTCGAATCTTTTAGCCGTCTTTGCCCAGAATGTACTATTTTTTTTTCGCATGATGTTAAGTTGCGCTTCCAGGCTGGCGTTTTCTGGGATAGGGATGGGTGCAAAAACATCCGCTCTCACCTCATCCTCAGCCACCCTGGTGGTATCAGACGCTTTTCCGGCCTCATTAGGCTGGGCGGTGAGAACTGCCTCGCCCTCAGTAGTGGGCTGTTGACCTTCTCCTCGTTCGGTCGTCATCTCTGTTGATGGCGTGTGGAGAGAAAATCTTTGAATTACTAATTCTTCTAAAAGACCACGACAGTCTGCACGCGAGTGCGGTCTGTAACTGGAGGTCTTATGTTTCGGGCAGTTAACGTAAACCTTTTGATAAGGGTTTGCGCTTGACTTCCCAATGGCTTCTGGAAGTCTGAATTGAAAGTAGCTGAATTCAATAAGACACTATGAATCAAGGTTTAGACGTGCGGCCCAAGTATAGTCGCCTAGACACAAACTTTCTTTCAAATCCTTTGGGCAACCTTACTGAAATGGCCAGGTGGGGGAGGGCGAACAAAAGAGGCAGAATCCATTTTGGCATGAACTACTCCCACACAGTGGTTTAGGCCCATTTGTACGCACTTCTGGATTCAATAACCTGTTATGAACGTTGTCCCCTTTCTAGACACCATTTCACATAGGCTATTCTTACTAAGATGAGAAAGATCATAAGTGTGAAGACAGTTCAACAAGTGTTAATAAAAACCGCCCTTAACCTTAAGGGACCTGAACTAGGCACCAATAAGGAGTTTAGGTCAATATTAACAAAAGAGACTTCACCTATTCCGTTATGATTCACAACCCCTTACTAACCTCAACTTCTTAATAGTGGTGTGATTTACAGCTCACAGTTTGTCCCACTGGGCGTGCCAAAATGTTTGTTTTGAAGCCCGGTGGTTAAATGTGCTTCAGGAGAAAAACTTCTACAGTAGGTCCCACTGGGCGTGCCAAAATGTTTGGCTCTAATTTTGCTGCAGCTGGTCAACAGTCTCTTTTCTGCGCGGGCGTGCCAGCACCGTTCGGGTGCGGTCGTCGGGGGTGTCCCTTGACCTGACTTCTTTCAAGCGATTGTAGACGAGGAGAGCACCAACCTCGTCATGGGGATTCTTTCTGCCTCGTGGTGAGGACTTTGCTGAAATTTCTTCTTGTTAACACAATCGATACTCAATATTGTAGATCGAGCAGAGCGACATCACCGGGAAGTGTTGAGATCTTGCTAAAGCGTGACTTTAGCTTGGCTGGGTTGCTAGGGCGTTACCCTTGCTTGGCTGGTTCTGTAACCGTTGTGGTCGCGGCACTACCGTCGGCTCCCGAGGAGACTAGGACCGAAGCACGTTGACAGAGGGTTTGGTGGCACTGAAAGTCGGCTTCTGAGAAGACTAGGACTAGGAGTATGATCACCGGTAAGAGAAAGAGAAGGAGAGGGAGAGGAGTTGCTCTTAGAGAGGTTGCTCTAGAGAGAACTTAGATCATCTTAGAGATGTTGTTGTTGAATGTGAATGTGTGTTTTAGAATGAGAAGAGAAGGTGTTTATATAGGGAAGAAAAAGAAGAGTGAAATGATGAGTGGAAGAAAAATAATGAAAGTGGAATATGAAAGTGATTTGTAAAATATGGAAAAGATAGAGAAATGATGAAATGAAAGCAAGGCATGAAGGTGCAAAAACATGGAAGTGATGATGATCTATTAAAGAGATTGTCTTGAAAAATATATCCAAGGAAAAGAAGAAAAGCATCTAGCTTTCTTCATGTGGGTAGGAAACATGAACATGTGAATATTGAGCTGGTTTTAGGTCAGTTTCTGCCCCTTTATTCCATCAATTATTTCTCTAACAAGACTTCAGAATGAGCTTTCGACTTCTTCATAAAAAATGTTCCACTATGAGTGTAGATCACCCTGGTAAAATTTCAGAGCTTTTCATATAGTGGTTGGGCCGGAAACGCTGCTGGACCTCTTACAGGTCCAGTTTTCCAGTTTTGCTTCTGTAGAAAATTGGACTGATTGTTTGAAGGCCTTCCACTCAAAACAATCTCTGGCACTCTTCATAAGAAATGATCCTTGGGCTGTCTAGAATGGATCTGGAAAGTTTCAGCACATTTCGATTTCATTTGGTTAGTCTGCCACCCCTCCTTCCTTGTCTAGCTCGGTTTTTCCTAGCCGAAGTAGGAAAATATGCTAAAGTTGACTTGTCATACTTCCATAGTAGGCTTTATTTAGCCTCTAAATATATATTTCGAGCTTGTCGACAATATATAGCTTGAGCCACTGACATTGTCTCAATCTCTCCAAGACACGCCTTGTCAGGCCAAAATGTTCATTTTGGGTCCAAACAATGTTAACGTATGACATGCATACAATTGCCTTAAAAGTTGTAAAATGAGTCCTCAAAATAGTAATATTAGTCCTCAAAGTGGTAACATGAGTCCTTAAAGTGGTAAATTTTCTTAGTTACTACATGAGTCCGCAAAATAGTAATATTAGTCCTCAAAGTGGTAAATTTTCTTAGTTTACCATATGAGTCCTCAAAATAGTCATATTAGTCCTCAAAGTGGTAACATGAGTCTTTAAAGTGATAAAAATAGTTGATGTATGAGAAATGTTAACATACCATAGCTTTACCCAATGCATGTGTAGGCTAAGTTAGCCATAATTTTACTAAAGGCCACTCCAAAACGAAGTTACTTGACCAAAATAATTCCTCCGGCATCCCAAATGTGAAATCTTCTGTTCTTTAGGCCCGGCAGACTAATCCAAAGTAGAGCCCAGATAAGGCAAACACACCATTCGGCTTCGAATCTCATTAATTGACTCTTAATACATAACTTCGTTGTTAATTTCTTTTTTAGGGATTTCGATCGATTTCATTGTTAACTTCATTGTTAATCCCCCTCTCAGTTATCATTACTTAGATAATAAATTAAATTAAGATGAATATTGGCAGCGGTTGGACGAGATGGAGGTGAAGAGGGTCCCGAAAGAGGAAGGGAGAAAGCAATTTGAGGTAGTGGACAAGGGTGATGTGGTCATTTTACCTGCCTTTGGAGCTGCAGTGGATGAGATGCTCATCTTGAGTGACAAAAATGTTCAAATTGTGGACACTACTTGCCCTTGGGTTTCAAAGGTAGTTTTTTTCCCCCTCAAAAGTGAAAAATAAAAATGGGGTCTGGTAATGTCATCTGGGTCTCTTTGTTGTATGAAGGTTTGGAATACTGTAGAGAAGCACAAGACAGGGAAGTACACTTCAATTATTCATGGTGTATATGATCATGAGGAAGCTGTAGCAACTGCTTCATATGCTGGAAAATACGTTACTGTGAAAAATATGGATGAGGTATGCAAGTGTTTTGTACTCAGTCAATACCTGTTGGCATTATCAGAACTTTCAGCTTCATTCTTTCTGTTAGTGAAGGTACAACTTTGATTTTTGTTACAGGCATCATATGTGTGTGACTATATTCTTGGTGGTGAACTTAATGGGTCTAGCTCAACTAAAGAGGCATTTCAGGAGGTGCAATTTTGTTGTTCTTGCTTGCATGAACTTTGCTGCTATTTTGGGGTTCATGTAGGGTGTTACTGTTTTATTGGCTTTGAATGCAGAAATTTAAGAAAGCAATTTCTTCAGGGTTCGATCCGGACAAAGATCTGGTTAAATGTGGGATTGCAAATCAGACTACAATGCTCATGACTGAGACAGACAGCATTGGTTAGTTTTATAATGTTGGTTCATCTTCGAGAACAAATGATTAGTTGCATACTAACTTTAACTTCATACCAATATTAATCCAACAGGAAAACTAGTAGAGAAAACAATGATGCGCAAGTATGGAGTGGAGAATATCAATGACCACTTTGTGAGCTTCAACACAATATGTTATGCGACTCAGGTAAGTTCTTTCTTAGTTTATGGTTTTTCTTGTCTGATTTCTAGCTAGTTGGGTTTATCCAAAGTTTGTATGTTGCATGTTAAACATTGTGTACATAACTTTTCTTTCACTATCTATCTTGTTTACAGATTAGCTTGAAAGCAGTGTCTTCATCATAGAGCTATGCATATGATTTTTTTTTAAATGCTATTATAAGACTTAAAAGGTGTTATGCCTGTTTTTCTAACAGGAGCGACAAGATGCAATGCTCAAGTTAGTTGAGGAAAAGCTAGATTTTATATTAGTAGTTGGAGGGTGGAACTCAGATAACACCTCTCACCTACAAGAGATGGCAGAACTTCGCGGAATTTCTTCGTATTGGATTGATAGTGAGGAGAGAATAGGCCCTGGAAACCGAATAGCTTATAAACTCAAAGTAAGTTTTTGGAGACATGATGTTCTATTTTTTGTTCTGGATTAAAAGATCAGATTCAGTTCTATTTTTCCATGGCTCTTGTGCCTGTTGTAATTTGTTTACTACATATTTGTTATAGCACGGCGAGTTGGTTGAGAACGAAAACTGGCTGCCTGAGGGTCCTGTGACTATTGGTGTGACATCTGGTGCCTCTACTCCAAATAAGGTATTTTTCCTCGTTGTTGATGATGCTCCAAACTTTAAGTGCTGTCACTGCAAGTACGTGAAATTTCCTAAATCATTTTATCTTCATATTTCCTAGGTTGTTGAAGACGCTCTTATCAAGGTGTTTGATATCAAGCGTAAAGAGGCCCTGCAACTAGGCATAATCTAGGTTAGGCATGACTAGACATAGTTCTTCGTGATTCTAATGGCCATTTTATGTGCGTGTTTGTGTTTCCCTCGATGTTTGTGAGTTTGATTGCTGCTGAGATCCTTGTGGTAATTGAGGCCGTTGAGCTTGCTTGGGTCCAGAAATGGCATCATCTTTGGCTAGAGACGGATTCCATATATGTTGTTCATCTTCTCTCTTTATCATCTAGTGGTGTTCATTGGTAGTTTTGTACTTAAAGTTGCAATGGGGCAACTGTCTATCTCTCCATATATTGAGAATGTAACTGCTCATGATGAAAAATCTTGGTGGTCCTCCTTTCCTGAGTTCGCTGTAGCGCCTTTTAGGCAGCTGGCTCCCTTTCTCCAATGTGTATGGAGGTTGTTGTTCTGTTGTATTACTTTAGTTCGTCTTACTGTCATTGTTCTGCTGTACATCTACTTGGTTCTCGTCAGTTTTTTCATGCTAGGATCTGCCGTCACTGCATGTACTCGGTTCTCTGTTCCATTAATAAAGCAGCCTTATTTTCTTCTTTTCTTTTGAAAGAAAAGAAAGAAAGAAAGACTCGACATATTTCACAGTACTAATTTATTGTCTAAAGTATTTGGTTAACTGAATCAAGTTCATCTTGTTCAAAGTTTAAATTAGGACTTCATTCTCATCTTTGCCCTCCAAAGGAAAATTTTGAAATAATTCACGGTCTGTCGATTGAAATGATGTGAGGCTAAAGAAACAAAGAAAGAGTGCTAGCCAAACCAGTGTAAAAGAATGTTACAATTTTCCAATACTATGATATATATATAGCTGTTACATATATGTATGACAAGTTCCAATGGTGGAGAAACAACTGTACATAGATAAGAGAAATGTTCTTAAGACTTGGACTTTACACCAGAAAGCAGAAGGCCAAGGGTATATAATGCTTCTATGTATACATCCAGAAAATCAAATTCAACTGCTCTGCTTTGCCTATGTGTTGAATTCTGCTTCAAAAAATAGTTTTGGATGAAGAAAGGTAAATAAACTGCTCCTCCATTCTGTTCTGGATAAAAAATAGTTTGATGTATATCCTTGTTTGGAGTGGACAATCATTTAAAGTGGTATCTGGCATTTTCTTCAGAATTCAGACTAGCCACTAGTGCTATCAGATTGCTTGGAAAGAGATGAATCAATCAATTCAGGAACCCGATCAAGCAAGCGATTCATCTCTTCTGGAAATTCACCCTTTGCTCGGTTAGTTTTTCCTCCTACGACCACTGCTGTTCCATCTTGTAAGGCCCATATCTTTGTCGAGCAGAGGAGAACAAGCAACAAATGAATGGCTACTTTAGGCAAGCAGATGAATACTGGCAACAATACTTATAACAAATCACAGAAACCAATACCAACATAACATCAAGGCACTCTTAAATTGAAAAGGTTATTCATGCTGGAAATGGATGTTTTAGCACCAATTATAATATATATCAACCACCAAGTGAAGTGCACAAGATTCCAGAAAAATTACAGATAATTTTGTTTATAAAACATAAGGAGAAGTTCTTGAAGCAAATCAATTTATTGAGACAAAATTAAATGCAACAATGAAAAGCATATTGTAATCAATGACGCATATAAATAACGAGTGGCCTAAGTTTTGAAACCAAATGTAAAATAGTTGATCCTTCAGCAGAACTGGTGTACATGTTTCAAGTTTATAAACAACATTTTATACAATGTAAATTCTCACCTGTGAATGAGATAGAAAACTGATGCAAGTTGTGAGCATTAGAGCACCGAATCCAGCATATACAACCGGCACTCCCGGGTCAGTCTGATAAGGAAAATTTTAGTTTCAAGGCTCAATGAATGTAGCTCAAGAAAGTTCTATAGGGTTTTGTACAATAAATTTTTAGTCATCACCTTCAGGGCAAGACCGCTACTCCCAATTGCATCTACAATAGTAATTTTGGAGCCATCGATTTCAATTGGAAGCTTGGAACCTGGTCGTCGAACTCCAACAAATTTCCCTTCTTGATCATACAGGACAATTGATTGTAGATCTCGCAAAAGCATTGATCTGAAATTTTGAAGGAAGGAAAAATTAGTGTACATAAGTAACAACTGACAACAACCTATTAGCAATAATGGTGAGTGATGTTGTAACTTGAAAAGCTATCATTTTATACACTTCAATTTACTGAAGCCAAAACACTTTAGATAACCCAAAAGACTGCCAAACAAATCTTCTCGACAGTACTCCCTTTTATTTCCCTTTTCAAGGGTGAAGGGTGGTGGAAATGAAGTAACCTCTAGAAGAATCTTAATCTAAAAGCCTTAGGTAGTTGTCTAAAACATCAAGAAGAAAACAAGTGGAAGATAACCGTCCAAATTCATTTGGGTGCGTGTGTTTGGTGGGGGTAAGACAATGGCTTCCTATTTGGGAGGTCATGTTGTTCGAGCCCTATCAAGGGTGGAGAGGGGTGGGGTTAAAAAAAAAACAAAAAAGCCCTTCTAAATTCATTTCAAATGTGCTACTAGAGAAGCAACAGTTGTAAGAGGATCACATACATTCCCTTAACATTAGGAGCATCAACATCTCCAACAGGTAAGAAGGTTCCGTAAAGCTTCTTGTCTCCATTGATCTGAAGAGGTGCCACAGCCAAATTAAAAGGCCCTTCATTATCCTTGATCACTTGCAGTGCTGAAATACTCCAATCTGTCTGGTATATGGTGATCCCTCCATACCTTAAAGGGTTATTTACACTGATTGTTTTCCTCAGCAGCTCCTTCCCGTCTAGGTCCATAAGTGAAAGATCAGTATAAAATTGTGATACCTGTAACAGAAACCAGGGTGAAATGGTGAAAAAACCTTGCATGTAGCAGTCAGGAGCAATAAAACTAAGACATCAATTTTTCATTATAATAGTTATAAACAGAATATGCCCAAACTAAAGAGGCAGAAAGGAAAAAAAATGGAACACATCTTAAGCAAGCCTTTTGATCTGATCACCAACTTTACTTCTCAGCAAAAGACAAATTGTTCACCTCTCCACTGTCAAAATAGGTCATGTAGAACTTGTTTACATGAACCTCAGTGTTGAAAGCATCGGTTGGAGTAGACAGAAACCCAGATGGGCCTAAAACATCTCCTACAACAAAATTCAAACCCTGTGGAACTGTAACTGCTCCTTTGAAGCTCCCAGTTGCACTAAGAGTTCCACCTACCATTATCAGCAGCATTGCTAAATGTACTCCAATAGGGGCAAATCGTCCAGCCAACCCCCTAAAGGCATATAAAGAAGGTCCCTTCAAGAATACCTATAAGGATGAAACTACTCACAATTAACAGGTAGCTGTAGACGAGGAGGTAGTAATAACCTATGCAAGGTGATATCCAATATCAATGTAGAGTAAGTCAGTAAACTATCAGCAGTAATGAGACAGATAACCCATATGGATTAATTATTATATCTCATTTTTGCATTATTCTCACAGCTAGCAATAATAAAATTTCAGTAAATTTTAAATTTTCAAGGTATCCTACTGCATATAAGTAGAAATTACCATATGATGGCAGTAACTCTGTGACATTGTTTTCAGATAATATACCCTAGACCACTTGAGCAATTGTCATCTAATGATACTTAAAAATTTGAAAAGAGAAACAAATTCAAGAATATGAAAGAATATACCTCATATCCAGCTCCCATAAGAATAACACCCAAGTCCTGAACAGAAGCTCTTGGCAAAGACTCTGAAAACTCCTGCTTCTGGATGGCCTCAGAAGACTGCAAAAAACTCCATCTGTTTTCCCCAATTAATGCGTACGTTAAAAGAAAACTCCCAACTCAGTTTTAGGAATTATGAAAGAATTGGATAAAGCAATCAAACCTTCTTGCAACCTTGACTAGAGGTATCTGTGTTGTGTAAGTGCAGGCCATTAGTGATGCAGCCAGGAGAGCCAATGTTGCAAGGAAAATGGGAGATGAGTACATATGGTCAAACCCAAGGGCCAAAACCCATCTCCAAGTGAAAATTCCCAATATAGGATTACTTTCAGGGTATTTATCGAAATAATGATCCGGGGCCTCACCTTGATCAATGAAAGTTCCTGCACAAGCATCACATCCACACATAAGCCCTAATTACAATCTCACATGAAGGTAGGGAATACAAAAAAAAAAAAACTCTCTCTTTATTACTCATCTAACAACCTATGAAGTATTGAAACCATGTTTCTCAAATTTTCTCTCAAAATTGGGTATCATTAGGAGCAATAACAAGAGGATTAATTGGGAATGCTTATCATCTATACTTTCCTAATGTAACTATAACACCTCTTAAATGAATGAATTACCTTACCACCTCAAAATGACGAACCAAGAAAACAACTTTCCTATACTAAATTAGTTAGAGATAATGTAAGCAACTGCAAACCAAGTTTAAGAGGTTAAAAACCAAAACTTAACATACCGAGAGCCATGAGACCAGCAATGACAAACATTTCTCCAATAGCCAAGGGCAGATAAGACAAAACCGACAAAACCTTCCTCGGAAGCCTCTTCATCGAACCCATCACCCCACTCCCTGACTTGGCCGGAGCTTTGTCGCCTCCGGTGGCGCCGCCACCCTTCTCCTCCAACGGTGGCGGCGCTCCTTCGGAGAGTATAATCTTCTTGCTTATATTGTTGCTTTTCTTGTTCTTGTTTTCTTGAGGGGTCTTCAGCGTACAGGTGACCGAGAATGAGAGAGGTGTCCTTTTGAAGAACTGAGAATTGTGGGGCGAGAATGTGGGTTTGAAGGTGGAGTTGAGGAGATGGGATTTGAGGAAAGAGGTTCTGGGTAGACATGGTTTGGGGGTTATGGAGGGGTTTAGAGCCTCCATTGTAGAATGGAGAGTTTGGGAAAGCTGTTGGGGTGTTATCTGTTCCAGAGCTCAACTGTCATTTGAGGGACTGGCGTGTAACGACCTGCAGTTTTGTTAGTTTATCCTCTGCAAGGGATAATTTTAAATTTTTTGTTTTGTTTTTTCTTTTTTCATTTTTGTTATATTGTGAGGTCCTCTCAGATATTTTTATCGTAACAGTGAGTCGTATCAAATGATCACAACCTATTAATGATAGGATGAAAAGTGAAAATAATGAGTATATATGCAAACGAAAATGTTCTCCTGGTCAGCAGCTGACCAGGGATTGTGTGGTCACTCACCGTCCGATTTCAATCGGACGGTTGACAGCTAAGTGATGAGAGCTGTCAACCGTCCGATTGAAATCGGACGATGAGTGACCACACAATCATTGGTCAGCAGCTGACCAGGGGAACGAGACTATATGCGAAACTCTAATTTTAGTTCAAATGAGCTAATTTGTCCACCATAAAGTCTCCTTGAAAATGTGCACAACAGAGATTAAATAAAAAACTTTATAACTCTCCAAGTCAGGTTTCAATATCATTAGTTTCATTTATAAGAATTTTGGAAGCCGAATTGTCCCTCCAAATCTTCCAAAATGATTTCTAGGGGATACATATATTAGTTGTCTAATGGTAGTTGTTTTTGAATTAAGATTAGTAACGTCTTTCAGTTGTGATTCCTAATGATTGTATAGTAATATTGTGTAGTTGGAGAGTTTGTTTCTATATAAACTGAGTTAGTTTTATGTGGTATCAGTTAAGAGTAGTATAAATTGGGTGTACCAGTTCATAACCTAAAGTTTAGTATAAGTTTAGGATCGTAAATGCGCATTGTAATAGTGGATGCATCTCCATGCCCTCCAAAAAAAAAAAAAAAAAAAGGAAACACTAACCTTGAACCCTAAATCATATTCCTTTTTTAAACTCAAAGTTTAAAAGAGTAAACAAAATACGATTAGATTTCTTTGGGCTTGGTCTACAGTTTTCGGGTTTTGGTCTAAGTTTGGCTCCAAGTTTTTGTGTGTGGGGCTGATGACGGTGGCTGTGGTCCTTTTGATGCCCTTCTAAGGTCTAGGCCTGGACATCTTAGACCTAGGTCTTATTTAAAACTAATCTACAAATTGTTGACAAACTTGAATCATGATTTTTATGAGGAATTGGTAACCATCTTAGTTTGTCACTGCGGGTCTATTGCTTGTTGAGATTTCTTCTCTATGTTTTTTTCACAATTGTGTATCACAATTGGGTGCTCAACAAATGACTTTACATTGAAAAACGAAGTTGTGCTAGCGGGGTCTATAGACTCGCTTCTAAAAGCTTTAGTATTAATAGTATTTATCAAGGGTTGAGTGTACCTGAATTATATTCTATGTCGATTTTTGAGTTTTGACTTTGATTAAATTTTGAATTTATTTTGGGCCTTTTATTGATACGTTATAATAATTTCTTCATTAGGCCTTATATGAATATAGCCCAGTTTCTTAAAAGGCAGCAATGGAAACACTAGCCGCATCAGGAAAGGCTTCAATATATTTTGACCGACTCGGATGAGTCAATTCCAAGTCAAATAAGGACATCTTTCTCCGGAATGGCGGTGCATCGTTCCTAACCCTAATCAAATAGGGAATCCCAATTCGCTAAGGTACTCAATTATGAAGTGGATTCACAGTAACATGATGATTCTATATATATTACCTCACTCTCTCCTCGATCAGTTGTACTCTTCTACTTCGCCTTCGTCGTTCGTCTTAGTTTCAAAACCAAGACTCTATCCCACTCTCTTTGGTAGGAGTTGTATAACCCAGTACCCATATCTCTCACTCTCATGGATACTGATCGCAAAGAAACTCAGGTACTTCTTCCCAACTCCATTGATCTACAACAACCCACTAAGATGCCAACTCCTCCGGAGGCTTTAGAGCAAGCCCAGCACCTTGAAGTTGCTCCATTGAATCACATCTGTGATATTTGCCACAAGGGATTTCGGTCCGGCCAAGCCTTGGGAGGTCACAAGAGTATGCACTTTCGCGAGAGCGAGGCAATCATCACTAGTGCTACTACCAGTACCAGTGATCCAATTTGTTGTCTCGTTTGTGGGAAGAACTTCCTCTCCAAGAAATCGCTGTTTCGACACCTGAGGTCACACACTGGATATCTGTCCCCTCGGGCGGGTTATAACAGCGGCAACTCTTCTTCCACTGTGTCAGATGAGCCTACGTTTGATGATGGCAAATGTGATGGGGTTGATTCGGGTTCGCGTTTTGATCTGGCCAAGACTCTACCTGCAGGTTGGTCTATCACTAGAAAGAGGAAAAGGAATGCCCTTGGTACCTCAGCCTCTGATTGCTCTGGCTCTGATGAAACTGCTGGTAACTCGGGGTTGGATTCGAGTCCCAAGTTGGAATTAGTAACTGTTGATCCGAAACTGGAAGCGGAGGAGTTCAGTGGTCTTGTGATGCTGGCTCAGGTCTGTGCGGAGGAGGCTAGTCTCAGAAATTTGATTAATAATAACCAGGTTTATCATAATGGTCAGATCGAAATCAAGTATGTTGCAATCGAATGCAAGAGGAGGCGGCTGAATGATGGATATGAAAGAAGATGGTCTGCAGCTGATCATTATGGTTACAATTGCAATGACATTGATTCTGATTTTAGATGCAAGCTTTGCAATAAAACATTTACTAGTTACCAAGCTTTGGGAGGTCACATGTCAAGCCATAACCGGCTCAAGATCAACTCAAAGGATCATGATCATGCCCAATTTAACTTCGAACATCACAATGAACAACATCCTCTTCCTCCTCAAGTGGTTAGCACATACAGCTGCAATGTTTGCGATAAAACATTCTCAGGTTACCAAGCCTTGGGAGCGCACATCTTAAGCCATTGCAAGGATGTGAACGACAACAACACCCACAACTCAGCAGATAACAGTGTTGTTAAAGATAACAATGTGCCTGAGCCTCGTCAAGTTGAATTGCACAGTTGCGGTGTTTGCAATAAAGAATTCACAAGTTACCAAGCTTTGGGAGGACACAAGTCAAGCCATACGAAGTACAATAACAACAATAATATGGATCGAGATCAATCTAATTCTGCGGATATATCAACCGGTAGTGCTGAAGATAAGAATGAACGTCAAAAACTCTATGTAACAGTACCTCACCAATGCAAAGAATGCAAGAAGACTTTTCCAACAGGTCAGGCTTTGGGGGGCCATAAGAGGCTTCATTGGAAGGGCCCAACTGAAGCTACAGCGAAACCGAGTCAGCAGAGTAGTGCTCGTAGGATCCTTGAATTTGACCTCAATGAGATTCCATCTATGGAGGATGATGAAGAAATAAATGTGCCGAGCGTCCTCTTGCAATTATAATAGTCAGTAGTTCTTTGTTTCTGATAATTCTTTCTAGTTTTTGTTGCAGTGAAAGACACTAGCATAGGAACCATTTTGTTGCTGGTCTTGTGTTTTCACTTTGGGATATGATTAAGATCAGATTGTATATGTAAAGAGTCATGCATACATGGCGGGTTTCATAATGAGATATAAAAAAAAAGTCACGCACATTACTTTCTTTTAGATGGCGCCAAGCATCTTTTCTTTTGTTTTTTATTATTGAAATGAGCTTTCACACAGGATGAACAAGGCATAAAGTCTGGAGCTGGTCTTGAATCTCGAGCAACGTCCTCTTGCAATTAAGTAGTTACTCTGTAGTCTGATAAAGTATCATACACACTGAAATTATAAGAGAACACTCGGATATATTAACTCTATCTCACCGAGTACTTATCTGTACGTATATCTCAGAAAGTTAGCATATTTCTCCAATGTATCTTGAATCTCAATAGGCCGGGAATACTATCAAAAATTGAAATATCTCAAAAAGATCTCTAAATCTCTAAAGCTTTCTCAAATGAGAGAGATTATGGCACAATGCCTTGCTTTTATAGCAATCGGGTATATAGCTTGAACCACATCTCTAGAACTTAAAAATAACAAACTCCTAAACTGCTCAATGCAGTGATGCCTTGTACCTGGCAGTGATTAACTAAAGTGCAAGTTAATCTGGTGTGGTAAGCACTAGAAACTATGCTTTTATAGGCCAACACCCCCCTCAACCGCGACTTGAGGTACCCAAGTTGCAGGGTGCTGTACGTAGTGCTGAGATCAGTTGGGACAAACTGCAGGCACACGTCCTTTTGCTGAACTATGATAGTCCGTCTCCAGGTAGCACTTTATTCGATCTGCAACGAAAGACAGCATTTAGGTTTAGGCTATTGCATACAAAATTTCACAATGAATAAGAGGAGGGTAAGACAACACCATATGAAGATCACCAAGAACTTGTCTGATCCAATATAAATATGCAACAGTATTGGCCAAATCCCTGTATTTATCCTCTGTGGTGCTTGAAACTGAAGCTTGTTTCTTAGATTTCTATCTCTATGAGATAGGGTTATGGCCTACAAATACAACAAAGAAGTGGTATATCATATCTACAGTGTGCTCAATTTTCACTGAAACATCAGCATGGTGCAGATAATACAGATGAATGTAGTTAACATCCAGCGTTTTAACTAACTTCACGGCAATCTCTTACATACTCCAGGGTCTCATTTATCCCAACTTGATAGCCCTCTGACCTGAAAATGCCAAATTTTGTAGCCAATTGAACTTTTTCTCGAGGAAGCTGTTTCAAAGCATAAAAATTACAAGACAGAGAGAATTTTCCACCAAATTTAGTCCCACTACTTATAAACAGAATATCTAATCAAACAGCTCATCAAATTCTGAGATTTTGACAAAAAAAGAAGTGTTCATCATTTAACTAGCCAACCAAGATTGGTTATGAACATAAATATCTGAGTGTCAAAGAATGTATGTGGTGCCCCTATATTTGCTTCTTTTATCACTGAACATCCAGCTTCATGAGAGACAGGAAGAGCTTTGTATGCCAGATAATCCTCCACATCCAAAACCAATCTAGACACCTACAGATTAGAAATGTAAAAAAGTCAACTTCCAGTTAAGTAAACATCAGACCAAATAAACAGAAGTAGTGTGCCTTTCATTACCTACAACTATAAGACTCATAAATACAGGAGTTGGAACCTCCTGTATAATCCCATGATTTTTTTATTCAGAAGTTGGAACCTCTAAGAATTCATAAATACAGGAGCAATGTGGTTCCCACAACTTCCGACACCCAATGCGTAGCCCTTGAATTTGTTATGATCTGTATTTTCCTTGTATTTTCACTCTTGATGACTCTACTGCCTTAATGCCTACAACCTAAGTTTATCTAATTTTTAGAAGCAAGACATGATGACATATTGGTCACTGTCAACACTAACCCATAGGGCCTCATTACAGCATTACCTTCTGCCATACAGCATCTTGTATCAGAGGTACAAATATAGAACATTAAGGTCATGCAATTTCTTACATATATTGCTAGCAGTTTTCACTTTCACATAACAACGTAAGGAATCATAGGAATCATATAGCAACTATGACTCTTCCCTGCAGATATGTCGTCCCATCTTTATACCAAACTACTTTTATTGATGTAAGAAATTACAATATTAAAGTATTTTGTTGCTTTTGCATCTGCAATGCCACCTGTAGTTGTCTGAAAATGTGCATGTCTGTCAAGAATAAAAACATATACCAAGTAGTAAGTACAAGTATCATCTGATATAAGAAAACTGATCCATTTTAGCTGCGAACTGAAATGGACAAAGACTAATGTAGTAATCTAAATGACAAATTAGAGTTCAGTGAAAGAGCTCACGAGACCATGGAAAATGACTCAACTGGCTTTATCCTAAAGTGATTCTGTCATATGCTTCTCATTTTTATTTTTCAGACCAGCCTTATTCAAATTATAGGGTTTTCTATAGCCTTCTTTTGCTGAAATGCGTTTTGCAGGCTCGCAATGCAACATTTCCGGTAAACATAAGCAATTAGAGCAAGTATTACTTACATAAACAAGAAACTACACTCAATTAAAATGAACAACTTGGTAAATTGCGATACCAACAACAAAGAGTGAAAGACTAAGTTTTACACAATGGTGATTAATGAATGAATTGCCAGTGTGCTGAAACATGGAGAGACACGAACCTGTGTTTTAACAGAGTGTATGTGCTGTATTTCCAAAGACAGAAACACTATGTCAGCTAATTCTGTTGATACTTAATAGTGATGAGCATTCTTCTTTTGCTTCAATCAGAAAATCAAATGTAGGTTTCCTAACATATGTCTCTCCTTTAATCTTCTCAGGACCGGAGGAAAAAGTTGGATTATACATGAGACAAAGTTAACACTGTCTAATTTTGGCCAAATATTTTGTAATCTTGATAGGAGAAAGTATGCTAACATGTCATTTTGCAACTTCAAACCAACCGTACTCCTTTTTTCTTTTGGTTTGTCACAGTGGTCATCTATCAGTGTGCTAATAGACTTCACATCAACAGAAAGAGATATACCTATAGTAATTATACCAAGTGTGAGTCAGAGTAATCCACAGCAAAAACTGATAATACTATTGCAAAAATTTGAACTGATACTCCAATATATGCTGACAGAAATTTCTAATTTGTACAGTAGCATAGTATATATGGAATTATAGATTTCATCCTCACACACCTCCATGTACGGGTACTTACCATCAAGGAAGTAGGATTATCATCTAAAGCTAGAAATATAGTTTCTTATTGACCAACTCAACAGATGTCTTAAGGTCTTATTCTGAAGATTATAAGATATGACTTTACCAGGCATATGCAACCAAAGAGCAGGTGACGATTCCTCAACCTCATCATAATTTTCCTTCTCTCGGAAAAGATACAAGATAACAAATTGGGACCTGACAGGATGAGCCCCTAATACCGGATTGAGATCAATACAGCAAGGTACTTGACAAACCAACCTGATTAGTCGCTCGCCATCTCCATGACTTCCATGAGGTACGACGTTACAATGCTTGTAAGTCTCGATCAAATTATTCAAATACAAGTGGCCACCAGACTCCCCAAAAATCTATGAATTAGTATTGGAGACTTTTTCTGTGACCTCTTTACAGCCACATGAACAGGAGTAGCGGTAGCAATGAATTACACGTACGTCGCCTTCATCTCTTACAAACATACCATTGCGGATATGAGAAGGAGTAAGTTGGCTTATGCATCTTATCCAATGAATTTTGCCATTGCAGAATACCGCGCCTTCCCGGCCTGCTCCTGTTGTCAAAGTGCATGGAACTCGGCTTGGGCAAGTCATGGGGAGAAACGGAACATCTCGAAGCTTCTTCTATTTTTGAGTCTCAGATAATGCGGTGCTTTCCCCCATTATAATAGTGCTCCATGTTATTCACGCAGATCACATTGTAATAAGGAGATATTAAAGGGTCACAAGCCAAAGCATAACGTACAAACATAAATGGGGTACCTACTTTGGGAAAAAAAAGATCGAGCCGAGAATTATCCCAAGCGTAGCGAAGGTAGAGGAAGGGGCCGTCACATGACTGAATAATCTTCAGCCTGGAGCCATCACTCAAGGAATCATGAACACTTTTTCAAAGTTACCGAGAGGTATGGACTTGAAGGACTCCTCTTGGTTTTGCTAGAAAAGAAACTGGAGATCTTGGGCTTTTGGAGGGGTACATATGATCCTTGCATGATCATGTATAAGATTGATTTGTTATTTAGAAAATCTTAAAAAAAAGGGAAAACAAAAATAGAAAAGATCAGAATTTGAAAATAATTTAATCCCACCCTAATCCTTCGCATATGCTCTTCGCCGATGATAGCCTGATTTTTGCCAATGCAACAATGGAGGAGGCAGAGTCGATTAAGCAATGTTTGCTGCTGTATGAAAAGGCTGCAAACAACGAATTAATTTCCAAAAATCTGCTGTCTCTTTTGGTCCTGGGGTACCTAATGACTTAAAGAAGCGTATTCAAGACTTTTTAGGGGTTTTATGTGTCCCCTTCCATGAGTGCTATATCTAGGCCTTCCCACCGTTGTAGTCAAAAGTAAGAAGTAGCTAGATGTTCAAGAGAATAAATGACAGACTACATTCACAACTTTGTGGTTGGCAGAGTAGGTTTTTATCAAAGGCTGGTAACTAGTACTTGTGAAGGCTGTTGCGCAAGCTATTCCGACATATGCGCGCTATGAATGTCCTCCGGTTACCTAGCCTCAAGGTGCATGTACGTCATCCATTCCAATCCAAAGTCTCTAATTATTGGTGGGGGAATGGCAAAGGGAAGAAAGGTATTCATTTGGGAAATTGAGTCTTTTATGTCAAAACAAGAAGAGTGGAGGTTTGGGGTTAGTGCAAGTTCACCCGTTGGGTCACCAGGTCACCCACTATTCACTGCTTTTTAGTGTTAATTTCACCCTCTGGGTCACGAGCACAGTGTATTACCACGTCACCCTGTACAGTGTTCTGGGTCACCATGGTGACCTGCACAGTGTATTTCGTGCCCTAGGTCACGGGCACAGTGTATTTTGTGACCCAGAGAATGAAAATATACACTCAAAACAGTGAATAGTAGGTGACCCGGTGACCCAACGGGTGAACTTGCTCTTAAGAGACGTCCAAGGTTTTAATCAAGCAGTCCTAGCCAAGACTGTTTGGCGTATTGCTACTAAGCCTGGTTCCCTAGTCCATTCGATTCTTCGAGCAAAATACTTCTGGATTCAAATTGGGTTGGGGCAAGAACATGTCCGAATGGTTCTATGATTTGGAGCAGTTCGCTTTGGGGTCGTGACTTGCTTTGCCAGGTGTTAAGGTGGAGAGTGGGTAATGGAGAAAGCATTAAGGTATGGGGAGATAAATGGATTCCAACTCCCTGGAATTTTAAGCTAGTCTAGCTGTACATATATTCTCATATCTTCGATTTAGTTGCTAGTTGAGATTTGAGAAATAATGTTTAGAGAATAGGCATTTTTCTGTGAACTTAATTTCTGAGTCCAAACCAAGAAACATTTTGTGACTGTAAAATAGAAAACGAGGTGTCCTATCAGACCACAAAAAAAAAAAAAAAAAAAAAAGGTGTCCAATTTGGCTCATGCATGGGATGTAATTACAATGAAGGTTGTTTTAAAACATGACGTGTACCTGTATGATTTTACACTATAATTCTCACTATTTTCAGAGTATACCATGACGTGTACCTGTATGATTTTAATTGAAGTTAACAAAAAAAAAAAATAGAAAAAGGGTTGCCTCTTAAGAAGCAGTTCCATCGTCTGTGAGAAAAGTTGAGGCATAGCACCCAATAGCATTCTTTATGACAACAGCAATGTGTATCTTTTGATACTCTATACTTCTATAGCTTTGCTAGGATAGAAAAAGAAAAGAAAGAAACATGTAAAACTATAATCCCATAACCCATATGTACATAGACCTTTGTAAGGGGCCTGTCTCATACGTCCTTCCATCGATCTTAGAGAAGCAGCACAATCGATCATTACCAAATGACTACTGGTCTAGTATTTATTATCTTCACAGTATTGGATAAGGTCTCAAATTCATTTCAGAATAGGGATCAATGTTCCAATTTGTGATGTCGTCTAATTTTTCCCTTGAGGATATCCCAAACGACTAGAATCAACAAACACCACAAACTCAACCCGAAAACCTTCTCCACCAAATCGTTTTTCCTTTCCCTCGGCATGGAGGGATGAAACATCAAAAGAATTGCAACTACTGGTAACACCCTTGTCATGAAAATCTCCATGGCATATCTTCCAAACCGAAACAATGTCCGGCTAGCATCGAATGCACACCGTACAAAACAGTTCACCTTGGTAGTTGAAGTAAGACTGCCAGCGCCCGCAGGTGCAATAGCTCGAAAGCTTGAGTCCGAATCATGTGATGACGATTTTATCCCTTTTCCATAAAGAGGGATCAATTTGTTCTCCTCTATGACAGCATTACAAACCCAACAATTGGAATTTGAATTCCACTTGGAAAGCCATTTATAGATGCAAGGCCAACAATAGAGGTGGCCACAGTGTGTTATAATTGGATCTTGAGCTAATCCAGAGCAAATGTTACATTCAAACCGAGATATCGGGTTGGATTCAGACGATTTCAACTTTCCATAAGAAAAGATTAATTTGCTGAATTCGATGTCGGACTTGCAAATCGGACACTCATTGTTGGAATACTGCGAATTGAAGAGCCATTTGACCAAACAAGACCAACAGTAAAGATGACCACAGAGTGTTATGACTGGGTCCTCAGCTAAGGCAAGGCAAATGTTGCATTCAAAACCAGCTTCATTGTCTTCGTCCATTACGTAGCGAGCTACAAAATCCTAAAACACATTGATGATCAATTCTCAACCCTAAAATACATTAAATTCACAGTCCATTGCAAAATTAGAAAATCCATGCACTGTTTGTATCAACATGTGAGTACAACGGTTGTTCGCATTCCTAATTAGTCTTTCTGCACTATTAAATTATGTTCAAGTATTTTAAACACATTTACAAGTTGAACATGGAAACACAAACTATGATTCTTTTTTTTTTTTGGTCTGACAAACTATGATTCAAAATAGCATTTCCATAATAGTTCTAACATAGCGAGACAAATGCATCGGTATAACTACACCTAGTTTTCTAGGAAATCAAAAATAATTAAAAGCAAATAGGAAAAAAAAAGATCTGAAAAGAACCATATGCATATGAATCTTCATCCGAGGAGAAACAGTTGACTATAACATCATTTGAGAGAGGACAAGATTATTGAAATCATAAGGATTTGGAATAGGATAATCAAAGACTAACCTTCATTTCTCAATGACTAAAACTGGTTTTGACTGCTGAGATATCCAAGTCTTCTATTGATTACCTGTTGGAAGTAAGAATGATATGGTTTACGTATTCCTTCACATGTTTGAGCATAAAGCCCTAAACTCATGTTAAATTTAAAGGACCGTCTGTTATCACTTCTAGTTTTCTGTTTTTAAAAAGCAACAACTGTTTGTAGTTTATCATTCTCAAACAGAGACTAAAAACAGAAACAGCAAACTAGAATTTCTTTTTCCAAAAGAAAAAGAAAAACAGAAACTATACGGTAAGAGTCTAATGGGACCTGTTTTTCAGTTATAAGGGGAAAAAAAACTTGCTAACCTACTAACTGCTTTAAATCAGTGTGACCTGGATTGTGGGTTTTCTTGGTACGGAAATGCGGTATCGGTAGACGGTACGTTAGTTATCTAGGTACGCGGTACTCTAGGTATATATACTTACTCAATTTATTTTGATTAATATATTTTAAAAATTCAAACTCATTTTTAATGAAGATAAAAATAAGAAAAATGAATCTAATTCTTTTTTTTTTACAGTGATTAAACGTACCAATTAAGATTAATTACGCCAAAAGAAAAAGAAAAACATAACAAAATTAGGTAAATTAGCCTTTTTCTTTTACCTTTCCTATGGCTTTATGCCTTTATCCGAAAAGAAAGAAAGAAAATATGATCAATTAAAAATATTTTTTTAATAGGATAGGAAGAGGAAGTTGTTGTACTGTTGTACAACTCTGCAACTATTTCAAGCTGACCGAGAGTGGAGGGAGATATGATCCCATATGTCTAGAATCATCAGAACTTAAATCACAATCAGTTTTTGTCTGTGTAGATTATGAGTTTCAAATGTGCAATAACATGAAACTACTGGAGCGCTGGAGTTACTGATCTGGTTCATAATCGTACAGAGCGCGCGTTTCGGGTCACGCGATTGGAATCACTGGTCGCCGGCAAACCTAGCGATCACGGTAACACTGCTTTTAATATTTTAGGTCTTTTTTTTTTTTTATTAAGAGGATTAAAGGATTTCACTCCTACCCTCCTGGTGACTCGGCTTTTAATATTTTAGGTAATAACTAACTAAGTTTGTTTTGGCACGCATCATATCTAAGAAAGTTATAAGAGTACTATAAGAACATCTCAAACGATAATAATTAGGGTGTATTGAAGCAATAGTTGACTTTGTCAACCCAACTGATCTGACTAATAAAGACATGGGAATTTTTTTTCCCTCAAATTCAACACATATTGAAGCTTCATGAAAGAAAAATGATAAACAAGATTTAATTATTAAAAGAAGACGACTATATCTACACTAGCTATTATATGAAGTAATGGGCACCACTTTTATAGATGAATTTGATCAACCAAGTTATGAAGGAAAAGATAAAATATTTCTTTTGGGGAGGTTCACGTGAGTTATGTATTGATTTTTTATGCTTTTGGAGTAATATCTACCACAAATTGTAGCTTTATGTATGATGCATCTATGTCTATACTTCATATTGTTATTCATCAACATATAACCTTTATAATGAAGATCTAAACGTGATCGGGTTAAGTCAGCTTCGAGAAATTCCAAAAATAAGAGCATTAGTATATTAGTATAGGCTTTGTTGTATATTGGCATTCCTAATACAAAACTTAGAATCTTAGGTCTAAGGTAGAAGTGTGTCAATCATTGGAGTGAAGACCTACTGGAATGAAAATGAAGCCCAATGCCCCAACTGACCCTCCTGGTTACTTCACAGGTAAATGCATTGCATTTCATAACCTCTTGTGTCTAAATGGATACTGGGATTGAAGATTGTGTTGCATTCCCATTGAAGTCTGTTTATGTGACTTGCTTAATTGTCGTTCAGTTTTCTTCGAGGATTTTTCTCTTTCAAAGCAGTCCGTCATTGAGTCTTAGAAGGATATTCATTCAGACTGATTTGGTTAGTCAAGTCTCCTATTTATCTTTGAGAATAAAATCACATTTTATTTATTGATTATTCTTTTGGAAATTTGAAAATTTGATCTATGGTTATTGGATTGCTTTGGATTGAAAATTTGATCTGTTGATCCGGTAATGGTCCGTATCCGTTAATTTACTTATTTAACGGATCAAACATGGATTTATGTGATTCGATCCCTTAGGGTGCGTCCTGTAACATTTTGCAAAACAATTTTCAAAAAAAAAATTTGAAATTAACGTGTGAAGTTCGAGTTTTGGGTAACTTTTCGGTCGCACATCCACATCTCGACCGTTAGTTTTTAGGTACTAGTGTATAGATCATCTCTGCAAATTTTCAGCCAAATTGATGATTGTTAAGGTATCTAACTCGCTTAAACCAATGGACTGACTGAATCTGTCAACCTGAACCGTACTATCTTTAAGGCAGTTATCAATGCCTTAACGATCATCATTTTGGCTGAAAATTTACAAAGATGATCTATACACTAGTACTTAAAAACTGAACGGTCGAGATGTGGATATGCGACCGAAAAGTGACCCAAAACTCGAACTTCACACGTTAATTTCAAAGCGGAGCTCCGCTCTGGATATGATCTGTATATATATATATATATATATTCTAGATGAATGGTGTCAAACTTTATTGAAAGAGCAAAAACTAGAGATTACAAAGTTCCTGAGCTATTGCATTAGTAAGGAAAGAAGGTACATAAGAAAAAGATAGGGTCTGGCCAGAAAGTGCAGCCATCAAATGAGCTGCTTTGTATGTATCTCTCCTAGTGTGCACAATCCTAACATTAGGCAGTGCATTCAGAAGCACTCCAAGGTCTTCATAAATTCGACTCAACCTAGATAGATTAACCCCAACATTAGTCAGTTGCTGTTTGATAACTAGAGAACCTGTTTCCACAATTGCAGGCTGCAAAGACTTCTAAAATCTAGGGCCTCTTTACATGCTAGAATAGCTCGGCTTCTGCTTGATGAGCATTTGGAATTTCTTCTGGTATTGGTGGTATTGGTTTGGTGCTAATTAAAACATAGTTCGGGCCAATTTTTGGTGGGGCAAGGTAGACCGATTTTGGACCATCATAACAGCCAAGATCAGTCAACTAGTACATGCATGTTATAACTCAACTATGACATGCATGTTGTATCTTTGTTATATGCCACACAGATGTTCCTTTTTATACGACGTTAAGAAAATTGAGGCCGTGAAGAGTCTTGGCAGAATAAGTGTAACTTTTAACAGGGATGATTATATCGGGATAAGGGTAGACACATCTGAAGCATTTCCTACAACAGCAATCAGTTTCAAGGGATACCAAAGAATTCTACTCATATATCAACTCACCAAGCACAAGAGCTGACAAGCGGTGGCCTAACAAATTAAACTTGATGACCTAACAAATTAAACTAGATTAAAACCAATCCAAGCTTTACTGATCATGCCAAAATATTGTGAAACAAGATTAAAACCAATCCAAACTACTCCTATATTCCAAGCGATGACCTAACAAATTAACTAGATTAAAACCAATCCAAGCTTTATTGATCTATCTCTGCTATCAGAGTATATATATCTGTCAATCATGCTCAATTATTGTGAAACAAGAAAATAGCAAAGACCAATTCAGAATTTCAGATTATCTCTCTCCATCAGTAACTCAGTACGCAAATAAGAAATAATACTCTTGCTATAAATCAGATTAACGGAAGAAAATTCAGAACAAGGAGAAGACTGAAGTAAATTCAAGATTGAGGGGAAGACTACCATATCTAGTGCGGTAGAGTCCAAAAGAAGCTCTGTTTCTTGAAGAAGATGAATGAAACTGAGATATGGATTGTTAGAGAAGAATGAATCAATGAATATATATATAGTCTTTGAGCAAAAAATTGAATCCATACCGTGCTATTTTTTTCTCCCAAAATCAGCATCCCGCGTTTTCACAAATTTAGGATTCTGTTTTCATAGAATAGAGGAAACGCTGATATATCGTTTTGAAAAAGATAGACTAAAATTGATTCCGTATTTAAGATAGAGTTTTCATTAAATTAGGAATTCAGTGCGCTGAACGCGATCTTTGGCTGTTTTAGAATTTGAAATATAGAAAACAGGGTTTGGAAACAATACCGAACGCGTCCTATGATTCAGTCCCTTAATGATTCGGTCCCTTTTTATAATTATTTGATATATATATATATATATATATATATATATATATTTATTATAAATACAATATTTTGCGCACCTTAGTATATTGTTCTAAGAAGTATTTTCGTTATTTAATTTAATATTCGGTGATACTCCTCATTTTGTTTCATTGTTTAATTGAAGTTTTTTGAAGTATCATAATAAAAGATTTAATATTATTATTACATTTAAAAATACTTAATATAATAAACAGATCGGAGTAGTGGATCGGATACCTGTTAATCTGCTAGATATGAATTTGGACTGAGCTATTAGCCATCCGCCGGGTTAATGGATCGGGTCCAGTTGAATTTTGTTGTTACTAAATGGATTCGGATTTGAGTCGATCCGCTCCAAACTAGTTTATTACAGGTTAACGTCTACACGTTATAGTATATTGTTGCAGGGACTTTAATTCTGGTGTATGTATTTTTGTTATATATAGTAGCTCTGTGAAGCCGTGTTAATATATTCATTCTCCTCAAATAAAAATTATTATCAACACACGTTAGACATCAATAGCCAGGTGAGTACAGTCCAAAAGAAAAGTATTGTAGCTTATAGAAAATAAGGGTGGTCTTTCCGAAATAAAAAAACTGGACATATGAACAGTATCAAACTGGCAGGGAGTGGTTGCTGTTGAAAAACCCAACTGATGGAATCCGGCCACCCCGTCGTGAATATACCATTTTCATGAAAGGTCCGATAACTCGAAATTATTTTCCTCTTAGCAGCATTACAAACCCTGCATTTTACACATGCTTGCAAAAAAAAAAAACAACAACAAGAATTTGTATTTAAAAGACGCATTGTTTAAAGAACAGCAAATATAGTTTAACACATTGACACATCAATGTGTGTACAATATAATTAAGTAAATATTTCCATCTCTCAAATCTCCTCTTAAACTCATTCAGTTGTAATTAAGTCGGACTATCACTATTCTGATCAGAAAAGGCAATGGCAGCAAAGCTATTGGAAATAGTTGGAGCATTGCCTGCAGGGACATAGATCAATGCCACTATTAATGTCCCAACAAATGTTACCATTACGATAAGAGTTCTTTTGTATCCGAACACCCAAGACGAAAGGTTCCCGGTGAGAGTGCTCCAAGCAATCGCAGAGGACTTTGGTCCTTCATGACCAGCTTCTGGCCTATTTGGAATCTGAATAGGTCGTAGAGACTGAGAACTTGGTTCCGAATCATCCTTCTGTGATAATCTGATCCCTTGTCCGTAAAGAGGGATTGATTTCTTCTCCACTATATGGGAATTACAAACCGAGCAGCTACCTGATCTATTGGAGTCCTTAGAGTTCTTGGAATTTGAGTGAACATGAAGCCTTTTGTCGAGACAAGGTCTACAGTAAAGGTGGCCACATAGTGTTATAATTGGCTCAGCTTGAGCTAATTCTAGGCAAATGTTGCATTCGAATGGGGATCTACGGCCGCAGTAAAATGGACTCCATCCTCCCTTGACATAGATCAATTTCTTGTGCTCTATAGTAGCACTACATACTGGGCAATGACGCTTTATTGAACGAGATAAACAAAGCGAAAGCCATCTATGTAGACAACTCCAACAGTAAAGGTGTCCACAAGGTGTCACAACTGGGACTTTAGGCGAGTCCTTATAGCAAATGGTGCATTCAAAACCACAAAAGTCACTTGATGAATGAAAGCAGCTACTGGATGTTGCTGCACTAACGGATTTAAGACCAACCATACTCTTACTATGCACATCCATGATCTTTAGAATCCTAATTTGAAACACATGCAGTGCCTATCGACTGTAAAATTGAGTTCTTAAAAGCAATCGATGCAAAAATTCGTCTTGCCGAGTGACAACTACATTCTCTATCCGCTTTTTCTTCCTAGCTATATGAATTTCTGCAAAAGATGATATATAAATCAATTTATTGAAATTATTTTGGCAATGGTCACTCTAGGGTTTAACTGAAGCACTTCAATTAGTAAACAATTTCTACTCTAGTGATTTGATTTTTCACAAAGAAAATCTCTGATCTCTACTTGTGAGAGAGAAGGGAAATAAACATTACTCTACTCTAGCTAATGATTCAGATATAATACTTTGTAACACAGAAACACATATAGAACTCACTATGTGTCTCTCCTGAAGTTACTCTTGCATCAACCAGGAATATACTACAAACTATAGAATGATCGACCTATATGAAAAAGGAGATACACATAGATTACCTTAACAGCTTGACCTGAGATGCGAAGACTTGTGGAAGGAAGCTCTCTCTAGTCTCCATCCAATATTCCCGGCTCTTACGTTACTATATAGATACGTTTTAGAAGTTCTAGTCTAATTGGGTTCCCACCGCAGGTGCAACGACTTTTCAATTGTTATCAATAAAAAAATAAAATAAAAGTAATTGGTATTCAAGAATGATACATCTTCCTCCCTTTTTTTTTTTTTTTTGATAGACGTAGCAGTGGTTTATACTTAGGGGGTGTATTGTATTTGAATTTGTGCAGACTTTTTTTAAATGACAGACTTTTTGAAAAGTCCACAGATTCTTTAAAAAGTTGATAGACTGTTATGGATTTCTTAAAACCATTGATTTTAACAACAGACTTTTATTGATTCATGAAAATCTATATACTTTATTATGAATGACTTCTACAGATTTCCTAGCATGTACAAAATATAAAATCAAAAAACAAAGCAAATGCAGCCCAAACACAAAACAAGATAATAACTTGTTGCCTCTTCAATGCTCAAGTATCTTCTAATAGAAATTGACTCAAATGAATGATTGTTAGTCTGTCTAGTGAGTTTGTTCTCATTTCTAATCTCCCAACAACATAAATATACAATCTCACTTGATGTTTATGGTTAATTATTCTCATCAATTTTGTTTTCGCCGATTAACATATATTATAGCAATATTGGTCAATGTCTTGATCTATAATCAATCAATTGAAATTCAATTGTTCAACGTTTCTTTGAACCATAATATAAATTCAAATTAATGAGAATAATTAATTAATAAGATAAAATTTAGTATGCCATAGCAACACTGTTCAAGGTCTTAGGGGTAGACCACAATATTTGGGTTTTAGGGTTTCATAAATCATTTTTATTGCTATTAGGGTTCGAAGTATCACAATTGAAAAACAAAAACAAAAAAAATCACATTCAACAACTATAATGAACATGTTGGGTATCAAAAAACGTTGCTATCATAAAAGATTAGAGAAAAGACAAAAAATTAAAGAAAGATAGATGATGAAGGACCAACTTCTTCATGCGTATAGAGAAGAACTTTGATAGACCTTTTTTTTTTTTTAAAAGAGAAAACTTTGATAAACTTTTTCAAATCTTTGGTCTGGAGGCTGGAAAATTATTGGAGTTTGGTATGTATAGTTAACACTACAAAGTCCATGATTATCCATGATTTTCTAATTCCATAAGTATGAATGATATTTTGAATACCTCTGTACTTTTATTCATTTTTAAAAGTCCTAATTGAATACCCCTAGATTTTGGTGGAATTCATGAACTCTTTAAAAATCCTAATTGAATACCTCAAGACTTTCATGGATTGCTAAAAGTCTATATTGAATACACCCAGACTTTTAAATTCCATAGATTTCTTTAAAAGTTCCACTAATTCCATATACAATACACCCCCCTCAAGCTTCAAAACCCTAGGAGTTTTTATAAACCAGCAAGTAGAGAAAAATCAAACCAAAAAGGAAAACAAAATCCCAAATTAAAAAGAAAATCAAATTTCTTAAGAAAACATTAATTAAATGCCAAATCAGATGCTCTAGAATTGACAATAATGTGAGTTATGTAGATCTTATGGTTCCATTTACAGATAGCTGCAATTCACTCGCGTCCAAAGTGATAATAACTGATTTCTGTGTCCAAAACCTGATTTTGCACATGAGTCACACCCGAAAAGTCCAAACAACAACTTCTAAACAGTCTAATAACCTCATGAAATGTAAATGACTAATCATCCAAAGACTCTTGATTTTATACCGCTTCTTTATTTTTATCTGTTTCTAGCTAAACTAGTCTTTATCCAGTATGTTGATCATTTGTTTGTGTTAATATAAACAGCAGAGTCCCGTACTAACAATAAAGTTCTTGAATATTGATCAATTACACCACCTTGTTTCGTAAATTAGATAAAAACCCAAAAAACAAAGCTGCTATTAAGAAAAACCCATCCCTATATTTTCTTTTAATCTACACCCAATTCACATAATTGAACATTCCTTATAGGTTTTAAATCTATAATTAACATTTTTCAGTTTGACTTTTTTGCCCTTCTGATTGAATAAATAAAATATTCCTCAAATATAGCTGTTGACTATTTTTTGAATTTAAATATTTAGAATTTAATACAATCAATTTAATCCTTGATTTTTCTCTTATTTAAAACGATTAATTGTCTTAATTATCTTATATTTCTTCCTTTCCGATGTGATCTATATATTTGCTATTGTGTATCATCAGATTCTGTTATATTCCTATTATATAAATATTTCTCTTTCTCGACATGATTAAACATCCTCTCATTAAGGTATGTTATTTTACTTATCCGTTCTAATAGGTGTAGTTATACAATCATTCCATATTCATTAATTTTCTAAAATGGTCGAGTTAATGTAATTAGCCCATGTAAAATGTACTTGATGTAGATTGATTGCTTCAAGAATTTTTTTTTCCGCCCCTACATTTTTCTCCACATAGGTGCCTGATTCTATGGGGTGGTCAAGGACCACATAATAGTTATGTGTAACTGTAGAGTTTGCTTAATATATAATTATCTCTTAATTTTGGCACATTGAATAATTTTGAATGTGCAAGAGTTTTTGCACTATAATTTAGCAAACTCATTATTATCATTCATTGTTTTACAATTGAAAATGAACTTTACAATATTAAGAAGTTTATTTCTAATATCAAGGTAATTTAAATACACTTTCTTTTTGAAGGAATAAACCTAAAAATTTATTGAAATAGGGACAATGAGTACAACCGTAAATGATGTTCATCCAGTATTGAAATAAACAATTTTAAATTTGTTTTTACAATTGAAATATAAACTTTACATTTTCGAACCTAATATAAAGAACATTATAACACTTCATCCGTCATCTCGACTAGCACTTTGCAATGTAGTCTTCATAAATCTCTCAACTACTAGTGCCCTGCATGTTGTGATTCCTTATACAATTGCAAATTACCTTCATAGATCTATTTCAAAGGTAAAACTCTATTAGGATTTTGTACATAAATGTACATTTGCAAGCATAATTAGCTATAATGGGCCACGCTCATTGTACCGCCAAAGGTACTAATTCCAACCAAAGGAATGACATGCAGACACACCGCCAGGCGGGCTACAACCTCAGCGTCAGGGCACCCCCAGATCGCCTCCGACGCGCCGCCACGCGCCGCGCCAAGATAGCATCAGAAGCTTCTGAAACTGGGAACTGAAGCACATCAGTCCCACATCGAAAACAAGGAGGAGGTCAGCCTCCTCCTCACCTATAAAAGGTTCTCTCCTCTCTCCTCATTAATTACGCATTCAATACTTACCTACTGTTACTTTGTCAACATAAATACATTGACTAACTTAGGCATCGGAGAGTTGAAGACCGCCCAACGCGGTCTCCCTCTGACGCCCTTTGTATTTTACTTGACAGGTAGCGGAGGCTTTGAGAGCACCACAAGTATCGATCCGCCCACTGGATCAGCGTTAACAAAGGTTCAGCTACCGCCGGACTTTTAGACATTAACATTGGCGCCGTCTGTGGGAATCCTTGAACAAAAGGTCATCCCACCACATCCACCATGATTAACGGTAGCGGAGGAAACGCTGAGGAACAGGCGGACCAGTCCACCATTCCCCAACCCTTCGACCCAGCGGTAGGCGTTAACCGCGCATTATTCACAACCCCGGCCAACCCCGGCGGTGAGGCAAATCCAAGCAGCAGCCGCTCGCCGGGCCAAGATCTCGTCACTATGTACGAGATAGCACTGGCGGATCTTCATAAGGCAAACAGAGAACGTGAGGAGGAGCGCAAGGAAAAGGCTGAAGCCCAAAGACAGGTGGCTACGCTCATGACACGTTTTGAGGAACTAAAGGGGGCGCTGGAAGCCACCGCCCGCCCAGCTCAGAGCGAACAGTCACGTAGCACCAGGCGTAGTCGACCCGGCACTGGCACATTGGTACCGGGGCCAGTCATACAGATGCAGGTACTGCGGGACCCACCTGAATTGTTGGGAATGGGACCACCGCCCATCCCCCAACTAATGATGGAGCAGGAGGCGGAATCACTACCGCATACCAACCGCTCGGAGGCTAGGGCAAGGACTGAAGGCAATCCGCCTACGCCAAGGCGCAGGCAGGTCCAGCGGAGTACTCAGGCTGATTCCGCCGGCGATGCAACCGCCCAGATATTGGAAAGGATGCACCAACTGGAGCAAAGATTGATCCGGGCGGAGTCAGGCGCCCCAGCGCCGACTCAGAATCCACTTTTCGCTTCCAGACTTGGGCCCTTCACCGCTGCGATTCTGCAAGCTATCAGACCAGCGTCTGCAAAAACCCCAAAGATGTCGCATTACGGCGGAATGTCTGATCCCTTCGTCCACATGGACACCTTCAAGAAGGTCACCAACAATAAGGGATTCGACGACGCCACCTTGTGCCACTTGTTCAGCGAAACGTTGGATGGCGAGGCAATGAACTGGTTCTTTGAGTGTCCGCCGGGGTCTGTCAGCTCATTCCATGCACTATCACACGCTTTCCTCTCCCGGTTCATCTTATTGTCCGCCGGGCATCACAACACAAGTCAGCTGTTCAGCGTCAAGCAGGGGGAGGACGAATCACTGAAGGCCTTCGTCACAAGGTGGCGAGCGGCAGCGTCTCAGTGCCGTGACCTAGACAAAACAATGGCATCGGCGGCCTTCAAGCAAGGACTTCTCAAGGGGCCATTCCTCTATCACCTCAATTACAATCACCCAAATGCGGCGTACGACCACATCATGAGTGAGGCGGTCATCCACGCCCAGGCGGAATTCATTACATATGGAGAAACCCCACCGCCACCAGCAACTCCCGCAAAGTCGTCACGGCCATCCCCCAGTCATCAGGAAACCGCTAACAAGACCCCTTCGACACCGCCTACTGACAAGAAGAGGGAGTGGCAGCAGGGCCACCACCAGAACAAGCGGCAGAAGGACCAGAATTACAACAAGGGCAACCGCCTAACCCATGGGGATAACCGCCACAAACAGGCAGAGTCCTCGCAGCGGTACGCAGTGTTCACGGTCCTCACGGCCTCATATGAAGACATCTACAATCAGTGCAAGGATCAGATCCCACCGCCACCCCCTCCAAAGTACCCAAAGACGGGCAAACCCAGGAACACCGGCAAGTGGTGCAAATACCACGAGGACAGCGGCCACAATACCAACAGCTGCAATGCTCTCAAAACGGCCATTGAGACCCTGTACCGTGACGACAAGCTGGAGCAGTTCAAGGTACGCCAACCACCACCAGTAATTGCAAACGTTGAGACCTTGGGCCGCATCAATACCATCGACGGCGGCGCTCCAATCACCAGCATGTCTCACAGGGCCAGAAAGCGCTATGCACGCGCCAATCACCCAAAGGAGGTCTGCAACATCCGCTACGAGAGGTCCGCCAAGCTCCCGAAATCAGGTTGGGAACCTATTACCTTCTCGGAGGAGGAGGAGCGCGGAGTGCATCTACCGCATGACGACCCATTCTTGGTCGACGCCATCCTTGGCAAATTCTCAGTAGGGAGAATCTTGGTGGACAGCGGGTCCACTGTCAATGTCATCTTCAACGGCTGCTACAACCACCTCAAGCGGAATAAGAAACTACTCCAGGATCACGAGCCACTGCTCAGCTTCTCCGGCGACGTCACACAACCGCTGGGGTCGGATTACATGCGACTGGTTATTGGTACCAGTCCATGCATGGCGGAGGTACATACGGAGTTCATTATCGTCGATTGTTTCAGTTCGTACAACGCCATCATTGGACGACCAGCGCTAAACAAGCTCAAGTGCATCATCGCCAGGTACAAGCTTCTCATGAAGTTCCCCACACCCAACGGCACGGGCTGTGTGAGAGGAAGTCAGCAATTGGCTCGAGAGTGCTATTCAACGACTGTGGCGCGGTCGGCCCGCCGCCATGAAATTCTGACGGTGGGTAATCAGGCACCGCCACCAAACATCTTTGAGGATCCTAGGGATGAGGAGAAGAAGTACGTAAAGAAGGAACCGGTCAACCCAGAGACGTCGTTGAAGGTCATCTCCATCTCGGACGAGCACCCCGAGCGGACAGTCCCCATAGGCGCCCAGCTAGACCCAGAGGTAGCGGCGGAGCTCACTCAGTTCCTGCGTGATAACGCCGCCGTCTTTGCCTGGTCCTACGCTGACATGCCAGGTATCTCCCCTGAAATTATAACTCACAAGCTGACCATCAAACCTTCCTTTTATCCCATCAAGCAGAAGCGGAGGGCCTTCGATGAGGAAAAGTACCAGGCAATAGGAGAGGAAGTTGCCAAGCTCCAGGGCATTGGATTCATCCGCCAAGTCATCTATCCCCAGTGGATCTCCAATTTGGTAATGGTCAAGAAGCCCAGCGGCAAGTGGCGGATGTGTGTCGACTTCAAAAATCTCAACAAGGCATGCCCCAAGGATAGTTTCCCGCTACCTCGTATCGATCAGCTGGTCGATGCAACCGCCGGACATGAGCTCCTCAGCATGATGGACGCTTTCTCCGGATATAATCAGATCAAGATGCATCCCGGCGACCAGGAGTGCACCACCTTCACCACTGACAAAGGCCTCTACTGCTACAATGTCATGCCTTTTGGTCTGAAGAATGCCGGTGCAACTTATCAGCGGTTGATGAACGCCATGTTTGCTGAACATCTGGGAAAGATCATCGAGGTCTACGTGGACGACATGCTAGTTAAGAGCATAAAGGCCAGCGGACACGTGGCAAACCTCAAGATCATAGTAACCATTCTCCTGGCCTATGGTATGCGCCTCAACCCAGAAAAATGTTTCTTTGGGGTCCCCGCCAGCAAATTTCTGGGTTACATCGTCAGCGAGCGCGGCATCGAGGCTAACCTAGACAAGGTGCAGGCCATCCTTGACCTGGCGGACCCTGAGTATAAGGTGCACGTTCAATGCCTCCAGGGCAAGTTAACCGCCCTCTCTCGATTCATCTCCAGACTCACTGATAAGTGTGCCCCATTTTTCAAGCTCCTCAAAACGACTCATAAGAAAGTCATCAACTGGAACCCAGAGTGTCAGGCGGCGTTCCAGGGCCTGAAGGAATACCTGGCGGCAGTCCCTCTCCTTTCTGTCCCTGTGCAAGGAGAGACACTGTTCGTATACCTAGCGGTCTCGGTGTCGGCGGTAAGCTGCGCCATTGTCCGGCGGGAAGGCCAAGACGAGCTCCCAGTGTTCTACTCCGGTAGAGGCATGAACGGAGCAGAAACAAGGTATCCTCCCTTGGAGCAACTAGCCCTCGCACTCATCGTTGCCGCCAGACGCCTCCGCCAATACTTCCAGGCTCACACCATCCATGTGTTAACCAATCAACCGCTGAGGCAAGTTATGCAGAACCCTGAACACTCAGGGCGCCTCAGCAAGTGGGCCATTGAGCTCAGCGAGTTTGACATAGAATACAAGCCAAGAACCGCCATGAAGGGCCAGGCAGTGGCGGACTTCATCGCTGAACTTACCGAGCGTCAGCCGGAACCTGGTACCGAGACAAGGCCCGGAACAGAAATGGTAACCGCTGAGGAAGCAACCCCCCCACAGTCAGATTGGAACCTGCATGTGGACGGCTCCGCCAGCGCCAAGGCCAGCGGCGCCGGAGTCATCTTAACAGGACCCGGGGGACTGAACGCGGAGTACGCGTTGAAATTCAACTTCAAAGCTTCAAACAACATGGCGGAGTACGAGGCCCTCATTGCCGGCTTGCTCTTCGCCATTGACTCAGGGGCTGACAGCGTCAACATATTCAGCGACTCTCAATTAGTCGTTAACCAGGTCAACGACAGCTTCCAAGCCAAGGACCAACAGTTAGCGGCATATTTGGGGTACGTCAAAACGTTGCTCAAAAAGTTCAAATTTCACACCATCACACAAATCCCCAGGGAAAAGAACGCTAAGGTTGATTCACTGGCGAGACTGGCAACCGCCCAACCACATCAAAGTCTAGCGGACACAAGAGTAGAGTGCCTTGACAGGCCAAGTATCACAAAGACCCTGGCGGAGATCTTCAGCATTGAGGTCAGTCCCAGCTGGATGGACGAGATCATTGCATACAAGCGCAACGGCACATTGCCAGAGGATAAGGTCCAGGCGAGACAGCTCAAGCGGAGAGCAACCCGCTACAACATCAAGAATGGCAAGCTTTACCGCCAAGGATTCACCCATCCCAACCTCCGCTGCCTAACCCCAGAGGAGGGAAAGGTCGTCCTAGCGGAAATCCATGGCGGAGAATGTGAAAACCACTCAGGCGCCAGATCCTTGGCCAACCGCACAATGCGACAGGGCTACTTCTGGCCCACACTTGGTGATGACGCCCGGCGGGTTTCGAGGTCTTGCCACAAATGCCAACAGTTTACAGATCTCCCACATGCACCGGCAGAGCCCATGGATTCACTCCACGTGGGGCCTCGATTTGATGGGAAAGTTCCAAACCGCCAAGGGCCAGTTCAAGTACATTATTGTTGCCATCGATTACAACAGCAAGTGGATAGAGGCGGAGGCACTGACGGCAATAACTACCACCAAGGTAATTCACTTCCTCTGGAAGAACATCTATTGCCGCTATGGTGTCCCACATACAATCATTACAGACAACGGCACACAGTTCAACAATAAGGAACTCATCTCCTTTACCGCCAACTTGGGCACCAAGTTGAGTTTCACATCTGTCGCCCATCCCCAAACCAACGGCCAGGTCGAAGCAGCAAACAAGATAATCAAGAAACTCATAAAAAAGAAACTCGACGACGCCAAGGGTTTATGGGCGGAGAAGCTGCCAGAAGTTCTATGGGCCATCCAGACAACTTCAACTTCCGCCACCGGCGAAACGCCCTTTTGTATGATGTTCGGAACAGAGGCTGTCCTACCTATTGAAGTCACTCAGCCTACCGCTAGGGTCGAAGGCCACTGCCCAGAGACCAACAGCGACGGCGTCAACCTGGACAGGGACCTCCTAGAGGAAAAAAGACACAAGGCCCATTTGCGCAACTTACAAAACAAACAACGGGTATCGCGTTTCTACAACGCCAGAGTCAAGGCCCGGAACCTCCAATTGGGGGACTGGGTAATGAAGGAAGTAATTCCACCACCAACAAAACTCCGCCCAACTTGGGAAGGTCCATACAAAATTGTGGAAGTCGTTAGCCCAGGCACCTTCTACTTAATGGACAAGGATGGCGTCACGTCGACCCACCCTTGGAATACCGAACACCTTCGGTATTATTACAAATAGTCATCCGCTACCCAGGAGCATCTTGACTTAGCTAAATTTTTGTTCAATATTTAGCTAAGGGAAGCTACCCAACGGGTACTACCCCACTTTTGTACACGCTGATCAGTCAGCTATCAATGAAACGAGGAATTATTCAAACCATTGTTACCAAGTCTAGCACTGAGGGCAACTGACAACACCAGCAATCGTCAGCGGACCTCGTCCGCTACGTGGTGCACTTGGGCCAATCTTAATTCCTTTAATGTTTCATTGATTAACAAAAGAAAAATACAAGTCAAAGTACTAGCGGTACAAACACAAAATAACAAACACCAACTTCGAAAATTTCATTCCATTTCAAAATATTTGTTACAAGTTATCATGCCTTAGCGGCTACAAAAAAAAAAGAATACAATGCGGTCCTAGATGGCCTCAGGGGTTGCCCTCGGCATTTTCTGCTTCAGCCGGCGGCGGCACGATCGCTCGACTCGTTTGATCTGACCCTCGGGCTGTCGGACTTGGGGTCTCTATGGTGCCGTCTGCCCGAGTGTGCGCCGCCAGGAATCCAGCCCGCGACACCTCCTACGGGGTAGGATTGGGGGTCTGCTGGGACCCTTCCGCAGGATGTACGCCGCTTTCTCCACTGCCTGAGCGGGCGCCCCCCGCTGGGGCAGGCGCGACGTCTTTCTCCTGCGGGGCACTCTTGGCCGGCGGCGCATCAGGCTGTGCCGCTTTGACGAAGTCAATGGCGCCCTTCCGCTTCAGCATTTCTATGTTTGCTAAGGCCCCAGCCTTCGCTGACTCGGTCATCGCCTTCGCATACTCCGCCGACTGCTTGAATGCTTCGACAGCGTCGGCCGCGGCAGTATCCCCTTCAGCCTTCAGACGGGCAACCTGGCCTTCCAGCCGCTTCAGCTCCGTCACCCTGGCGGCGGACTCCCGCTGCACAATAATGAGTTTCTTGTCCTTAGCGGCTATCCGCTCCTGCAGCAGCGCGACGTCCTGCTCCAACTGAGAGACGCGTTCATTCCTCTCCAGGTCCCGCTCGATGGCCACGTGGAGCTTACCGCGGGCGTCGGCGAAGTCACATTCTGCCTTGGCCAGCCGCCTCTCTGTCTCCGCCAGCTTCTCCCTTGCCTCCGCCAGCTCCCTCTGGAGGCTTTGAATCTCCTCCCTCAGCTCCCCTTCGACCAGAGGCTGTTTCTTCACCGCCTCAAACATGTCGTGCAGCCCAGCTGATATCTGACCAAAGGCCGAGCTATAGGGCGATTGGTCAATCGCTGTCGGGCGTGAGATCCCTGCTAGGCCGCCAAACCCTAGCCTTTCGCACAGGTGGAAGAGGAACTCCCGCTCGCCATCTGTAATAAACTCCGCGTAGGCGGCGAAGGAGTCCAGGTCACTGGCGGCAGGCGCCTCCCCTTCCACCACAGTAGCTTTAAGCGGGGCTTGACGGGCCTTCTTCTGCTGCCGGCCCCCGACAATCTCCACATCCTCCCCCTCTTCCTCGTCGGGGGAGTCTATCTGCCGGCGCTTCCTCTCAAGCACCCTTGTGTTCCCGCCAGCGGCCCTCGTCACCCTCAGCGGCGGTTCCTCCCTTGGGGCGGTGACAGTCCCTGCCGGCTGCACCGGCTTTTCTTTCTGGGAACCACGCCTGTTGGCGGGTACCCTTTCCTTTGGAGCAGCCGCTGTTGCGGCCCCCTTTTTGCCGCCTGCTACGGGGACCCCCGCCTGAACGACATGCAGGCCGTTGTCACCAAGGTGTGAGTGGCGCGGCATCGGCAACACCACCGGAACCTCGGACAGTCTGCTGGGCCGCCAACCCCTCGGCGTACATTGTCTCCAGAAAATTGTGAATCTCCGCACAGTCCATTGCTTTTTCGAAAGCGTCGCGGCTCGATTTGCTACCTGGCGGAGTTTCTAAAAAAAAAAAATAAAAAAAAACGATAAACCAGTCAGTCTGGGCTACTTATTACAAAAAAGAGCAGTCTGGCGGAAATTTCTTACCAACGGAGCGAGTTAGTTTCTGCTCGACTAGCAACTCCCAACCAGTCAGAAGTCGGAAGTCCAGCAAGTTGCGGTTCCACCAACAACCTCTGATCCGCGCCACGCGACACTCCTCCTCGCGCGTTAAGTTGTACCGCAATCCCGCTGCACAAACACAAATCGATTAGTAAAAGTACATCTGCAAAATACAAGCACCCGCCAGCTACATTCAGCAGAAACTGGTTACCAACCTCGGATAGGTTGGAACTCCGACTTAATCCTAAACGTCAGCCCTTCATCATTCGCCCCAGCCTGATACTCCCACCTCTCTGTGGCGACGCAGAAGGTCCCCCGCCAGTAGGACATTGAATCCCTTAGATTCTCGATCAGCTTGGGCGCTCCCTGGCGGCGGCTCAGGTTCACTTGCCCTCTGCAACCCTGGCGCTTCACGTAGACCAGCTCATAGAAGTGAAGCACTTCCGCCACAGTAGGCCCCTCGCACCCGGACAACCGCCACAGTGAGTTCATCGCCAGCATCAACCGCCACATGTTGGGGCAAATCTGACCGAATGCAAGGCCAAACTCGCACACCAAGATTTGGAGATTGGGCACCAGCGGGAGTGTCACTCCTTGGCGGAATATCTCCTCATGCACGGCCGCAAGTCCCTCTGGGAGAATCGACGCTTTCTCGTCCACCGACGGCGGGCGCAGCTTCACCGAGCCCGGCAACCGGAACGTCTTCTTCATTCGAGTGACGGCGGCGGCATTCATCCGCCCTCCTGCCTCGTCAACGGCGGTGCCATCCTGGAGGAACCACGCCGACTCAACATTCTCCCCCGCTGTTTCTTCTTCCCCAGCGGAGCCGCTGGCAGCGCTATTGCTCGCCAAACGCTCGTCGCGCCTAGCTTTGGCAGCAGTGGCCTCACCCGCCCTAGAGCTCTCTGGACGTGGACCACGACCCATAGCTACTTCCCAAGGTATGGTCTGTAGCGGCTCATCTAGCGGTTCTGGCAGTGAGGTTCCTGCATGGGCAGACGGACGCAACGAGTCAATAAATACCCTATCCGCCGCGCTGAACGACACGTCAGACCCGGAATCCTCACTGCTCGAAATCTCTATGACGTTAGCCATCCCAAACCCTAAAACCCACACCAGTTAGCACAAACACAGATCTATCCTATTCTTACATCAGTTATAACCAAGAACATCAAGAACAATTTACCCAGAAAATGCCAAAATAAGAACAAGCACACTCAACCCAGATGCGACCATCTAGCAAATCCCTAAACGTCAACTCTCTGCCAAGCACCATAACCCAACCCCCCCCCCCCCCCCCCCCCAAATCTCACTTCACACCACAGAACACGCCAAAGACCAGAAACCCTCCCAAACCCAAAAAAACAACAAAACCCAGAAAATAGCAGATTCAATGAAACAGGGAACAGGGAATCCAGATACCAACCTCGGTGGTGAAGCCTACAATGTGATGGTGCGCAGCAGTCTTAGGGGGGGTGAGATCGTCGTTTCTCCGGGAACGGTATATCAAAGCTCCGGCAACCTCTTTCTTCAGTCTCGGACGAACAGAGCAAGAAGACGACGACTGTGAGTTTGAAGCTTTTACCAAAGTGTCAAATCCCCCCCTTTTATCTCAACATCAGCGCGTTCTCAGCCGTCCGCTCAAAAACGACATTAGACAACAGCCGTACACGTGTCGCAGACCTCCACTTACTCTCCGGATTAACCGAGGCGTCGCCTCGGTTACGGAATCCATAATTACTATCATTTATGGCGAGAAAACGGCCAGGCTTAGGAGACAAACCTCCTCACGCTAACCCTCTACGGGTTGGACACGTGTCAACCACCACCAGACGAAGCGTCTAGTGGAAGTAACCGCTGAGGATGACTTCCCCAACCGTCCGAAGTCTCCGCTGAGCGAAACCCCGCTAGCGGAACTTCTCCCTTGTCTTCTTCCAAGAGACGAAGTCTCTGCTGAGCAAAACCCCGCCAGCGGAACTTCTCCTTTGTCTTCTTCCAAGAGACGAAGTCTCCGCTGAGCGAAACCCCGCCAGCGGAACTTCTCCCTTGTCTTATTCCAAAAGACGAACTCTCAGCTGAGCGAAACCCCGCCAGCGGCACTTCTCCCTTGCCATCCTGCAAGCGGGGCGTCTTCCGCCACACACATCTGGCGGACCCCCTTTCCATCTTGCAAGTTGCGTGCTTTGTTCAGCGCAATATCGCTCAATGAAGTACCGCCAGGCACGTCTACTGGACGCTGCTTCCTGCTGCAGTCAGTGGGGGGATATCCGCCAGCGGCGGATCCCGAGGCCACGCCTCACTCTGACAACGACCGCCACGCGGCGTTACAGTCAGACGGTCCCTACGGGACACGGGGACTTGTCAACAGTCTACGACGGCCCTGATCAGGCACGTTGACCCCCGTCACTCGGGTACTAAGATTGGGTTCGCTACCCAACACCCTCTGCTCCGTGCAGCTCCCCCTCAACAAACAATTTGCCGACCATCCGGAGGTCTATCTTAGCCGGGGAGTAGGGGACTCCCTGGGGGGCCTAGCAGGGGCCCACCCGAAAGGGTATAAAGTGTTTGCTCACAAAATCCATGGTTGACAACGCACTGACGCTAATTATGCTCTTGCAAGTCTAGAGGAACAAAACGCTTCAAACCGCCGAGCAACTCCCCAACCAAGATTGCCCTCCTTGACTGGGGACTTGGGGGACTTGTACATACATGTACATTTGCAAGCATAATTAGCTATAATGGGCCACGCTCATTGTACCGCCAAAAGTACTAATTCCAACCAAATGAATGACATGCAGACACACCGCCAGGCAGGCTACAACCTCAGCGTCAGGGCACCCCCAGATCGCCTCCGACGCGCCGCCACGCGCCGCGCCAAGATAGCATCAGAAGCTTCTGAAACTGGGAACTGAAGCACATCAGTCCCACATCGAAAACAAGGAGGAGGTCAGCCTCCTCCTCACCTATAAAAGGTTCTCTCCTCTCTCCTCATTAATTACGCATTCAATACTTACCTACTGTTACTTTGTCAACATAAATACATTGACTAACTTAGGCATCGGAGAGTTGAAGACCGCCCAACGCGGTCTCCCTCTGACGCCCTTTGTATTTTACTTGACAGGTAGCGGAGGCTTTGAGAGCACCACAAGTATCGATCCGCCCACTGGATCAGCGTTAACAAAGGTTCAGCTACCGCCAGACTTTTAGACATTAACAGATTTAAATACATATATCCAAAATATATTATCTAAATTATAGGTATATTAATTGTCAATACTATAGGTTATGGAATAAACAACCTATGATATAGAGTCACACAAATAATTTAAAACTACAAAAACAAACATCTAAATCATAGGTATTACATATTAAAGCAATCTAAGTATCAGGTAATTAGAAACAACGATTCTATTTTGAAGGAATGAAACTAAGTTTTGTACCAGATTCATAAATTGAAATTAATTTCTAATTACTAAAAACCCATCCAATTCAAGCTTTACACAAAATCAAAAGATTAACAAAGATATTATACTAAATAAATCTGATGAATAGGTAATTTGAATTACGAATATGATATATGTACCTATTTGAAAGAAAGTCTCTAACTCATAAGAAAATGATGAAATAAACCTCATGAATAGGTCGTTTGAAATCATCCTTTGAAATCATATGCAACTTTGTGAAACGTCTCCACCAAAAAAAAAAATGACGAATGAATTCACTAGCTTCTATATATAGGAAGAAACATACCAAAAATTCATCATTATATGATAATAATGACATTAATATAAACACCTAAAATTAAGTACTGATAAAAACCTAAAGTGAAGGTAATACCAACAATAACGTCAATCAAACTCCATAATATTTGCTAGATGATTTTGACTATTAATCCTATTTAATAGGTGAATGGGGAATTTGATAATGGCAGCTTCAGTAATTCTTAACAACATTGGGTTTTAATATTTACCCTATTTAATAGGTTTTTTTATTTTGAATAAACCTAATTAATTAGTTTGGATGTATATTAAAACACTCTTAGTTTGGCAGCAGGCCTGGGATACTCTCAAGTCATTTTTGAGACTGATTGCTCGGTTCTGGCAGCAGCAGTAAATCAAACAGAGGGTGACCTATCAATGTTCAGTTTTGTCCTAGACGACTTAAAGAATCACTTGCAGACTCATGGTGATCTTCAAGTAGTCTTTGCACCCCGTGAGGCAAATAAGATAGCACATAATCTTGCTAATGTAGCGTTAAGTAAAAATGTTAGCCAAACTTGGTTTGGTACTGCTCCCGAATTTATAAGGGATGCCATTCTCAACGAGTGTACTCGTTAATTGATTCAATGAATTCCTTTTAAAAAAAAAAAAAAAAAACAACTCTTATGGATGAGTTTATTCTAAAAGGGGTGTGTGAATTTGGGTGTAGAATCAAATTCCCCTTCGTTTTGCACACCAGTTTTGTAACGAGACTTGGTTAAACCAATTGTTTAGCACACCAAGTTTTTTTTTTTTACTTATTTAAAGGCACTAGCAAAGATGATATTTGCTAGCAAAGGATGAATTTTCCTCTTTCTTGGCTTTATGCCTAGACCTTACTTTTCCTATATTATTTTATTAGTCTGCTACATTATGTGTTAGGCTAATCTGTCGACCCCTTGGCTTTGTAGAAATAAAGTTTTGTATATTTTCATTTAGATGAGTTTATTTTTCTATTGCAGGCATTGTATCATGCTGCAGTATGTGCTATTTTTCAACAAGCTTGGAGATGATGCAAATTTGAACATAGTGCACAAGATACTTGATAAAATTGCACAGGAAGGTTTTGTTGAAGCCTTAGGCAGCTGAAGGACCATTGGCACCGAAAGCCGCCACATGGACCGAACAACACTCCAAAAAGAATCCAGGACCACCGCCCTAGCGCTGTTCGGACGACCCACCAGAAAAAATTGGTTTGCAAGAAACCCTTTGTCAGGGTAGCGAAGATTGCCGAGGTCCACCGGTTCTTCACCATCCTTGAGCGACAGTTTGGTCGCAAAGTATAGCCGTCATTGATGCAAGGGAGGCAGCCATCGATGGAGGCACCACACAACTAGTTTCTATGAAACCCTATCCCTAGTTGAAAGGAAAAAGAGAGAGAGAGAGACCTAGAGAAAAGGTCGCGGTATAAGGGCTTTTACTTTGATCTTGTACATACCTCCAATAATATGGAGTATTTACTACATCACCAAGCATAAGTAACACCTACTTTGGGACATCCACAAGACATGGCAAGACCCAACCGAGACATGCATCGTGTAGCCCTATGTTCAGGCTACGCGGCGGTATCCGGAAGTCGCAAATCCGCCACCGGGAAGCCACCTTCCCGCCCTTGCCAACATGCCTCCATAGCATAGCTTTTTACAAGTTAAATAGACTAGAAATATGTGGAAACTTGTCCCACATCGAAGAATAAGTAAAGGAGAAGCATTCCTTCACTTATAAAAGGAATGCCTCCTCCCACAACTCAACACATTCATTACATCTCTTGTAATCTTGTTAGGCCGCAAGGCTCGACACACTAGTATAGCTTTCAAGTGGACGTAGTCTCCCGCTCATGCGTAGGCGAACCACTATACATCTTGTGTCAATCTCTCTCTCTCTCTCTTTATTTATAGCTAACTAGAGATCCCCACGGATCACTAACGTTAACATTGGCGCCGTCTGTGGGAAGCCAACACAAAGGCTTCGTCACCTACCACGAGCTTTGGCCCGTCAGCGTCCGGTCAACGCTTGGTCAACGCCAACCAACTTTGAAAAAAAAAAAAAATTTGGCGGCAAATCTTCTCTGGACACCCAGAGATTTGCTTTGGACACCGGCCACCTCCAAGCATCATCCTCCGCCAACTCCAGTTGACAACTCGCTGCCATGGCACCAGGCTAGCGGAGGTGCCAACTTCGCTGCACCATTGAGCAGCCAGACCAGGTCACCACCGGACCGCCAGCCCGGCCCAGCGCCGGCATGCCAGCGCCCACGGCAAGCAATGCCTCCGCTGAGCTCACAACCGCCGCTGAGTAACAGCAGCTACCGCCGGTCAAGGCACCACCAGCAAGCCTCAGCTGACCAGCAAAAACCTCCGCTGAGCTCAAGCTCCACCGAACTCTTGAGTCTCCGCCGAACTTCCAATCTCCACTGAGCTCCAAGTGTAGAGCCTCCGCTGAACTTCACCACCGGACAGCCTCCGTCGGACTATACACCTGCTGAGCCTTTCCTCCGCCAGCCCAGCCTAGAGCAGGCAGCGCCCATTGCCAGCACGCCAGCATCAGCGCCACCACAGCACACGCTCCGCACCGCCAGCAACCCCTACCGCTAGTGTTCAAATTGCAGTGTCTGACTCCAAACATTGGCGTTAATATGGCAAGCAGGCCTAGCGGTTCGCTCGTCACCCAGCACCTGTCGCTCATCACCCAGCGGTTCTTGACTCTCGCCTGTCGCCGACAAACGTCAAGCATCAGTTCCAGCACCGACAGCCCGGCCCTAGCGGCTAGTGATCCGCCACGCGTATCCAGCGGCTAACGCTCCACCAAGCTTGTCCAGAGGTCCACGTCTGGCCAAGACTCCACCGGCCAAGTGCTCCGCCGAGCACCATTCTCCGCTCAGCTGTACTGTTCACCGCCGGCATCTTCCGCCAAACTTTGCCAGGTTACAAGACCACGAGCAAAGATCCGCTCCGCCAACCAGCTGCCACCGCTAGACATCCTCCGCCGAACTTTGAGCCTCCGCCGAGCTCAAAGTCACGGCCACTTCAGCTGAGCTCTAGGCCTCCTCCGAGCCTCCCTATGCCACGGTCCCTCCGCTGACCGTCATCCACACCGCTGGACAAAAGCTCCACTCCACCGTCCAAGAGCTCCACTGGCAGACATCCGCTAACCACGCTCCGCTCTGCCAGCCTCATCACCACCGAGAGGCACCGCTGGAAGTTCACCACCGACCTTCGAACTTCATCGCCGAGCGGCACCGCTGGAAGTTCACCGCCGAACTTCGAGCTTCACCGCTGAGCTCGTTCTCCACCAAGCTTCCATATCAGCACCCAGCTCCGCTCCGCCGAACTCAAAACCTCCGCTGAGCTCCGAGTTCCGCCGACCTTCTTCCTCCGCTGACGAGTTTTCTCCGCCGGACTTCTCAGCTAGCACAGATTTCTCCTCAGCTGGGCGAGCTTCCTCCGCCAGCCTTCCACCTCCGCTGGACGTCCACTGCTGAACATCCTCCGCTAGCTATCCACCTCCGCTGGACATCCTCCGCCGGACAACCTCCGCTGGACATCCGCTGCTGGCTATCCACCTCCGCCAGACATCCTCCGCCGGATAACCTCCGCTGGACATCCTCCGCTGGCCAACCAAAGCGATGGACCGTCATGCTTGGACAACTCCAACTTCAACTCGCTCCAAATCAGCACAAGATAAGTGCATTCCTCTTATCTCTTACGCTCTTGCAATTTGAGCTACCGCCGATGCCATGTCTATACATGTCTCCATGACCCTTACGCATGCCTACGACATGTTCTTGGCCACTTTACTACTTGTACATGCTTGCTCTATGTGTTTGTCATTTTTTCATGCAAATACATACTGTACACATCCACGGTCTACGACCAAAACCGCCAAGCGGTCAGGCAACGCCTCATAATAGCCATTGATCCGGCAGCAAGGGACTAGTTAACACAGCCTACGGCAGCCATTGATCCGGCAGTTAACCCCGACGCTTGGGTACCAAAGATTGGGATCGCTTCCCAACACCCTCTGCTCCGTGCAGCTCCCCCTCAACAAACATGGCTGGGGAGTCGGGGACTCTCTAGCGGGCCTAGCAGGGGCCCAACCATTGAGCTTCCCGCTCATGCCTTCCCGGCGCCCCATTGAGCTTCCGCTCACGAGCTTCCGCTCACGAGCTTCCGCTCATGCCTTCCCGGCACCCCATTGAGCTTCCCGCTCATGCCTTCCCGGCACCCCATTGAGCTTCCCGCTCATGCCTTCCCGGCGCCCCATTGAGCTTCCGCTCATGCCTTCCCGGCAACCCCATTGAGCTTCCACTCATGCCTTCCCGGCACCCCATTGAGCTTCCCGCTCATGCCTTCCCGGCGCCCCATTGAGCTTCCGCTCACGAGCTTCCGCTCATGCCTTCCCGGCAACCCCATTGAGCTTCCGCTCACGAGCTTCCGCTCATGCCTTCCCGGCACCCCATGGAGCTTCCCGCTCATGCCTTCCCGGCATCCCATTGAGCTTCCGCTCATCCCACCACACGTTAATGGAACATTGAATTTTTCTACCATTTGTCGCTCCCGACAAATTGAATTCTTTTCGCGTTCCATTAATACAAGCGACAACCAAACAAACGCTTACCTTCGCAGCGCTCATACAACTTCCATTTATCATATGCAATCCATATGCTCACACGGCCATACGCGCTCTCGAGTTTGTACGTCATAATCGATCGTACTCGACGCCATTCGCGTGTATACATCAACATGTATCACGCACCTCATACGTTTATATATGCCAACGAATATCAATGCAACTCACATTTTTTTGCCCAATACAACGAGCATTCTACGTATGCCTGCTTTTTGTTTTTGTTGTGCAGGTCAACGAGTCCCTTCTTGCTTACGGAGTTCGGGGACTTGTCGGCTCCGTACCGCCCGGTTACTTATACTTGATGACTTCATGATTTGAACTCCCCAACCAAGAAGCTACTCTTACTCGGGGACTTCGGGGACTTGTACATACCTCCAATAATATGGAGTATTTACTACATCACCAAGCATAAGTAACACCTACTTTGGGACATCCACAAGACATGGCAAGACCCAACCGAGACATGCATCGTGTAGCCCTATGTTCAGGCTACGCGGCGGTATCCGGAAATCGCAAATCCGCTACCGGGAAGCCACCTTCCCGCCCTTGCCAACATGCCTCCATAGCATAGCTTTTTACAAGTTAAATAGACTAGAAATATGTGGAAACTTGTCCCACATCGAAGAATAAGTAAAGGAGAAGCATTCCTTCACTTATAAAAGGAATGCCTCCTCCCACAACTCAACACATTCATTACATCTCTTGTAATCTTGTTAGGCCGCAAGGCTCGACACACTAGTATAGCTTTCAAGTGGACGTAGTCTCCCGCTCATGCGGAGGCGAACCACTATACATCTTGTGTCAATCTCTCTCTCTCTCTCTCTCTCTCTCTTTATTTATAGCTAACTAGAGATCCCCACGGATCACTAACGTTAACAGATCTTAATTAGTAATAACTACACCAAAGTATTTAATTTGTTGAAGGAGATTTCAAATCAGATTGTTTTGAATAAGGAGATTTCAAATCTGATTGTTTTGAATTTACTTTTGTATTTAATGAGGAGACTATGCATAGAAATTAATTATTTTTCTTAATTATTTTATATAACTTTTTTTTTTGAACAATTTATGTAGCTTATATTAATGGGGGAGGTAAGAAGAGTATTATTATTATTTTTTTCTCTTTATTTAGAGAAGTTTTAAATACACACCCCTAACAGGCACTGTGCTGCAATGCACAGTTGGAGCATTTCACATGCGCTGAAGGGGTTTATCTTGGGCCTAGGAAGCCTTTAGGTTCCCCTTGACAAAGTCAAAAAAAAAAATACACACCCCTAAGAGCATCTTTAGCAATACTAGCCATTTTTAGTCAAATTTTAGCTAAAGTAGCTAAAAAGTTATTTTAGCTAGCCACTTTAGAATTACGTCTGCATCAGTGCTCTCTATTTGAGCTAATTTTGAATTTATATTATTTTTTAAATGAAGATTAAATAGTTTAAATGTATTTATAAATTACATAAAATAACTTAAAATGAATGTTTTGAATTATAGAGAGCTTCATCTCGCTCTCTATATTTAGGAGCGAGATAGCTAAAAGTTATAATAGAGAGCCACTTAGGAGTTTGGTGCAGCTGCTAAAATAGATAAAAAGCTAAACATGCTCTCCAAAATAGCTAAGGAGCCAAAATAGAGAGTCTGCTAAAGATGCTCTTATAAGTCTGGTGCAGCTGCTAAAATAGATGAAAAGCTAAACATACTCTCCAAAATAGCTAAGGAGCTAGAATAGAAAGTCTACTAAAGATGCTCTTATTATTTACAAAACACTTTTTATTTCCCTGAGTTTCCCTAAAAAAATTATTGAGCATATGCCAAATAAAAGGTAAAAGTTTAGTCTTGTAAACCACCACAGGTAATGGAGTTGGTAAAAGTCTCTAAGCGTGGAACCCCCATACCTTAGCTTGATTCAAATTCAGTTAACACTGATTGAAGTTTAAATCCTAGTTTATCTTTTGTGGCTAGGGGGAGGAGGTGTTTTTACATGACCTCTCGACATGGATTAGTCTTTGGCCTATAAAGCCTTTGAAGATGCCGTGTGATCTCGATCAAAGAAAAAAAAAATTAGCCTTTTCATTTTTTAAGAAAGATACTGTTAATTACATTGTCAGATATTTAACTAAATTCACGATCACTTTTTCTACAAATTAACTGCGAACTGAGAAATTTAAAATGCTTTCTCCACATTATTACTTCAGAGGTTGTGGGGGATTTGTATGTCTCACAATTCAAAGCACACCTCTTTATTTTTGAGAGGCAAATAACTTCTACTAAAATAAATTCAAAAAAAAAAAATTATATGGAAGAGATCACCAAACATTGTATAGAGATGGCTTAACCTCTCACTCTCAGTTTCTCCTTCTTCACGTCGAGAGTCGATGGCAACTGTCTCTGCCTCTATGGGGCGCTTTTGCCTGGGTTTCATACCTAATTGGGGGTGTTGTCTTCTTTTTCTCACTCTCTTGCTTTTCCTTTTGTTGTGCCGTTGTGCATTATTGTTTCTCTCATCAAGGCCAAACCGCCTTCTTCTATATATGTTGTATTTACTTCTTTTGATTTGTTTCTCTTTAGCACTTAGGGGCACTCTAAGGGTGTGGGGTGGGTGCTGCAGCACAAGGCCTCCGAAAATCGAAGTCTTCCAATTTTGTGACACCTTAGTTAAATTGTTATATATCCTCTTGGAAATGTCACGATGGATTAGAATAGTGGTATAGTTCATATGGTAGATTTGATGTGTTATTTCTAATTTTTCGGGGCTGAGTTTCATTCACATTTTCTCACTAGGCCTCTAAATGCCCAGGTTCAGCCTTGTTAGCATAGTTGTTCTCGTAGCCTTGGATCGTTTTCCTTCAGTCCCTGATTGTGTCTTCACTCCTTAGAGTATCGTCTTAAGCAGGATTGGCCATATAATGCACTTGGGTCTCTACCCGCTAGTGCAACGTTGGTCTGCTCATCCTTTGGGTGACTGGCCTTATGATTCATGATGGATCTGCCTAATCTTTTTCTTGCTTTGGTTTTTTGGTTTATGTTGGTGGCTAAAGCTCCTCTCCAGGTGATAAGCTATGGAGATTGTTGCACCTTGTTGGTGTATTTGGATTTAGGTTTCTTAGACGTTCTTCATTTGCTTGCGATTGCATCATCCAAGCTCTCTGACTTTGGTCGAATCGACATCGTTCATGCTGGTTTGTTTTAGTTCATGGCGGTGCTCATGGCGGTGCCATTACTTTGGCGCCTCTTTCTCTCTAAAGTTGTTGTTTGAGTATTTTGCTTATGGGCCTGCCTAATTTGGACCTTGTTGTATTAAAAAAAGAAAAAGAAAAAAAAAACACAACACAATGGGCAATAAACAAGAAAAACAAGGGAAATTATTTTATGGTTCCGGACTATCATGTGGCATTACCATGTGATGGTCCGAACATGTAGTAAAATAAACTATTAATTTCATATTTCATCTACTATACACTGTCGAGCGAACCTAGGGTTTGAGCATAGAGATTGACGGCGACAGATCAGATCTAGTAGAGGCGAGATCTCTCGTCGTCCAACAAGGTATTAGGGTGAGGCAGGGAAGTAGGTATGTGGCTTGGAGCAGGTATTCGAGTTTGTCGTTTTGAGCAGCAGAAGAGGAGTTGGCGCGACTTTGATTGGCTTAAGAGCAGGCTTCTCTACTGATTGCGGCGGCGGTTGGAGTCGAGATCGAGAGGAATCTGGGTTTCTAATTGGTCGCTCAGTTTGGCCGATTGTGGTTTTTTGATCACTCAATTCCAGCCTCGATCGAGTTGCTGATCTGTGCTTGGTCACCGAAGGGAGGTGGTACTGATGTTGCATTGGAGGGGTCATCCGCCGGAAAGCATGGTGACGGCGGTGATGACTGGCAGAGGTAGACTAGCTCTTGTTATTACTTTCTTTGATTGCCCCTGGACTGGGACTGGGAATGGGCTTATGGGCTTGGTCTCAGGTTTGGGCTGTGGGGCCTGGCAAGAGATTGTCAAGAGCTCTGACCCTTTTAAAGGGCAGGAGCCCATAGTTGTGGTATAGTTGTTTTTTTACAATAAATGTTTATGCTGATAAGGATATCTCCACGAGCTTTCTGAAAGTGCCTAGTTTTAGCGTACCACAATTGCGTGGTCGGTGTGTGAAGTTAGTTAGTTAGATTGCTTGCAAGGCGAGATATTTTTTGTTGGTATAGACTACTCTAAGCCATGATTGTCGAAACAGAGTAGTCGTTGTGTATTATTCTTATCTATGAATCAAGAGACATATAATTTGTATGGTCTCTTTTAAAAAAAAAAAAAAAAAATATATATATATATATATATATATAGGATTTTTCTCAGGTAAGGATGTCCTTAGTTTTTCTTATGGAACGGATTTACTGTTTTCACCCACTTTCCGATCACATTTTCACATCTTAACCGTTCAGTTTTTAGGTCCTAATGTATGGATCACCTCTACAAAATTTCAGCCAATTTGGTGATCGTTAAGGCGTCCAAAACTGCAATTTACACGAACGAACCGAATCTGTCGAACCGGAACCGTTCGTTTACATTGTTGTAATTTATAGTTTTGGATGCCTTAATGATCACCAATTTGGCTGAAATTTTGCAGAGGTGATGTATACATTAGGACCTAAAAACTGAACGGTTAAGATGTGAAAATTTGATCTGAAAGTGGGTGAAAACCGGAAATTCGTACCTAAGAAAAACTAAGGACATCCTTAGTGTAGCTGGACTGTATATATATATATATATATATATATATGATGGTCTGAGCTAATAATATTACTCGAATTTGGGGGGAACCATGCATATGGTCAAAAATTAAATTAAAAGAGCAATAAAAAATAAATACAAATCATATGGACCAATGATATCAATCCGGACCATCACGTGTACCATGGTCCGAGACCATGTTATAATTTTCCAAATAGTACAAGGTTCAAATCATGAGATTCTGTCTTATTACTATAATATATATTTCACTTCAAAAAAAAAAAAACAAACAAACAAAGAGTTTCCAAAGGGCTTAAAATTTTTTAGACATTGTTAAATTTAACACGATGACAAAAAGAAGCTCGCAGTTAAATATATTGTAATTAACTAATTTGTATGGATGGATTACATGAGCTAGTGTGTAATAAGATCAATTAGAAAGGAGAAGGGGCAACAAAGGCACATGTTTCCCAAATCTGCACACTTTTAGGCAGCATCTCAGAAGCTTTTTCTTTTAGTTCCGGACGTGAGAGCAGAGTTTTCACTAACCGAATGTGACAATCATATCCCAAATGCAGAATGGCTTTGCAACTATCCGTAGTGAGAGGTTCGCTTTTAAAAATTAGGGGCAAGATCTCTCCAGCATAATATCCTGTAATCTTATTTACACATTCATCCAACTTCTTATAAGATTCCGGTGATGGGTTAGGAGGGAACACATATTGACCGTTTTCTGAAGAAATTGGAGGGAAGGCATCATCAATGACTAAGTCAACCTCGATGCCAATAGGGCTCGCCGCAGCATCATCAGAAATTTGATAAATAACCTCATATTCTTGAGCTGCTGCAAATGATGACATGAATAGTGCTACACTTACTAACACCAAACCTACCTTGACAAACACATTTTGATCAACTCTAGCCATTCTTAAAGCCAAACGTGCAATTTGTGCTTAACTAACTGTGCTAATGCAAGGTTGTTTTGTTTGATGTTGGACAAAAGGTTTTCAGTGGTTTATTTTATAGTGCTTTCATGGGTTCAGTTAATCCGATTCCTCTTTATTGTTCGGTTTTGCTTGAATTGAATGATCTACTTTATTGTTCGGTTTTGCTTAAATTGAATTATCTACGTTCCTTATTGATTTCTTAATTCTTGGGTTTAATTACCGGTCAAACTATAACTTAACCAATTAGATTTAAAATTTCTGCTATGTTGGTTTTCCTATATATTTTTCTTGTTTTAACGCAATCGTCTAGTAATCAAGTAATCATCTCAACAAATGCAATAGTCTTAGACGATCTTAGAAACCTCATTGCAAAAGGAAAATGGTTTTTGCAATTGTTTCATTCAAAGCTCTTTTCACTGAATAGACCCAGAAAAACAGAGAGTGACCCGTAAAAAATTGCAGGTTATTTAGCTCTAGAATATAAGTAGCTGATAGTCAAGTACTCCCGAGGATTCAAAGATGGCGGGTTATGGATTCATCAACCTGATAATTCTTGTGCTCTTGATAATTTCACAATGCTACACTAGCTAGGACCAAACGCTCCATGGCAAACACATTGTTGTCAAACTGGGCCACGATTGAACCCAATTGTGTAGTTTTAGTAATGCGTAGCTTTGTCTGATGTTGGAAAAAGGTTTTCGATGGTTTTACTGCTTTCTTGGGTTGAATTCTAACCCTTCTTATTGTTCAGTTTGGCTATCAATAACCGAATGTTTATGGTTCCGTGGCTTCTGTCCAAATAAAATGCCCAAGTCCTCAAAAGCTTAACCCAGATTTTCTTGAAATTTCCTGACCACACTTCAATTTAGGAATTCTCTTTTACTTGAAATGTCATCATATAGATGAGCTTAGCACCCTCATTCTGAATGAAACTTGGTTTTCGGAAAAACAGCTTGCAAATTCAAAGCTTTATAGGCCTGCAATCTCTAAACATTTTTGTTCTGCAATTTCATTTATCCACCAAAAATTTTACACTCTAAAGAGACCAAGAAAAACATAGAGAACGACAGGAAGAATGTAACAGCTATAGACTTTAGTTGTGTATACAAGTAAAGCTTATAGGAAAATGGTTTTTGCAAACGTTTTAGAAAAACAGAGAGTGACCCGTAAAAAATTGCAGGTTATTTAGCTCTAGAATATAAGTAGCTGATTGTCAAGTACTCCCGAGGATTCAAAGATGGCGGGTTATGGATTCATCAACCTGATAATTCTTATGCTCTTGCTAATTTCACAATGCTACACTAGCTAGGACCAAACGCTCCATGGCCGGATTGGGCTTAATGTTTTAGTATATAGGCCGGCCCGAAGCCCCATTAAGTGAGTTGGGGTGGCATGTTTGCCACCTCTACTTACGAAACATAAGAGATATTGATCAATTGAGAATTAAATGTACTTCATTAAATGGATAGTTATGACAACATTTTGTCTTAAGTGATCCATCAACTATTTAATACTCATGAAAAACTGAAAGAAGATCTCTAATGTACAATCTCTTTACATTATGTTTTAAACCTGAACTATTAAAATAATGAAACTGTAAAATAAGAATACGTTAATGGCCCCCCAATTCAATGCGTTCTTATTCTGCTAGCTCCATAGAATTTAGATTCTATTTCGTTCCTGGTGGTCGGTACCTAAAGCCTAATATGGTTGGGCTTAAAGCTAGGAAAGTAGCAAACACAGATCGACAACTTGGAGCTAGCTAGCAACAATAATGCATGTTTATGAAAAGCTTCTTGAGGATCGATGACACATATACTGTACCGAACTACCTAGCCAGAATATTCTACCAATTCAAATTCTGTGATATACTGATATACAACAAGATGAGATTAGAAAGGAGCAGGAACAGCCGGGAATCAACCAGTTTCAACAACTGAGACACACTTTTGCCAAATCTGCACACTCTTAGCCAATGCCATGGAAGCTTTTGCTTTATTTCTCGGGTTCGCAAATTTCGCTAACCTACTGTGACAGCCATATCCCATCTGCACAAGGTTCTTGCAACAGTTCTTATTAAGAGGCTCGGTTTTGAACATACCGCGGTAAATCTCTTTAACATAAGTTAGGTTGAAGGTGTCTTCACATTGGTCTAAATTGTCATAATATCCACGGAACGGCTCTGGTGGAAACCCATACTCGATCCTAACTGGAGCGTAGGCTTCATCATCTTCAGAGCTAGCAGGGGTAATGGACTCATTGGGTAGATAGTCATAATCAGGAACTTGAGCTGCTGCAGATGACATGAGCAATGATACACTTGCAAAGACCAAACCAACCATGACAAATCTTGCCATGTTAAATTGAAGACAACTAACTTTAGATAAATGTCGGAGGAAATTAAATCTTTGCCATTTTTCTCGTGTTTTTATATTGTGCATCCATTCATGAATACATTCAAACCCAAATAATGTTTCAGTTGTTTTATTGAATTGATTTACGTTTACTCAAGTGAAACAATGTTTGGTTACATCTATTCATCCTAGATGGATATATATGATACTATGATAGGTTGGAATTGCAACGTTACTTGCAATGTTACTGCTAAACATGCGTTGATCAAGTGATACTGTTAAACATCCCACTCTTTTATGTTATTCTAAACATCCGCATAAACATAAAAGAGTGGGATGTTTAACAGTATCACTTGATCAAGTGATGTTAGTGCTAAACATCTTACGGAACTTATAGTTTTTCATTCCGATGTGTCGCATCCCACTCTTTTATGTTCTTCTCACGTCGGTTTGAAGATCTGATATTTATTCAAATCTCTAAATAATCATCTCTTTTAAATTTAGATACAAAACTAGCTACACTTTTTTATTATGATTGAAATTACCTTACACTTGTTGCACTTAGAGCATCTTTAGCAATGCTAGCCATTTTTTAGTCAAATTTTAGCTAAAGTAGCTAAAAAGTCATTTTAGCTATTCATTTTAGAAATACGTCTGCATCAATGCACTCTATTTTAACTAGTTTTGAATTTATGTTATTTTTTAAATAAAGATTAAATAGTTTAAATGTATTTATCAATTACATAAAATAATTTTAAATGAATGTTTTAAATTATAGAGAGCTTCATCTCGCTCTCTATGTTTAGGAGCGAGATAGCTAAAAGTTATAATGGAGAGCCATTTAGAGCATCTTTAGCAATACTAGCCATTTTTTAGTCAAATTTTAGCTAAAGTAGCTAAAAAGTTATTTTAGCTAGCCACTTTAGAATTACGTCTGCATCAATGCTCTCTATTTGAGCTAATTTTGAATTTATATTATTTTTTAAATGAATATTAAATATTTTAAATGTATTTATAAATTACATAAAATAACTTAAAATGAATGTTTTGAATTATAGAGAGCTTCATCTCGCTCTCTATATTTAGGAGTGAGATAGCTAAAAGTTATAATAGAGAGCCACTTAGGAGTTTGATGCAGCTGCTAAAATAGATAAAAAGCTAAACATTCTCTCCAAAATAGCTAAGAAGCCAAAATAGAGAGTCTGCTAAAGATACTCTAACTACTCAATACACACTACTTACTCATACACCACCCATTTAATTTCTCATTATAATATTTTACTAAATACACAACCCAAAGTACCTAAAATATCCTTAATCTTAAAAACCATGAAATATCCTATTATCTGACTGTATTAAGGCTATTATTTAATATGATTTGTATGTATCAGTAAATTGACGTTTTGTAAATGACCAGATTGATTACTTGTGTTAGTTATTGGGAAATCCATAAAGAGTTTTTTGGGTCCCTTCAAATAGATCTATGCTTAGAAATAGGTTTTGTATTATTTCATTCTCATCCACCAAGCACCTTGTTAATCAAGTATGAAATTATGAGCTGAACATTCAACCAAAACTATATCAGTTGTTTCTCCACAGTGGCGAAAGAACGAACTTGTCATTGGAGGGGCCAAACAAACTGACGATTACAAAGTTTTCTACCTATGATTGATTAGTCATAGATTTTAGAACAAAAAAAAAAGTAAAGTGGGAGTAAAATGATATGTTTTAAAAACATTTAATGCTATTGATTTTGAAATTCTAAATATTATGGTTTCTCACCCCATTTAATTACAATATATTTAAGAAAAATTAAATTAGATGGTTTCTAACTTTATTCTTATATTAAATGGGGAGGCCACCATGTATAGAAATTATCTAACTATTTATACATAATTATATAATAATATAAGTGTTCAAGTAAATCCAGAATATGTGTCAGACCCAAACTCTAGGTTACTTGACATAGTTGTAATAGGGTTTAGAATTAGAGATATTCTCAGAAATTGTTAATGCTCAAAGTCTGGCGGTAGCCAAACCTTCGTTTAACGCGGGTCCGGCGGGCGGACCGCTACTCTGTATACTTGGTGATTCCTGCTGGCTGCCAAATGAAAGACAGGGCGTCAGAGGGAGACCGCGCTGGGCGGTCTTCACTTCTCCGATGCCTAAGTTAGTTGATATATAGGCAGCACAATAATAAATGAGTAGTTAATGCGTAATAATGAAGAGAGAAGAGAGGACCTTTTATAGGTGAGGAGAGGTCTGATCTTCTCCTTGTTTTCGATGTGGGACTGATATGCTTCAGTTTCCCAGTTCCAGTAGCTTCTGATGCCGTCTTGGCAGAGTGCGTGGCGGCGCGTCAGCGTTGATCCCGGGGAACTCTTGTGCTCAGGCCATGGCCCGCCTGGCTGCCTATCTGTGGGTTACTCCTTTGACGGTAGTTGGTATCTCCGGCGGTACGATGAGTGTGTCTGATTATAGCTAATTATGCTTTGTAACGTACATGTAGGTACAAGTCCCCCAAGTCCCCAGTCAAGGAGGGCAATCTTGGTTGGGGAGTTGAATAGTGCGCGGTTAACACCTACCGCTGGATTGGATGGTTGGGGGATGGCGGATTGGTCTGCCTGCTCATCGGCGTTTCCCCCGCTACCGCTAGTCATGGTAGTTGTGATGGGATGACCTCTTGTTCAAGGGTTCCCACAGACGGCGCCAATGTTAATGCTCAAAGTCTGGCGGTAGCCAAACCTTCGTTTAACGCGGGTCCGGCGGGCGGACCGCTACTCTGTATACTTGGTGATTCCTGCTGGCTGCCAAATGAAAGACAGGGCGTCAGAGGGAGACCGCGCTGGGCGGTCTTCACTTCTCCGATGCCTAAGTCAGTTGATATATAGGCAGCACAATAATAAATGAGTAGTTAATGCGTAATAATGAAGAGAGAAGAGAGGACCTTTTATAGGTAAGGAGAGGTCTGATCTTCTCCTTGTTTTCGATGTGGGACTGATATGCTTCAGTTTCCCAGTTCCAGTAGCTTCTGATGCCGTCTTGGCAGAGTGCGTGGCGGCGCGTCAGCGTTGATCCCGGGGAACTCTTGTGCTCAGGCCATGGCCCGCCTGGCTGCCTATCTGTGGGTTACTCCTTTGACGGTAGTTGGTATCTCCGGCGGTACGATGAGTGTGTCTGATTATAGCTAATTATGCTTTGTAACGTACATGTAGGTACAGAAATATTCATAGATATTCGATTAATTGTACGATTAATTATCTTTCCTTGTACAACTCTGATTCTATGTCTTGTAATCCTCTATATAAATAGGCCCCCATTATCAATGAAAGTACGACTCAATTCTCTCACAATTCAATTTTCCTTAAACACGTTATCAGCACGAGCCCTAACCCTAGTTTCTAGAAGCCAAAAACCCAAAAATCCTTTTTTCCGTTCGCTGCCATTCGCTATGCACCTCTCCTACGCGCCCGTGTGCCTACTCCTGCTGCAACCCTCTGTCGCTACTCGCATGCCCTTGCAACACCGCATCCACCTAGCATCGGCTTCGACCAGGATTGAAAACCAGTTGCAATCCTAGCTTAGGATCAATAGCACATCTCTGCAGCCCAACATCGCAAGCCAGCAAGCAGCACACCGCGCTTGCCCAGCGCGCAACCAGCCAGCAACACAGCCCCTCGCGCCTTTCAGCAACTAGGATTGATAGCATTCTGTAATCCTATAACAAGGATCGAAACCACGCTGCAATCCTACAAATCGGTTCGCTTACACTAGGACTGAAGCTCGTTTGCAATCTTACAAGTCTGTTCGCCTAGGACTGAAGCTCGTCTGCAATCGTACAAATCTGTTCGCCTAGGACTGAAGCTCGTCTACAATCCTATAACCAGTGGCGGAGCCAGAATTTAAAGCTAACTGGGGCACAAATATAAAATATCAAAACATGAAAAATCTATAAATGAAATTCTATCTATTAAAATGATGATTGTTCTTGACGAGATTTCATATTTTAAAATTGTTTCTAAACATTTTCCTTATTTATGGTAGTAAAATGTTTTTCTCAATAAATGAAATCAAACAATCAAGTATCAAATCGGAACAAGATTTGATTTTTCTTGTAAATGTACTCCATATAAGAAAATATTTTATAATTAATTAATCCATTCAAAATTTGAAAAATACAACATACCAAAAAACAACAAGGTTTGATTTTTCTTTTAAAAGTATTAAATAAAGAAAATATTTTATAATTAATTAATCCATAGATCAACTAAGTTACTTAAATAATTAAAACAAAAATGCTGAAGCTAAGGAGAATCGAACCCTGAAAGGGTTTCAGGGCAAAAAGAAGTCTTCCCGCTGCACCATGATGGCAACTTAGGATGTTCATTAACTAAATTTTATTTATATGTAAACATTTAGTGGGTCCCGTGACCCACCGTTAGGGCTGTCAATGGGTCGCGTCGGGTTAAGGTATTTGTCGTGTCACAAAAGACAAACCCAAACCCAACCCATTTAATAATCGTGTCGAAAATTTAAACCCAAACCCAACCTATTTATTAAACGGGTTACCAATTTCTAACCCGCTTAACCCATTTAATAAATAGGTTGTGTCATGTTGGACAAAATGACCCATTTAAGGGTTAACACTGCGACCCATTTAACTAAAAAATTGCATAAATTAATTAAATTCACTAAAAACTCCATAAGATGAAGAATATAAATAATGATATATAATTCATAAATAATTAAATCCAATAATGATGAAGCAAAATATTTCAAATTGTCCAATCCTAGGATCAAATACTCTCAATGTCCAAAATTTCAAGAAGAAGTATAGCATAATCGGGTTATACGGGTTCACTTCGTGTTGGCAGGTTGACCCGCGGTCGACCCGTTTATTAAATGGGTCATGATGGGTTGACCCGCGGCTGACCCGCTTTTTAATCGTGCGGGTTCAACCCGCTTTATTTCGTGCGGGTTTCGAGTCGTGTCGGAATTGACAGCCCTACCCACTGTGCCCCTATGTGGCTCCGTCACTGCCTACAACGAGGATCGAATACTCTCTGCAATCCTAAGAGGTATGTTTTACTAAAGGTTCCTGTTTTTGAAGTTTTTATTATTTTTCTCTTCTTTTTCTCGGGGACTTGCAAACTCCCTTCTTCTACCCCCCTTTCTTAATCATAGGGGAGACCTAATTAAGCCGAACTGTGGGGGTTCGTGCTCACTCCAAGCTTGGAGCTTGTTGAGAACTCCAAACTTAGAGTTTGTAGAGAATTTAAGATCGATCACTTACGTCATTGTTTCGATCTAATCCAATACCTCTTGGAATTGAATTTTTTGGAAGCGATTATGCTAAGAAATTCCTAATTTCTTGGAAGCAACAACGCTCAGAAATTTTATATGTTTTCGTGGTAGCTTTTTCCGCTCCGAAACAAACCCTTTTTCTTGTTCTCTTTCAGGATGAGTAACCTGAACAAACTGGACTTTACTCCATTTAGAACAACTGGCTCTGAATATCACATATGGATTCGTGATGTCCGCCAGCATCTCAAGGCCGATGGAATCTTGGATACGATTCTCGTGCCTAGCCAGGACGTGCTAACTGTTGAGCAAGCTCAAGCTTTGGAAGCAAATAGAGCAGCCTTAGAGGCAAATAAGGGGAAAGCCATCATCCTAATGACTCGTCATATGGATGATTCTAGGGCTGGCAATTTGGGCCGAAGCAACCTAACTAGCCGTATTTCGAACCGGCCCGAACCGATTTGGGCCGAAAACTCGGCCCACCGACTTTCGGCTCGGCTCAGCCGTACCGTTTGGCTGCCTTCGACTCGGCTACGGTATGAAGTTTTACATACCGTCAGTATACCGTACCGACCATATATCCTCTACATACCGAAGCATATACAAAATCCATAAAACTTTGTAGGAGGCAGGGTTCGAACCCCAGACCCCATACACAGAGGCTTTGCTCCCAACCACCGAAGCAAGAGCTGCTCTCATTATAATATGTACAAATGTTATATTTATTATGTCTTATGCGAACAGAATTAAAATAAAAGAGAGGCAAGATTTGAACCTCAAACCTCATGTACAAGAGCTTCGCTCTCAACCACTAGAGCACAAGTTGCTCTCGTTGTTATCCATACAATTTTTATATTTATTCTATCTTAAGCGATATATTAAAACAAAACCAAATATTTATCCCTTTCATCGTGTTGTACATCACCCATTGCATCATCTTCCACCTCCTTCCAATAAACCCAGATCCGTCCCCATTCTTCCACCTCCTTCCTACAAACCCAGACCCATATGGCCATGTTCACAATCTCACACTTTCACAAATCGACGGATACATGCAAAGCATTCCCAGCCAAAAAGGTATTGAATCAACATGCCAAACTGTGTTCCCCAGTCACCAACATGATTACGCCGAACAACTTCAACTTTGGAAAACTCAAGCATCTCGAATGCAGTTCTCTTTCCCTCAATCTTAGACCATGTCCATGGCATTGTTACATTGATAGTCTCCGAATTTCACAGCCGAAGGAACAAAATGCAGATCTCACACTTTTTAAGCTGCAGATCTCCTACAATCTTCCAGGAATGAACAATCTCAGTACCTAATTCCATGATTTCCGTTGAGTTTTTTAGGTTGCAGATCTCTGATTTCTTCTATTTCTTTGTTGTATCATCTTCTTTCTTCTCCTCCAGATTTCACTTGGAACTATCGGCTGAAAACTCAAAACCGATCGATGCCAACCGAGATCTCGGTTACCGATAGCCGGTATACCGATCAAGTCGGATCAGTATCGGTTTGAGAATTGGATTACCGACACAATCGGTTCGGTTGACGGTTGAGGCAAAAAGGCTTCGGTTTAGTACCGAATCCAGCCCTAGATGATTCACTCCAGCCCTCGTTGTTATCCATACAATTTTTATATTTATTCTATCTTAAGCGATATATTAAAACAAAACCAAATATTTATCCGTTTCATCGTGTTGTACATCACCCATTGCATCATCTTCCACCTCCTTCCAATAAACCCAGATCCGTCCCCATTCTTCCACCTCCTTCCTACAAACCCAGACCCATATGGCCATGTTCACAATCTCACACTTTCACAAATCGACGGATACATGCAAAGCATTCCCAGCCAAAAAGGTATTGAATCAACATGCCAAACTGTGTTCCCCAGTCACCAACATGATTACGCCGAACAACTTCAACTTTCACTACTAGAATTTTGTTCATAGACATCGGTTCTGGACCGATGTTAAACTAATTTTCGACCGATGTCTTAGTGGGTGTAGAGAAAAGTATAGACATCAGTATAAGCGCGTTTTCAACCGATGTTCCAGACAACAACCAACATCGATTCTAAAAAACAAATCGATGTATAATCGTTATAATCATCATATTTTTGTATGTTAGGTATGTCTAATTCTTCATATTTTCACATTTTATGCTTAAAAAAAATATATGTCGAACAATATCTACTTGAACATTTGCATCGATTTCTATTCCAAAAGCGATGTCCAGTACACTTGTAGACATCAGTTCCCATGAGTATTGTTTGTTCGTGGTCATTTTTACATGTAGGTTGCTACATTATTTTCCTAGGAACGATGTCTGTATCTTTATTCTACATCGTGTTTTTATTCAGAAATGATGTTTGTTTTGAGACTGAACATCGTTTTCAATTAAATAAACCGATGTTCAACGGTATTATTTACGTCGACTATGTTTATTCAAACTGATGTGTTAGTTCATTGAAGACATCGTTTATTATTTCCAAAACCGATGTTCACCTTTTGACCACACATCGGTTTACTCTATGGTAGGTGATTTGTATGTTCATAATAGATTACGGTTTGGTGATTAGAAATCGATGTGCAGTAATTTTGATTACATCGATTTTGAGTTACAATTCGATATATTGATAATCATAGGACATCAATTTCATTTTTGATACTGATTTCTAATCTCTCAACAGACTTCGTTTTCCTTGGCATTACTGTTTTATTATGCTTTAATACACTTCACTTCACTTTGACAAGTATGATGTGAAAACTTTGCATTTAGCTATTGCTGGGAAAAAAATTGCATTTCTCATCATCCAAAATAAGGGGCTTTCCCATTAATTTTCTTTCCAAATTCATGATTCAACATAATTCACAAAATAAACCCCTAAACTTACAAAAGCTAGCTTGGAAACATACGAGCAACAATGTACAAAAGTTCCACACCAAGCTTTGCTTCAAAGCCAAAACTAGCTAGCCTTACTACAAAAAACATCTTCGCAGTCACATTCCTACATCAAACTCTGTATATAATCAGCCACTTCAATGCGCACCTCGTCAATTTGATCAGGGGATGTGACACCATTGATAGGGTCAGAAAACTCTGCTACAAGTTCATCTGCAACCTGGAATACTCTAAACTCTTAGACTTACAATAAGATTTCAATGAGAACTTGTATAATCTGAAAAATTGAATGGCTGTAACTGAGCTAATGGCACTTGCATGCCAATAATACAACTCCTCAAAGGATTGACCATGAAATGAAGGTATATTATAAGCTATAACTTCATACAGCTTATCAGTTAATAACATGCAGCAGACAACTTAACACTTAAACAACTGGTTATCTTTTGAAAATGACTGTTCATGCACAAAGGGACACAAAACTTGGATAAGATGAGTTTTTGTATCCTTAAAACCACGGATAACTCCTTGAAGAACCAAAGATGCTACAACTGCAGAAGCACCAACTTTATGAGTAATCAAACAGAGAGCTCAAAAAAGAGCAATCTCTCACTTCCCTATGACCTAAATTGATGTAGTTTAGTGACTTTATATCTTGAACATGTGGTTTGGTGTGAGTCTTAGTGACTCCCAGATCAATCAATGAGTTAGTCACTTTCCTGTTATATGGAAGATGCTACACTTTAGCAAACCCCACATTAACCAAGTGGGAATGCAATGGTGTGGTGCATATACTAGCTCTGCCTGGACCACTGTGACAATAACCAAAGGAGAAACAGACAAAAACATTACAAATTTCCCTTCTAGATATCTATTCCAACTTTACATGATAACACAGAAGCAATGCAAATTTTCTCTTAAAAAGATAAGAACAAAGGTTTTTGAGATTTGTTCAAAACAAGCTAGAGAAACAATTGGAGAAGTGAAGCAGGTTGAAAGATTTAGAATAAAGCAAATACAAGGTAGGGAGGTTCAAAATGAATAACAGTAACATATATATGGTACAATGGTAGTACAGCAACGCATTTCAAATCCTCCATGCCAGGACCTACATTGATCCAAGAAAATGGATGCTTTACATTAATGTGATTCCGACTACTCCGGAAATATGTTTACCAAGGCAGAACTTTCAGTAAATCTGATCCGTTTGAATTTTGCCCAAGCAACTAAACATATACTGCCACTTAAAAAAGAACTTATCTTTTAGCTCAGTTCATTCCCTAGTCTCAAATTGCTGATCCGTATAGCATGTGATCCAAGTACACTAATTCAACTGCTAACCCAAAAAGATTGTGCAGATCCAAAAGCATAACTCCAGGTACAACAAAGTTAAGCCAACAAATCCATAGCAAATATAAGATTCAGTCTTTTTGCTATAAAAAAAAAAAAAAAGATTAACAGTATGACCCCAGCTACAATTGTAAACTAAAATTTGAAGGAAAAAAAAGATTAACATACCATAACTAATGATTGAACAAGAATAGAAGCGAATTGGTATACTCACAGATAAGATATTTTTATTTGGATTTAGGGGTTGTTACCTGGCCATATCCAATATCAACTCCATAAACAAACAATGCACCATACTGAAGTAAACAGTCGGTAAATCCACCAGTTGACCAGCATGAATCAAGAGCTACTTTGCCAGTAATATCGATAAATAGCAGCTTCTAACTTATGTCCTGCTCTGCATATACAAAACAGAGGAACAAATTAGCATAACAGGTCTTACCAAAGTTCGAGCATAAAATGACACAAGTAGCTGTCAAGTGTTTACAAATGAACAACATAACTGAACAATGCTCTTGAAATGAGGATCCTGAAATCCAGCTTACCTACCAATGTTGGAATAAAACACATACTACTTGTTCGTTACAAGAGTTGATTAGTCTGTAAATGTGAAAAATTAAGAAGACGTAACTCAAGGCTACAAAACTGAATATAATCATTACAAGAGTTGATTAGTCTTCTTGTTTTAGGCATATGCCAGTCTCTTCTTCCACCTGGAGTGTTATAATAAGAATAATGTAACTTAGCTTTAGGTTAAAGTTGTAAAACTTGCATCTTACACTTAGTACTTGACTGTTGATTATCAAAAGAAGCAGAAAACAGTCAAACAAATAAAATTTCAAAAGATTCTAAAAAGCAACATACTCAGGATCGATAGAAATATACAAAGACAAGTAGGAAAAATAAAAGTATTGAACAAGGCATATTTGCATAAGCAAGAACAAGCAGTAATGAATCTCAAGAGTACCTTGTAAAGAAACTAGATTGGTTTTTCTGAGGACGAAACAAAAAGGAGAAAACCAGTACCAAGTTAAAGAGAGGAAAAATATATAAACAAGTAATAAAACTCTCCAAGACACAGGGGCCGGAGGAAAAGCATATTATTGATCACTAAAAAGCTTATGGTTTTGTGGTGATGATGGATATGGATAGCCATGAACTATAACCAACCACCCGTCTTTTTTGGCTCAAGCAACCATCATATATTATTGGAACAATAATCTTTTTAATAAACCAAAACCATAGCTTGTGGTTTAGAAGGAATCTAAATTAATTTTCAGCTGATTACATGAACTTTCCAAAATACAAGCAGAAAGAGATATGACACAGCAAATATACATGGCATTATACATATATACATATTGAGAGAGAGAGAGAGAGAGACCTCACGGATTGCGGTGCCGAGAAAATCACCCTTGTCATCATCCAACATTCCAGCAGGCAACTCCAGTATGATCCTTCCAACAGGTACTCTAACCTTCGATATGCAACAATTTTTAATAGGGTTTGATTACATGGAAGTACAATGCCGTAATTTCTTTTTGTGATAATATAGGAATTAGGATGAACGTGATTTTCCGATTTAAGTAAAGCATCATAATGTCATAACAGATACTCTAAAACACCAAAATGAAATGAAGAGCTACCTGTTCAGTAAGAACAGCATAAGCCTTGCCCTCCGATTCCAAAAGTATAAGCACAGCTACAGCCGGTCCGCGTGCAAACACAATACCTGGAACCTAAATATGTTTTAGTTTCACAACAAACAAATCAACAACTATGGCCACCAAAATATACCATTAGAATAAAAAAGACAAGTATGTATATGACTAGATACCTTTTCCCCTGTTTCTTTATCAATCACATCTGCTTCAAACTTCAGAAACCCAATCCTCTTTCCAAACATATCCACACCCTATTATAACCCAGCTGATCAGTTCCAAGACTATGAACTTATCAAAACCAAATCAATTCAACCACTTTAAAGAAGGACTGGATCACCTGAATTAGAACTCGTTTCAGAGCCAAAGAACCGTCGCTTAGAATCCCAGTTTCACTCTCCATGTTCTTCAGCCACTGCTTAAACAAAGACGAATCAATAGCGCTCCTGCAACGTTTTACCATCATTATGAATACTTGGGTTCAGTTTATATCCGAAGTTTTAGACTTTTCTGAAGAACAAGGAAGGGAAAAGCGTGACTGGCCTGAACTGGGAGGAGGAGATGTGGGGGGCGGCGACGATCTGGACGGGCTCGGCGGCGAGTTGACTCGGGAGAGTGAGGGAGTGAGTCAACGGTGGCGGGTCGGATGACATTTTGCAGGAGAAGGATCGAAGGGCGAGGAGTGTTCTGGGGAGTGTGAGTGTGAGTGTGGTTCTGGGGATCAACGACATGGAAGCTTGAACGAGCTTGCTACAACCAACGGGGAGCAAGTGCCCATCTCAATAACAATGCAACACCCAAAACAGATCACAATGTTGGCCAAACAAGATCATAACTTAGTCCAAAAATGGCAAAATAAAACTTGGTCAGAAGAAACTTACTTGTAATCAATCCCAACCAGCACAGAGGCTCCAAGAGATACGAATACCCACCATGGCCTACAAAAATTCAAAAGTAAATAAATAATCTAAAATTAAATAAAAAATCCAACTATAAATTACAATTGGGACTATGTATGACATTTCTGGAGTAGCCAAGTTCTTGGTAGTTATGTGTATTCAACATATATAATGGTCTAAAGTATCTAAAACTAAAAAAAAACCTGATATATAGAAAAATACAAGCAGTTCAAATAACAAATCTAGATTAGTGGTACCTGCAGATGTAATCAAATTTTGAGCATATATGCTTTCAATTAAAATGACCTGAGAAAAGGAAAAGTACCTGAAGAAGCAACTCGAGTTGCAAAAAAAGACACTGAAGCTTTGTGAAGTAGATTTTCAAATTCAATCTTTTCTATCAAGTAACCTGCAGTTGACAAAAGAAAGTGCTAAAATAATGAAAGAACAAAACATATGTACAAATAACACATACAAATGAGCAGCTTAATCCAGCATCCTCACAATCAAAACAAAACATTTGAAATAAAAAGATTAGGTTTTGATTCAATTGAGCTAAAAGAAATCAGAAACAGAGAGAGACAGAGCCATTACGTAGTCCCTGAAAGCCAGCCCAACTTCCATGCTTCGGAGAATCTCCTCTGTCAGCTCCAAAGAGACCTTATCTTCTCTTTCTGGTCCACCTTTTCGCACCCAAAATTGGAAAATCAAATCCCTAATTCTCTACTGATTGAGATCAAATTTGAAGACGAAAGCTTTGAAATTTCGGTTATCTGCAATTTGGGGAATGCTTGACATTGCTTATTGCTCCATCTTATTTCGAGGAATCGGAAATTTCAGAGCAGCCCTTCGTCTCCTGCCACAGTCCCGCCGTCTCTAACCTCTGGACAAGGTTGGGTTTCTTTTGCCTTAAAACCCCGACTTAGCGGTTTAAGGCTGCAACGGCTACAAGCCATGAAATCGATGTAGGTCCTCATGTTTTCGCCCAAAATCAAACAAACTTCACAAATGAAAACATGGAAGAGCAAAAAATAAAAAGAGGGGCTCGAGTAAATGACCTGCTTGTCGATCACAACTCTGAATAGTCGCTCAACTCCCCAAATGCAATCGCTCACAAGCTAAAGAAGAACAATGAACCACAACGAACAATCAAGAGCTAAAAAGACTGAAATCAAATCCATATGAACGAACAAAAGCTATGAATAAGCTGAGAAGCCTATTCATAAACACAACAAATCTCCCACAAGCCTGATACCATCAACAAGTAAAACGACTGAAATTGACTCTATCATTTACATATATAGAACTAGAACAATACGTACTAAGATTACTTCGTCTCCGACCGGCGACTCCTAGAATCCTTCGACAGGCAAATCATTCGAATCCCACAACAGAGTCGTTCTCTGAAGTGAGTCTCGCCGACTGGCCGCCGCTCTCTTGCTTCGATTCTAGAGGCTAAGACGGAACGGCGCTGTTTAGAAATGCTTCGATGAATAAGCTGAGGACAGACTGGACAGAGTCGATGCCGGACTGGACGGAGTTGATGCCGAAGAAGCTGAGGACGTAGATGAAGGAAGGAAGGGAGGAGATGGAGGTAGGGTTTGGGAGGAGATCCAGTTTGGGGTGAGTTCAGAATGAAGGCGAGTTCGAGTGAGATGGAGGCCGCGCGAGAGCTTAGGGTTTTCTGTCCAACTTTTGGGATCGGGCTTTAATTTTTTTTTCTAAGTGTGAAAGTTTTTAGATTTAGTACCCGCTTCTTCAATTCACTTAAAACACTTAGCGCGTTTTGCAAAAATAGGTTCCCGCAAATTTTCAAACAAAACTTTTAACACCGGTCATTTTAAGACCCGATGTTAATGATATACATTTAAATCGGTATTTTTGTAAAACGATGTTAGATTAGGTTTTTACATCCTGTGCAAGTCTGACCGATTTAAAACATGCGATGTCTATGAACAGATTTCTAGTAGTGTTTGGAAAACTCAAGCATCTCGAATGCAGTTCTCTTTCCCTCAATCTTAGACCATGTCCATGGCATTGTTACATTGATAGTCTCCGAATTTCACAGCCGAAGGAACAAAATGCAGATCTCACACTTTTTAAGCTGCAGATCTCCTACAATCTTCCAGGAATGAACAATCTCAGTACCTAATTCCATGATTTCCGTTGAGTTTTTTAGGTTGCAGATCTCTGATTTCTTCTATTTCTTTGTTGTATCATCTTCTTTCTTCTCCTCCAGATTTCACTTGGACCTATCGGCTGAAAACTCAAAACCGATCGATGCCAACCGAGATCTCGGTTACCGATAGCCGGTATACCGATCATGTCGGATCAGTATCGGTTTGAGAATTGGATTACCGACACAATCGGTTCGGTTGACGGTTGAGGCAAAAAGGCTTCGATTTAGTACCGAATCCAGCCCTAGATGATTCACTCCATCCCTCGTTGTTATCCATACAATTTTTATATTTATTCTATCTTAAGCGATATATTAAAACAAAACCAAATATTTATCCGTTTCATCGTGTTGTACATCACCCATTGCATCATCTTCCACCTCCTTCCAATAAACCCAGATCCGTCCCCATTCTTCCACCTCCTTCCTACAAACCCAGACCCATATGGCCATGTTCACAATCTCACACTTTCACAAATCGACGGATACATGCAAAGCATTCCCAGCCAAAAAGGTATTGAATCAACATGCCAAACTGTGTTCCCCAGTCACCAACATGATTACGCCGAACAACTTCAACTTTGGAAAACTCAAGCATCTCGAATGCAGTTCTCTTTCCCTCAATCTTAGACCATGTCCATGGCATTGTTACATTGATAGTCTCCGAATTTCACAGCCGAAGGAACAAAATGCAGATCTCACACTTTTTAAGCTGCAGATCTCCTACAATCTTCCAGGAATGAACAATCTCAGTACCTAATTCCATGATTTCCGTTGAGTTTTTTAGGTTGCAGATCTCTGATTTCTTCTATTTCTTTGTTGTATCATCTTCTTTCTTCTCCTCCAGATTTCACTTGGAACTATCGGCTGAAAACTCAAAACCGATCGATGCCAATCGAGATCTCGGTTACCGATAGCCGGTATACCGATCATGTCGGATCAGTATCGGTTTGAGAATTGGATTACCGACACAATCGGTTCGGTTGACGGTTGAGGCAAAAAGGCTTCGGTTAAGTACCGAATCCAGCCCTAGATGATTCACTCCAGCCCTCGTTGTTATCCATACAATTTTTATATTTATTCTATCTTAAGCGATATATTAAAACAAAACCAAATATTTATCCCTTTCATCGTGTTGTACATCACCCATTGCATCATCTTCCACTTCCTTCCAATAAACCCAGATCCGTCCCCATTCTTCCACCTCCTTCCTACAAACCCAGACCCATATGGCCATGTTCACAATCTCACACTTTCACAAATCGACGGATACATGCAAAGCATTCCCAGCCAAAAAGGTATTGAATCAACATGCCAAACTGTGTTCCCCAGTCACCAACATGATTACGCCGAACAACTTCAACTTTGGAAAACTCAAGCATCTCGAATGCAGTTCTCTTTCCCTCAATCTTAGACCATGTCCATGGCATTGTTACATTGATAGTCTCCGAATTTCACAGCCGAAGGAACAAAATGCAGATCTCACACTTTTTAAGCTGCAGATCTCCTACAATCTTCCAGGAATGAACAATCTCAGTACCTAATTCCATGATTTCCGTTGAGTTTTTTAGGTTGCAGAGCTCTGATTTCTTCTATTTCTTTGTTGTATCATCTTCTTTCTTCTCCTCCAGATTTCACTTGGAACTATCGGCTGAAAACTCAAAACCGATCGATGCCAACCGAGATCTCGGTTACCGATAGCCGGTATACCGATCATGTCGGATCAGTATCGGTTTGAGAATTGGATTACCGACACAATCGGTTCGGTTGACGGTTGAGGCAAAAAGGCTTCGGTTTAGTACCGAATCCAACCCTAGATGATTCACTCCAGTACAAGTGTATGAATGAAGAAGACCCCACAAGGCTGTGGGTCTCACTCGAAAAAAGATTTGGCAACGTCCGTGACTCCCTGCTTCCTGACCTAGAAGTGAGATGGCATAGTCTCCGCTTCTGTGATTTCAAGTCAGTTCTTGACTACAACTCGGAAGCAATTCGCATTAAATCCTTAATGGAATTCTGTGGTAAAGAGATCACAAATGCGATGTTGATTGAGAAGACTCTCTCTACCTTCCCTGTCTCTGCATTGATAGTTGTTAAGAACTATCTCATCGATGTTACTGCAGGACGGATCACAAGGTTTCATGAGCTCATTGGAGCTATGAATGTCGCTGAAAAGGATGACAACAGCCTTGTGAAGAACTATAATTCGAGATCCATGGAAACAGAGCATATTCCGGAATCCAATTATAGTCGCACCCCTAAGAGAGGGCGCCCCCTAAGAGAGGGCGCCAAGAGCGAAACCCTAATCTTAGGGATACTTCTGGACGTTCTGGTCCATACAATAGCTCTACTTGGGAAGGTAACTGCCAAAATAGGCGAACACGGAACCGAAGAGGTCAACGTGGAAAGAGAGAAGGAGGCAACCCCTCTGGCCATGTTGGTGGCGCCACCAACACTAAGAGCCATCTAAATGACGCTTTCAAAGCGCCTGAATCAATGGAGTCTGAGCAAAGAGATGTATGTTCTCGATGTGGAGTATCCGGTCATTGGGCACACATTTGTAGAGCTCGAAAAGAAATTGTCACCGCCTACAAAACATATCGTGAAGCAAGAGAAGCTCACTATGTGGAACAAGAAGATCAAGAAGATGATCTAGAGTGAAGGGTTAAAGACTACAAATTTGGCTGGGATCAATAGATCGCCAATTCTGTTAAGTCTTTATTTTTCCAAGAGATGTAATAGGCAATTGCCATATACTTTGTAGTAAATGCCATTGGTTTAGTTTTTCTTCACATAGGCTCATCCAAAATAAGTATGATGTCTAGGAAGGTTTTGAGATAAGTGGTACTAAAGCGAGCTTTCCTCCACCGACATCTCTTTACTCACCTGGTCATATTTATTTTGGAGTTACCGAAAGAAGTCAAGCGACTACCTTTGTTTTACATTAGCTAGCATTTGGATTAGATTCTCCTAATGGTTAATAGACAATGATGTACTCCGTTGGATTAGATTCTCCTAATGGGTTTCGAGTTCTTTTCATTATGACTCAATTTTGATTCTGAGCATATTACTTTGTGACTACGATGGCTAGGCCATCAGTATTAATTCAAGGACATGGAATAGCCCAAGTTCCCCTTGCCAAAAGACACCTTGATTACTGTCACAAAAGCTCTCTACGCTCATAGGGCAAATCGCACCTATGAATAGCCAACGGATTTCATGCGAAAACGCATGTACAGAACTGAAATGAGTTCCTTTGCAATACCTCTAATGATTGCGAACAAAGGCGCATCTTAGAGAAGTTTATGTGTCTCTCTAGTGGACTCTATGTCACTATTCGAGCTATTAAATCCAATAAAACTTATGAGAGAAGATCTCTTGGATTTAGACACATAATGGCTTTGTCACGACAGGATAGGTCATCCTAGTCATGATGATCCGTCTACTAAAGACTTCACACGGACATCTATTTTCTCGAGCGAAACGAAGGATGAATCAAAAGTTGATTCTTGGACTAAGTGTGACCGCCGCCGCCGTCCACCACTAGCCTAGGGCTGGTATTGTCCTTATCCATGACGTCGTGGATAGCGTACATCATGCTGATGACGCCCCAGGTGATGTTGCAATCACCAACTTTTCTTCAAATAGCGTTTCAGACGCTCAAGCCCAGCCAAAATTCTCATTGGTTGCTTCTAAAGCCTCTCGCTCGTTTTACAAAGCCGTTCCTTAGGGAAATTAGGACTGAGACCGTCCTATGCAAAGGATATGAAAATACTCATTTTATTCTTACATAGAACCGATGGGGATTCTATGGACTGATTCAACTAACTTGCGGACGTTTAAATATCTCATGATGTTGGTTGACACGAAAACACGCTGGTCACGTGTTGTGCCATTTTCCACTTGTATTAATGTTGCTTGTGCTACACTCCTAGCACATATCATATGACAACGGGCTCACTCCTCGAATCATCCTATTCAGTCAATTGAATTTGACTATGCTAGAGAGTTTACATCGAAGACTTTCGATGGTTATTGCAATGGGATTGATGTTGGACATCATATTCCCATGTACACACCCAAATGGTCTGGCGGAAACGACTACGATGGTGGTCAGGACATTGGTAATGCGCACCAATCTCCTTATATCCGCTTGGGGTGATGCAATATCGCATGCAACTATGCTAATTCGTTTACGACCTACTGCCACTCAATCTACCTCTGCGTCACAGCTAGTGACTAGGTACAAGTATTTCGTACTTACGCATATTTGAGTGTGCCATTTATGTGCCAATTGCGCCGCCACAGTGCTCTATGATGGGTCCTTACAGATGAATGGGCAACTACGTTGGATTTGAGACTCCAACAATCGTCCTCCACTTAATGCCCTTGCAAGGCGATCTCATTACCGCTAGATTTGCGGGTTGTCACTTTGATGAGACAGTCTTCCCGTCGTTAGGGGGAGATAAGAACACGGATGTTTAGCAAGAACGACATGAATTGTCGTGGCTTGTCCCCACTATGTCTTATCTCAATCCCCGTTAAAGTGACGAGATCACATATATCTGCTGCAAACATGCCTACAAGGAAGGACGTCCTTACGAGAGGACGTAGTGCCACCCTACACGGAGGTAGGCATGGCGCCAACGCCAAAGAGAGTGGCACTCTGGCGTTATAGGCCATGGCCTCAACTAGGATGCGTGGGAGGCCCGTGGGTTCGAAGGATACTTTGACACATTCCAATCCTTTGATCATCAAGATTCAAAATCCGTCTCATGAGTATCTTCCTGATTATGGTTATCGTTAGGGGCGCCTCAACATCAGAACCTATTCCTGAGAATATAGAGCTCTACGAAAATTACACTAATGTACATGAGACGTGGGATAGAAACTCCATCATAATTGATGATGTAGTTGCGCATGAGTTTGTTGAGTCGGATGATATCGAACCACGCTCCGTTGATGAATGAATGCCAACGTAGAGAAATTTAGCCTAAATGGAAAGATGCGATCCGGGTTAAGTTGGATTCTCTAACGAAGAGGAAGGTTTTTGAGCCAGTGATGCCGACACCTCCTGACATAAAACCTATTAACTAATGGGTCTTCGTTAGAAATCGTGTTGAGAAAAAGAGATGGTAATCTCGCCTTATGGCGCAAGGCTTCTCACAAAACGCCTTGGAATCTACTACGATGAGACATATTCTCTGGTAATGGATGCCATTACACTCCACTACCCTGTCAGTTTGGTAGTTTCCGAATAACTGACTATGCAGCTTACGAATGTGGTCACTACGTATCTATATGAGGATCTAGATATGGAATATACATGAAGGTTCATGGTGGACTTCATTTACCCAAGTCAAGTGGCTCTAGACCACGGAGCACGTTTTACAAAGAGGTTGAAATGCTCACTAAAAGTGACTACTTGATTGGGAAGGGATATGCCCGCACGTTTCCATAACAAGTTTCGAATTTCATCGCGGTTCATGTTAGACATGATCTTCATTGGAAGCCCTTAAAGAGTTAAGGGAAACCGCTGAACACTTGAAATCCAATTTTGAGATGAAGGATTTCGGGAGAACACGATTATGTCTCGGTTTGGAACTTGAGCATCGTGTTGATAGATGCTTAGGCATTTTGACAAGGTCAAGCCTTCAAGCACCCCCATGATCGTCCGTAGTCTTGATCCTGAAAAGGGTCCTTTTCGTCCGAAGAATGATAAAGAAGATGTGCTAGAGGCAGAAGTGCCTTACTTAAGTACAATAGGCGCATTATTGTGCATAGCTCAATGCACAAGACCGGACATCTCATTTGCAGTGAACTTGTTAGCTAGTTATAGCTCTGCGCCAACGCGACGCCATTGGATTGGTGTAAAAGATATCTTTCGATACTAGAGATGTACGACTGATATGGGTTTGCTTTATCCCTACAGAGAGATGATGGATTCAGACCCATCACACACCAGGAACGCCGCCAACACCGGCGTGCGTCCACTATCCCCATCCCAAAACAACATGTGTTTTGGAAGGTTTTGCTGATATTGGGTATCTCTCTGACCCACACAAATGTCATTCCCAAACTGGTGAAGTGTTCACCATGGGTAAAGATCGTGATATCTTGGAGGTCTACAGAATAGACCTTAGTCGCTATATCCTCGAACAATGCAGAGATTATTGCTCTTCACGAAATGGTTCGTGAATGAATATGGATTGGATCCATAATTATGCATGTTCGAACAATTGTAGTTTGAAGTCTACCACAGATGAGCCTACAAGCATTTAGGATAATGCTGCCTGTTTTGAACAAATGAAGTAATGCTACATCAAAAGCGACAACACCAAGGATAATCAACAACAACAGACTCTCCTCAAGATCAAAGTGAACGAGGTTTAATTTGAGGACAGTGTGGCAGGCTTGCTCACTAAGTCATTGCCTAAATTCCACTTTCGAGAAACATGTTGGTAGCATCGTTTGCGGAAGTTATCCGAACTCCCATGACCGTAGTCATCAGGGGGAGATGTCTACATGTATGTGTTAATGCTTGGATCCGTGGGGATCTAATTAACGATAAGTAGAGAGAGAGAGTGTGTGTGTGACACAAGCGAAGTATAGTGGTTCATTTCCCGCCTTAGCGGGAAACTACGTCCACTTGAATGTTTAACTAGTGTGTTCGGGCCTTGCGGCCCAAAGGGATTACAAAAGATGTAATGGGATGGATGTTTAAGTGGGAGGAGGCATTCCTTTTATAGGTGAAGGAATGCTTCTCCTTTACATGGTTTTCGATGTGGGACAAGCAAACAACTATTCTAGTATAGAAATGTCATATTGTGGAGGCAACTTGGCAAGGCCGGAAAGGTGGCTTCCCGGCGACGGATTTACGACTTTCGGATACCGTAGCGTAGCTTGAACATAGGGCTACAAGATGCAAGTAGCAGTTGGGCCTCACCATGGCTTGTGGGTGTCCCAAAGAGGGTATTAATTATGCTTGGTGAGATAGTAAACTAGCCTTGCTAGTAGAGGTATCTACAAGTCCCCGAAGTCCCCAAGTAAGAGGAGCTTCTTGGTTGGGGAGTTATATACATGATGTCACCAAGCATAAGTAACCGGGCGGCACGGAGCCCCTACAAGTCCCCGAACTCCGTAAGCAAGAAGGGACTCATTAACCTGCACAACAAAGGCAAAAAACAGGCATGTGTAGAATGCTCGTTGCATTGGGCAACAAATGTGAGTTGCATTGATATGCGTTGGCATATATGAACGTATGGGGTGCGTGATACATGGTCGTGTGAGCATATGGATTGCATATGATAAATGTGTGACGCGTGCAAGGAGACGAACGAAGTCGAGTTTGACGGGGTTACACTAGTGAGATGTAAGTTACATGAGTGCCGCGAAGGTATGCATTTGTAACTCCTGAACGATGACCGCGCGTACGGTTTGTGTCTGTTTGGTTTTCGGTCGTGTTAATGGAACGCGAAAAGAATTTGATTTGTCGCGGTCGGTAAACGACAAATGGTAGAAAAATTCAATGTTCCATTAACGTGTGGTGTGTCGAGTAGACATGAGCATAAAGCTCGAGGATTGCCGGGAAGGCATGAGCGGAAAGCTCGTGAGCGGGAAACTCGGGGTTGCCGGGAAGGCATGAGCGGGAAGCTCAAGGGTTGCCGAGGAGGCATGAGCGGAAGCTCGTGGGTTGCCGGGAAGGCATGAGGGGAAGCTCGTGGGTTGCCGGGGAGGCATGAGCGGAGGCTCAAGGGTTGCCGGGGAGGCATGAGCGGGAAGCTCGTGAGCGGAAGCTCGTGGGTGCCGGGAAGGCATGAGCGGAAGCTCGGGGTGCCGGGAAGGCATGAGCGGGAAGCTCGTGGGTGCTGGGAAGGCATGAGCGGGAGCTCGGGGTGCCGGGAAGGCGTGAGCGGTGAGCTCGTGAGCGGAAGCTCATGGTGCCAGGAAGGCGTGAGCGGTGAGCTCGTGAGCGGAAGCTCAAGGGTGCCGCGAAGGCATGAGCGGTAAGCTCGTGGTGCCGGGAAGGCGTGAGCGGTGAGCTCGTGAGCTGAAGCTCATGGTGCCGGGAAGGCGTGAGCGGAAGCTCATGGTTGCCGGGAAGGCGTGAGCGGAAGCTCATGATTGTCGGGAAGTCATGAGCGGAAGCTCGAGGTGCCGCGAAGGCATGAGCGGTAAGCTCGGGGTGCCGGGAAGGCGTGAGCGGTGAGCTCGTGAGCGGAAGCTCATGGTGCCGGGAAGGCGTGAGCGGTGAGCTCCTGAGCGGAAGCTCAAGGGTGCCGCGAAGGCATGAGCGGTAAGCTCGTGGTGCCGGGAAGGCGTGAGCGGTGAGCTCGTGAGCGGAAGCTCATGGTGCCGGGAAGGCGTGAGCGGGAAGCTCGGTGGGTGCCGCGAAGGCGTGAGCGAAAGCTCGGTGGTGCCGGGAATGCACTAGGGCGAAAGTTCGGCAGTGCCGCTGAGGTACGAGGGCGAAAGCTCGGCGGTGCCGCTGAGGCATGAGCGCGAAAGCTTGGCGGCGCATTAACGGGTAGCTCGAGGTGATGCCCTGAGGTATGAGCGTGACCGTTGCTAATTATGCTGGGCTGTATGTACAAGTCCCCGAAGTCCCCAGTCAAGGAGGGTGTTCTTGCGGGTTGATACCAAAGCGTAGCTTTGTGCCGTATATCAAGCATAATTAGTGCGAGTACGTCGTCCATCTAGAATTGGTTGGAGCGAACGCTTTTGCCCTTTCGGGTGGGCCCCTGCTAGGCCCTGCGAGGAGTCCCCCACTCATAGCTATAGACCTCCGGATGGTCGGAAAATTGTTTGATGAGGGGAGCTGCGCGGAGCAGAGGGTGTTGGGTAGCGAGCCCAATCTTTGGTACCCAAGCGTCGGGGTTAACTTCCGGATCAATGGCTGCCGTGGGCTGTGTTAACTAGTCCCTTTGCTATTTCTCAGAGGAGAAACTTGACTGCAATGCCGCGTAGCGGTCATTGTCATTATGAGGCGTTGCCTTACCGCTTGGCGGTTGGTCGTAAACCATAGACTCGTAAAGTTTGTATCTGTATGAAGAATGATAAACACATAGAGCAAGTAATAATATTTTGTTTGAGTGTCCCATGTTTATTTAATTGAGTTGCAATTAAATAGAAGCATGGCATATGTGTATAACATGTACTTGTAGTAAAGTTGCTAATAACATTTTTGCATTTTCGTAGATATGCTAAAGGATCATTGAGATCGGTATGTGAAGCATGGCATATCTAGTATGTGAGATCTAGAAAGTGTTGCCAAATCTACGAAATGTTGTAGGCATGCTTAAAAGTTTATGGAAGCATGTAAAGATATATCAAGTGTGATATTTTATAAGCATGCTTAAAAGTAGTGAAAGCATGTAACGGCTCTAATTGCGAGAGCGTAAAAGATAAGATGTAGGTACTTATCTTACGCCGGTTTGGAGCGAGTTGGAGTTGGAATTGGAATTGATAAGTACCCAAATCATGTTGGAGTTGTCCAAGCATGACGCTCCATTGCTTTGGTGAAGCACCGTAGTAAGAGGCTTGTTAATTGAAGCGGTACTCAGCGATTGTATCTCCTTAACATAAGGTAAATGATTAGCAATTTATTCATATCAATAAACTGACCAAGTAACAAAATGGATTATTTGTTTGCACTTGGGCGGGGAGAAGCATGAGAAATGTTGTACTTCAAGTGACAGGAGTGTGATTAAATTGACCATATAAAAAAGGGAAATGATCACGTATATATAACAAAAGGGTACAATGTAATTGTACATTCATATAGTAGGACTTTGATAATTTTGGCTAGCCCCACTACCTGGCATGGTTTACTTAATTCGAGTTTCCCTCATAATAAAGAAAGGAAATGATTAATATGGGGTAAGGCAGATATGTCCTTATTTTTCCATGTGAATTGTGCCTATTAGGCTCTTGAAAATATGTATTCATTGTGATTGAAGAGGATAATTGCACGTGTGAATGGTTATAGACTTATAGTAATTGACATGTCAGTGCATGTACCTTGGAAATATAGGCAAGATTATTGTAAAGGTTTGAACCTAGAATAATGTATGTGTTCTGTAAGCTAGAGTCATGTGAAGCTACAGTAATATATTAGCATGGAGAGCCAAGTGTGCACTAGCATATATATATATATATATATATATATATATATATATATATATAGGTGTGAACCAAGAGTGAAATCATGCCGGTCATGTGATTATCCTATAGATGTGGTAGTTGATAAATTCATGTGTGAGGAGGCATCATGACTATGCGCATAAGAAGACAAGTATAGCATGCATCTTGATATGTGGCACTACACCAGAGCATAGCAAATTACAGTATCACACTTAATAAACAAAGCATAGCATATTACAGCTGTTAGAAGCTATATGCATTGTGAACATGTTTCAAACCATTATAATAAGAGGGATGTAAACATGCTTTGCTGTATGCGAGGGAGAGCTTTGAAACACTTATCTCAGTTCAGTTGACTGACATGGCTGGGAGAATACCCAAATCCAGTTCTCCGGCTGCCCTTAGCAATTGGGCTGACAAGTAAAAGGAAAACGACCCACTCTCCTTGCGGGTACTCGAACAAGATGAGGATGTGTTGCGAAGTAGGTGCTTGGAGCAGATGAGTTGTCGATCAGCGCCTGAGAAAGCAGCCATATACCCAGATCGAATGATTGACGGGTACCCAGTCAAGTAGTTTGAAACTTTGGCCAGCGGTGGTGGTGCTGGTGAGTGGCTCCAGAAGTGAAGAATGGGAAGCGGTGGCGTTGAGCGGAGCCGGTGGTGGGAGCTTGTTGTAAAGCTGGTGGAAGCTAGCTTTGCCTCC